>NC_051430.1:14540608-14554455 GCF_001649575.2 Kryptolebias marmoratus | reverse complement strand
GGGCGTTGGTTGCAAATAACACACACTCGCACACAGAGAGCTGTGAAGCAGTAGAATGCAGGTTCACAGGGTTACAGCAGGTATGTAACAGGGAGCCCGGGGCCGTCTGCGGGTCTGGACACATGGTAACAAGCAGAGGCAGCGCCGGGAAGGGCTGGCAACAAACCAAAGAGAAACCGTAGAAAGGACTGAAACATCTGGGGTGTGATGAATAGCAGGGTGAAAATTAGACACTAAGGTTGCTAAACTGTTAATAATGACAAGTCAAAGGACAACCCAGAATTCATGGCTGACAGATTACCGAGCATCTGAGAGGCTTCTGTCGCGAGAGAAGCTGAGCAGATATGCAACAGCGTGCAGACTGGCTGCATGGCAACCTTGTAAAAACTGCTGGGTTAAAAACAACCCAGTGGGTCAGATTTGGAACCCTGGGTAGTTCTACCTCAGCACAGTTGGATTATCACTGTGTTGAGTTTTCTAGCCCAAAATTGGGTTAAAATGACTAATTTGGTGGATTGTATACTAACAAACATCTGGGTTGACCCTATCTAGCCGACACTCAGGTAGCTAGCACCAAATAATATTGTTTTGTTTTTTTTAGGAAACCAAACTCGTCGTTTCCTGCGCAGACTAAAGCTATTAACCAAAGTAAGCAGGTTAATCATCTTCTTCCAGTAGCAGACTGTAAAGAATGGCACGGCTCATCTCTGACCCAACCACTTTACAGGGTCAAACCAACCCTGCAACTGAGTTACCAAAACAACCCAGCGGTTTTAAGTGTGCATCTTGTAAATGATCTTTGATTTGGCAGACCACCTACATTTCACTGAATTCAGACTAAATACGCGACACAGCTCCGCTAACATGTTAGTTCTACCTTACTGAGCAGGATCATGAATCTTACGTATCCAGGATTATTCTCACTGGAAAAACTCCTCACATTTTAGATGCTCCTTATTCCCGTTTTCATTTATCTGCTTGGTAATAAATGTAATGAAGCTCAGAAGCAATTTTTGTTGCGAAAACTCATCCTAAGCCACTTTGCATTGATTGCACGTGTCTAAAAAGATCTTTAAAAAGGGGGGAAAAAATCTTTTTATTCAAATATTCTTCAAAAAGTCTGATGCATATGTGTGAAAATGTCTCATAATACTACCACCGCCATGCTTTAAAGTTGGTCAAATGGTCTGAGGAACTAACCAGCATGTTCCTCAATAAATCTAGTTTTAATTTAGATTTCAAGAGCACATTAAAGCAAAAGACCTGGTGTTTTTATGAGCAGTAAATAATTAGGTAGACTGTGGTTGTTGGACATCAAAGGCGGGACTTAAACCTACACCCTACACCAGCACCAGCTGCTGGGGTTATCTGCAGATGCTGGGATGAAACCGAGGGGTTCTTGGAAACTTCCTAATAAAATCTGCATTTAGTTTTCACGGTGGCTCATCCTCCAAAACCGTCAGGCCTAGTTCATTAAATCTCCACTCTGTGAAGGCTGATTTTACTCATAGCGGAGTGATTTCCTTTTTAAATAATGTAGCGATCTTTTAAAGCTCCCTGCCAGGCACAGAGGCGTTGGGAGGATTTTAATGAAGGCCTCGCAGACAACTTCAGACCGTGGCACGATGACACCGTCCAGTAAAACCAGATTATATAATCAATATTACTTCATCTAAAACGCCAGGTTTAATTGGAAGTAGTTCCGGGTTTGACAAATGCAGTGGTGTACTTTTTTACTTTTTACCTGTGACTGAAAGTTTTGTTATTTGTGACAACGAAAACCAATACAGCCGGCGTTCAGCCGCCTTCAGACAGAGTTCCAGACTCTGATCATCTTATGTGAAAAAGCTCTGGAGGCTACTCCTTCTAACACATATGCAGCTTGCAGAGAATGACCTCTTTTCAGAAAAAAAAACTGCTCATCTAGCTTTAACCTTTTTTGGTCAGATAAGACAAATTTAGGTCATGTTTCACGTCTTATTAAGTCTAATTTCCAACATAATAAAATGAAGTTTAAAATGCCACGGAGAAAAAGCTGAGCAGTAGCTCCGGTGATGATCGACGGGAGCGATGCTGGAGAATGACCCAGAAAACCACAGGAGGAGACATGAAGAAGGGGAGGTTTGGAAATCAGAGGTGGAGGGGAGGACTTGATGCACTCAGGCCCTGTTTTAAAGTAAAACTGGAACATTTCTGTTGGGATTCAGCTGTTCATCTACACGACAACAGCAATGGGAGCCTCTGACGCCAAAACTTTTTGAACCCAGGTCTCAGAGTGGGAAACGCTCGGCATGGGTGCGACTATGGACGGCAGCACTCAACACTTTTTGCTTTTCTTGTGCGAGTAGATCAACAACTGTATCACTGGCGGATAGCGGAGCGCTGCTCCTGCTGCTCACCCTTTTCAACATGTAGCGGCAAGTCTAACCCCGCTGTCGGTCCAAACAAACATCTGTTTGGATGGAACTCGCCTTGGTGCTCAAGAGACTTCCCGTCAGGGCGCGTGCACGTGTCGTTGAAACACCAAGACCCCAGCGTCAGCTACTGACTGACCTAGCATGGAAACTACACCGCCTTCAGGGAATACGTCAGTGCAGTGAAACTTTTTCCCAATCGGCTCCAGGAGATCGTCCACGTGTAAACGGGGACCTGAGCGTTTGGAACGGGGTGATACAAAGACAAAGACAGCAAAGACAGCAAAACAACGGAAAATTAAAGAAATGGAGAGGAGGTGTTCTCTGGCTACAGTTCTTTAGAGGAACACACAGAGGCATGCGCAGCTTGCTACAACAGTTTTCTCGTCGAGGGTAAAGAATCGAGCAAGAAGAGACGCCACATCTTGCTCACAGAAACCCCCGTCACTTTCAACAGGACGGTCCCACGTCCAACAAAAGGAGGCTTCACAAACACTGTGACCTTTGTTCACATTACCCCCCCGAAGCATAAAGCCTTCAGTTTCAGGTAACAACGCAGCAACAATTCTAACTCGCTATCGTAACAGAAATCCTGGTTTTGTCGTCACTTTGAGCACGAGTTAAATGAGTCCAACGGAGGCAGGTAGACTGACACCGTCAAACGAACACCGAGGACGGCAAAGATATCCATGTGATCGACTCAGTACGTGTGACATACATGAAAGTAAAAACAGACATACACAGAAACTGGCGGGTGTTTTTTAATAAATACGTTCTTCATTAGATTCTGACCAAAACGCACCATAGTGAAAGAAGGTAAATATAGTATTTTATAAAAGGTAAATATAAAATAATCAAAAACATCATGAGTTGACAAAGACCGGTGAGCAGGCAGAAACAAGTGGTCAGGGTTTAGGTGGCGTTTGTTAAATCAATAAATAATGATGTTTGTGGAGTAGTAAGTCAATATTTCAGTATGACCTGTGTGGAATCTTATTTATTTTCTTTTCCTTTTGTATCTACAGAGTGTAAAAAGATGACTATCATAGTTAATGGCTTTAGTCAGCGCTCAGAGTTGAGCTGCAGCCAAAACACCAAACATTTGACCCTAATATATGTAGAACTGGCTGACTTGTAGTGGTTTGCTCGTGTTTGCTGTGGCAGCCATCTTGAAATGGCTGATTTTAATCAGTTGTGGAGATGCAATCGGTGATTACTTTCTGAAAGTTTCATTAAAATCCGTCCAGTGATTCAGGAGATGTTCTGCCGGTAGAAACAAACACACACACACGCACAAGCAGGCAAAACCATTAGAACCCTCACCAATGGGTGATATCTAGCAGATTAGTAGTTTGCTGTTATTTTCCGCATCAGTGTACAGATAAAGATAAAATATCCACTAACTTCACCGTGAGGACCTTCACAAAGAAGGGGGTGTGTAATGTTTGAAGTCCTAAAACTACAAATAAACACTCCCTTGTTTCCCAATTATCTGATTTAGATAAAAAAAAACCTGGCCGCTGCAAAGCAACATGCAAACACGGGCTGGGAGTTAGGAGGTTAGGAAAAAGTTGAAACAGTAAAGTATGTGTTTCTACTTTTGTTTTAAAGGTGTGTTGAAGTGCTGCTGAATATCCCTGCAGGGATTCAGCTTGATCCCTGCGGGTTTATTAGCAGACTCGTCCACGATTACATCTGCAACCCGGGCACAAAACGTGCCCATCTGTCCCAATCTGTTGTGTAAAACGTGAGAGATTTACAGGAAAAAATCAGAAACTCTTCAGTCAGGCAAATAAGATGGAGGCTCGAGCAGAGATGCTCTCAAAAGGGGGAGACAAAGCCCGAATTATCCCTTTAATTGGTTTTATTTGTAGAAGTTTTAGGATTAGTGTTTATTGGTGAAAACAGAGAAGTCCTTTCTTTCATCCTGCAGAGGACTGCTGAGCTTTTATAAATGTGTGTGTGATCAGGACAAATTCAGAAACAGGTGTGTTGAATGCACTGTAGGGTCTGTTTGTTGGTTGCACAAGCAGAAAAAAAAAGTGCAACACAAAATGGGCTTTATATGCAAAAATAAATAAATAAATCCGTGCATGAGTTGTGCAGTAAAGAAAAGAGTGTGGAAAGCGCTGTTTGTGTTTGTTTGCTTACCGTGGAGCCACAAAACAAATAGCACTAGTCCCAGCTTTGCTGTTTTGGTTGGTGCACGTTTCACAACAAGCAGATGCTATCCTTCAAAATAAGATTAGTGCTTTTTTTTTTTTTTTTTTTTTTTTTTTTTTAGAAATGATGCGTTGTAAATACGCCCATAATTAAATGCGGATTAAATTGCGCCTCCGTGATGTTACAATGTCCTCCCTGCTGTATTTAATGCAATAAATTCTCAGGAAACTTCAAAACTCCTCGGAAGGAAGGAAAAAGGAGGGCTGCAAACTCAGAACGAGACTCTCCCCCCAACCCTCCCCCCAAAAAATAACTTTTTTTTTTCTCCTTTCAGACCGAAACTTGTCGGAACTGAGAGCAAAAGTTACTTTCATCGAAGTACAAATACACCAAAAGCTTCCGAAACCAAACAACAACAAAACTAACTAACCTGAGTAACACGCAGCCGATCCGGGCCCTTCTTCGCGCCGCCAACTTTTACGCTTTCTGCAGAAAATCCATCTGAAGCCGAGCGGACGGCGTCGCGTTCCCTACTTCCGGTCAGGCTTTCAAAATAAAGCTGCTGGCTGGCTTTCAAAATAGAACTGTGTTGCTTTATAGGGAGAAATGTGGTGCAACAATGATAATGAATAACGCAAAAAAAATTCATTTAACATTTTACCTTTAAAGATAATGACACTTTATGTTGTGCGACTTAATTTAGATTTTTTTTAACTTTAAAGCCTATACATTTTATTTTGAAGTCAAAGAGCAAACACTTCCTGTGGTTTTCCATTTATCCTTGCAAGCTGATGTCTCCTTCAGTCCGCTAAAAAAGGATTGTTTCACTGCAACAGTCGAGATTTATGAATGAAACTACAGCAGAAAGTGACAAAATGTGTTTGTTTATTGGCTTGGTGCCACTTTACAACAAGGCCACCCTTATAAACGACTAATAAATCGTTAATAACGCAGTGATTAAGCTGTAAACACTTAATAAACCATTACAAGGCAGTTCAATCGATTACTGGCATTGTTCTCTTTATTCTCCCTTTTTACCTGTATTCTTCATTAACATATGCATATTTACATTAACTTTAATTATTTAAAGTAAAGCTCTTGATCTTGGTAAAAAAAAAAGTGAGCCTGCTTTAATGTATGAACAGTGTTTTATAAATGCTTATTAATGTTTCATGATCATGAATAACCTATTTATAAAGCTTTACTAAATCATATCAGTACCCTTATTGTGAAGTGGTGCCACCGGCTTAAATTGAACTGCATCAATGTGATTCAACTTGTGTTGGTAGAGTTTGACATTAAAAAATGTTTAACTTTAGGCAGCACAATTCATTTTCCAAACGATATCTGCAGGAACTGCCACTGGAAAAATGTGTCCTTGTCTAAACAATACCATCAGTTCTCCATGGCAGTTTCACCAAGGGCAGGGCGTATTTATCAAGACTAAATAATAAAGTGACAACAGTTTTTTTGATCGTTTTTGGCGTTTTTTTTCTGCTCGTTTTATAGAGGTTGATCAAAAATCCTCCCAGTTTGAGTCCTGCTCATCTGACGTGTCCAGATACAGAGCACACGTGGTGCTTTCCAGAGGACGTTGAAGCTGAAAACCAGAGGAGAAAATTAGAAAACAAAATGATCACAAAACAAAAGCGAGTCAAACTGAGCGCGTCTTACTTTGGGAATAAGCGGGGGTGTCATTGTTCTCTTGCAAAGTGCATCCCAGTGGAATCCTTCAAACCATCTGAATAAGATAAACAAACATGGCATCAGAAACCTGTAACAGTTTCCAAACACAAGCCACAATGTTTTCAATGAGAGAAATCCCTAGTCTTACTTGTGCTTCTGAACGTCCTTGGCCCAATTTTTCCGACTTCCCAGTCTCTTCGAGGGATTGCTCCTGGGCGATGGAAGGGAAATAAGAGCGCACAGATGAACATAAGATTTATAAAATAATTATTAGGACTTCTTCTTTCAGAGGTGGAATCAAAACACAGACCAAGAAACACCTACAATAGGGAAACTATGGTTAGATTTGTCTTTAACTGAATTCATTTAGTCATGTTTATACCTGCACAGTTTCTGTATGAGATTGCAGGCATCTACGGAGATGATTTTTGGGAATTCGATCTGATCGACGCCACGAACAGCTGCGGTGAGAATTGTCAACAGGTCAGAGCCGTCGAACGGGAGTCTGGAGAGGAAAGCACGATCCGATCAGGAAAACTTCCACCTGGAACTGGATAAACTAGCTTTAAACGAGCGACGCTTACCCACCACTCAGAAGCTCAAACACAAAGACACCCATTGACCAAAGATCTGCTAAAGTACTGTGGCCTTGGTTCAGGATGATTTCTGGTGCCACATAGCCCGGCGTGCCGCAGAAAGTCCAGGTTCTCTTACCCGTCTCGACTCTCTTCATGCATCTGGAGCCTCTCTACAAGCAGCAAACATCTGCACAGTCAGCGAGTTAAAAACTTCGGAGGCCAAACCTGGAGCTTGAACGCAACTGCAGTTACCAGTTTAGCATAACCACGCTCGTCCAAAACAACATTCTCAGGCCTGACATCTCTATGGACGACCCCTCGGTGGTGAAGAAAACTCAACGCCTCGACGACACAAGCTGTGTAAAATCTGCTGCTGCAGTCACCCAAAAATCCTCTGAAACAATATGGAGAGGTACTGAATTAATCAACACAGAGTTGTCAGGTTTATTTATAAAGAGGGTTTACAACAAGTGTGCTTTAAACTAAAAACAACAACAAAAAAGGGCAATAAAACGGCAATAATTTAAGAAATATATTGAAAAAAAAGAGCAGACAGATGCCACAAAATACAGCCTTTTTCATGGTTTAGGTTTCTTTGTGAGAGAATTCGTCCAAGAAGAGAGTTAGATCAAAATATTTTCACAATACTTTGACATTTGTCATGAATATTACTTTCCTGTTGCTTGTGATACTCACTTGTCCTTAAGCAGACAAGATAAATCCCTTCCCAGACAAGCTTCTGTTAAAAGGTACAGATGCTCGGCGTCCCTAAAGGTTTTATGTAACCTGCATTTAATGTGAATATAGTAGCATGTTAGATGTTTCTTCAATCATGTCACCAAGACAGAATAAATGAAATAGTTGCTGCGTAGGAGATACCTGACGATGAATGGACAACGGGTCTCCATCAGGATGCTGCGCTCTCTCAGGATGTGCTCACGCTGACCGCTGCTGGTGATCAGTTTCTTCTTAAGGACCCTCATGGCAAAAATATACTTGATGCTGCTCTTTAGTTGCACCTGGCAGCAGGAGAAAATCAATGCGTTACCATGTAGAAACGGGGAATCTGAATGAGGCAGCGGCAGGGATCTGAGTTATCACCGCAAGGTCAACCCTCACCAGGTCTACGTGACCAAACTCCCCAACTCCCAGAGTCCGGATGATCTGGAAATCACTTAAGGTGGAAGACACCAGGAGGGCAGGATCCTCCGTCAACCTGATCGGAGGGAAAACAAGGATGAGCTCCTGTTCGGTGTTGGATAAACTGTCAATATAAAAGCAGACAGAGCTGTGATTCTCCTCACTCAGATGTGGGTTCGCTGATCTTCTGCACCTCTTGATGGCTGTCAGATACCAACTCATCCATAACATTCTTAAAGGTCCTGAAACACAAGCAGCTGTGAGTATTCCCCAGATGTCTGGTTAGACAAATAACAGGAGCGAGGACATCTGAATGTGGTGCACAAAACCTAAAACTCACTCTCTGTCTATTGTCAGGCATGTCACATCGCCAGCAGCCCTCACGCTCACAATCTGAGTGTCTTCTCTGAGGACAAAATCATACGATTATGACAGCAAAGCTTTGACATATGGACAAAGATTGCTTTTCGCAGACGTATCTTGAGAAATAGTGTTGTTTTCGTCTTACCCCCACAGAGCTTTTTCCCCAAACCACTGTCTGTCAGAGAGCTCAGCCATGACCATCTCCTCCTGCTGCCCCAGCTTCTTTTCTGTCACGGTCACCTAGCAAACCCAAAAAAGACCGAGCAAACACAGAAAATAGCTATAAACACTGCACAAAGAGGGATTTCTGCAGCTGCACTGGCTTTTGGCTTCCGAAGCCTAAACTTGTTTTTCTGAAAGTCTCATTTCATCAGTTTCACCTGGCCTTTGCTGATGATATAAAAGGCATCTCCTGTGGCTCCCTGGTGAATGATGAACTCGCCGTCTGCGTAATTAGTCTACAGTCGAAAAGAGAATGACAGACAGCTGAGCAAACAACAACAACAAGAAATAATAATAATTGCCTCTGAGGCAATTGTTGTGTTTTCAATTTTCAGAAAGAAGCTGGAAATTGAAAATATAGATGGGACGGCATGTCTGGACACAAGCTATATTGTCTGGATCCGGTTTGAAGAATGAGCGCTGCTTACACACATTCAAAGCAGCTCATTTGTACCTCTTTCATGTGATCAGACATTTTCATGATGACATCCTCTGGAAACGGCTGCAGGAAGGGAAGGCTGCACGCAGACACAAACAGAGGCAGGTCTGAGCAGGTTTTCATTCTTTCACGAGCATTTTCAGGCAGATATTGCAAGAATTCTCACAAAGACAACAAACCCTTGAGATTTAGACAGTGGCATTTGTCAAATCAAGTCTGATCTTTACCCTCTCAGCAGCTCCATTGGGTAAGAATGGTGGTTGAGTCTGCAATGTGTAAGAACGCTCTGGTAAGTTCTGCGGTCAATAACCCACAGGCTGCTGTCTGTTTGAGCTGCAGATAAATAAAAAAAAATAGAAAAAAAGTCCAAAGCAAGAGAAATGATAAAGGTTATATCAGTGACACGAGAGCTCAGACGTATCCTCGATCAAGAATATCAAAGACCCTCGCTGCCCGAGGCGGTTATGGCTGAACTGTTAAGAATCAGCTAAAGAGCAAACAGTTTAGTTCAGGACTGCTTTAAAAAAAAAAAAAAAAAAACTCACACCGGGGAGATGGAAGATAAATCTAATCTAACTCTCTAAGCCATAAATCCCCTCCTTCTTTAGAACAGAGCTGGAAAGTGGTGTAAATTAATAATGACCCGTATTGATTGAGTCACAGAAGCTTCCTGCAAACGGAAGTAGATGTCCTCAAGACGGTCTAATTATATCCAGCATTTAGTGGAGCAGCCCCGGTATCTTAATCGCCTCACTCGAACACGCAGCTGTGATCAGATGTTTACATACATCCATCTTCTGCATGAATGTCATATTCATTTTGGACTTTGAATGCTTTATTTGAACCCTTCATTCCAGGGTGGACAAGTTTGAATTTAGTGTGGATTTTCCCTAATGGGGTCATAATTATACATACAGGCTCAAATATAAACAAATATCCTCCTAAATCTTTTAATAAGTGGTGCTCAAATGTCTTGCTCAAAGGTCTTTAAATTTCTTGTTGATGATCATGATTGACTGCAGCTGGTAGGAAAAGATTTGTTTGAGAGCACTTATTGGATTGACCAATACACATCTGTCACCCTGTCATCCAATTGGTTTGGATGGTCAGGAACAATCTAGGAACCACCAAGCCTCAAGACTGTCACAAACTGGAAATTGCTGGAGCATCAGTGTCTCTGTCCACAGTGACATCTGTACATTCATATGGACCAAGAAAGAAGCTCCTGCTCCAAAGACAACACCTTCAAGCTCGATGGACAAGCCAGATATGTTCAGGAGAAAGGTTTCATGGTCAGACAAGAAAAAGATTGAGTTCTTTTTTTTTTCTTGGACACAATGATTAGAAGCATGTTTGGAGGAGTCAAACCTAA
Organism: Kryptolebias marmoratus; assembly: GCF_001649575.2. Classification (NCBI taxonomy): domain Eukaryota; kingdom Metazoa; phylum Chordata; class Actinopteri; order Cyprinodontiformes; family Rivulidae; genus Kryptolebias; species Kryptolebias marmoratus. The sequence continues at coordinate 14,544,078 of NC_051430.1, read as the reverse complement.
AAACACTGTACTAACTGTCAAGCATGGTGGTGCTAGCATCATGCTGCGGGTTTGGTGCATTGCAAGTGGAATAATGGAATAATGAAGGCGAGCACCTCCTCCAAACTCACCTTAGATCAACGTCTAGACGACTGAAACTTGGACCCAGTTGATTGTTCCAACAGGACAGTGATTTCAAAAACACATCAAAGCTGGTTTCTGAACGGGTAAATTGGTCTTAAAGCTCCTGGAAAGACCTTCCCAAAGCCCAGACCTCAACTCTGTTGAAGAATAATGGATCCGGGCCAAGAAATCAACCTGTTTAAACGAACTCTACCGAGTCAAACATTTAGCCAGAGTTATATCAGAATCTTGCCGATGGCCACAAAAAGTGTGTGGTCACATGGAACCACGAGGGTGTATGTATATATTTGAGCCTGTATGTATTAATTTTGTTTAGATATTTTTTTAACTCAAACTTGTGCACCGAATTCTTGATTTTAAAAATCATTTTATGTTGTATAATTGTGTAATCAATTCCTCCATAGACAAAGAACGGTTTGAATAAATCATTAAAAGCCCACAATTAATGACTTTCATGCTCATGTTGAGTACTCGGAAACTTCTGATTTCAGCTGTACGTGCCTCTACTTTATGGCCACATTAAAATACTATTTGGGACTACATTTCAGATGCCTTCAGTGAATTCCTATCATAAAAACCTGTTTCTCCAAGCCCAATTTTCTGGCATTTTCGCATCTGTTTTCACACTCAGCAGATGAAGGCCACTCTCTGGGATCACCTGCGCTCGTGTCAAAATGAAAGAGGCCGCCCCAACAAAGGCCTCACTGATAGTCTCAAATGCAAAAAGGAACGTACTGTCAGGTCAGGAAGGAGATAAGCACAGTGGGCTATGAGCAAGGCTGACAGTAATGAGAACGGAAGAAAAAAATAAACACAACAACAACAGGCGGAGTATTGTTAGCAGAGAGATAGCAGAGAGCAGTAAACTGGAATGGCTGGCTGCTCACAAGATAAAGAAGGCAGTTGAAATCGAGAATTAGATGCTCAAATAAATTGATTTTTCCATTTAAACTGATCCTGGGCTCCTCTACAGCCTGTTTCCCTACAGCTGATGTATTCATTTGTGAAACCAGGCCAGACGCCTGCAGTGACGGATCAGGAAGTTTTCCCACAGGACTTTGTGATCAGATGGCCCCCTTACTTTGTGTGTTTAAAGGATTTTATTTATTTCGTTTTAATTTTGGTTTTGTCGGTGTGACAGAATGCATCGCGAGGGGTCAGTGGATTCAGGCTGCCGGAGAAGGCGTCTTTTTGTAAAAGTTCCAGCTGCACGCAAAGAGACAATGGGACCTCTGCAGTAAAGCGGAGCCTGATTTAAATTCCCCCACATCCCCGAGAAAACCATATGAACTGGCCTCGCTGCCCAAGATCTCAAAATGCTCTTTGATTTTAAATTCAGCAGAAGTCCTGTAAGACCACGGTGAGATTTCTGATGTTCTCTTCAACAATAATTCATTATATCCTCAGAAACAATCAAAGCAGCAGCTCTTACCGGAGACAGAGCAGGTGTGGGTGCAGTTGAAGAGCAGCGCCAGCTCCCCGAACACGTCTTCCGGCTCAAGAGTGTGCAGCTTCTGTCCATCTTTTGTCACCTCCAGCCTGCCTTCTATTAAAGACACGCACTCAGTGAGGGAAAAAGAGACGGAGGACCTACACATGGGTGTTTCTGTGTTGAATAACGAGTGACTGTTAGAAGCCTTGCACGGTGCGACATGCCCAAACAAACACATGGCGTGAATGAGTCGAGTAAAAGCTGGGAGCAGCTACTCTCCGTTAGCTGTCACTTTCCCCAACACAGCCAGGATCCCTCGCCGAAGAGGCTTTTTTTCCTCCCGTCTCCCCACATTCATGTTGACATTTTCTTTCAGAACGTCAGCGTGGCTCACGGGCCCTTAAAGCGTCCACTTTGGTTTTGGCTTTTCAAACTTGCACTTGTGACACTAACCGTGCTTTGGAGCATCTTCCGATCTAAGCTTGTGGAAAAACTGAGCCGACGTGGAAAACGCAAACACAACATGTACCACGGCACCTCAGTTAACTCTGAATAAAAATCCTGGCGCATGATGCATGTTTGCAATTAGAAGGAAATAATGACTTGCCTTCTAAAACAAACGCCTGATCCCCGGTGGCCCCCTCCTGAATGACAGCACAGCCTTGACTGATGCTGGTGCGATGCATGCAGGCCGTGATGGCTCTGATTTCTCCTTCAGCAAGGTTCTTCAGCAGGTCGTTTTTCCAAAACGCCGCCTGGATCAGCCTTTGAGACCTGAGGATGCGAAAAGGCGTGACACAGATGTGGCTTCGTGGCTGTGATGTTCGGTAAACAATGCTTGCTGGTTAGCAGTTAAATGAGCTTTAAACATTCGCGAGTCAGATCTTTCACTCAGAGCTGGTGTGAACTGCGGGAACAGCGTGTGCTCTTACTCCTGGCTTTTGTCACAGCTCCGGCGTGAAACCATTGCGAGAGTCACGGGGTCTGAACTGAAGAGCTCCGAAAACACTGTCTGCCTTTCAACTCGCTGCCTGTCCTCAATTCGAGCTGCGGCGGCGGCTACGGAGGAGATAAAATAAAATAAATAATCACAATAGTAAGGAAAAAAGAGTCAGAATTCTGGGTCAGGTTTGAAACCCATGGCACTTGTTGCTACTTTGGAAACAGAACACATGAAAGCCCTTCTGCTCCGTGTACCTGCAGAGACCTTGGAGGGTCCTGGGAGGGACAGGGCGGATCTGTAACGATCCAGTTCTTCCTGCAGTCTGCGGATGAGTTCATCCTTGGTGTCTAACTCCAGCTCCAACTCATCTATCAGCGTGTCTCTCTGACGGAGCTCCTCAATCTTTAGCTGCAGGGCAAACTGGAGGTCCCGAAGGGTACCCATACCCTGCTCCCAGATAGATAGATAGATAGATAGATAGATAGATAGATAGATAGATAGATAGATAGATAGATAGATAGATAGATAGATAGATAGATAGATAGAAAGCCCTGAACAAAAGTCCAATAATAATCATTATAATAACAATAATCAAGCAAACAAGTAAAACCAGGTTTTGCATGTAACTATTTGTAATAATCCGTGTTAATTAAAGACTGTCATATTCATCAATACAAACATTGATAGGCTGTAGAGTGACACCAACAGAAGGTAGGTCAGACCTCACACACTCCGGTCACTTACCACGTGCAGCCTGTGTGTACAGATGCCAAAGTCTTCCTCGCGTGTCTCGGGTGGGTTCGCGTTTGTTTAGCGGACGGCAGGAACTCCATCCGACAGGTGAAGTGAAGGACGCTCCTCTGTCTCTCTCTCTCTCTCTCTCTCCCCCGCTGAACAGACAGCGCAGCAGACAGGCGCGGTCACGTGACCAGCACCTCAGAGACACCTCAGACACCGAGAGGGGGGAGGGGG
>NC_051430.1:14507599-14540582 GCF_001649575.2 Kryptolebias marmoratus | reverse complement strand
ATGACAAATGCGTGGACTGGATCCGAACTGGGTCAGACGGTCCGTGGAGTGTGTCAGAACCCCGGGGAGGTTCTCAGCTGAAAGACATAAAAGGCTGGCAGTGTGCTCTGACTGATTATCCTTCTGCACATGGACAATTGCGAAGAATAAGAATTAGAAGAATAAGAAGAATAGGTTTATTTTTACAGGGAGGAAGAAAGGTGTCTTTTACACTGTTTACATAAAATGTATGTACAGTGCCTATAAAAAGTATTCACCCCGCTGGGTGTTTTATCCTTTTGTTGCTGTCATAATTCAGTCGTGGTCAATTGGCCTTCTTGGCAAATAAATAAACCTTAAATGACAAAGTGAAATCAATGGCAGTTAAATCAAAAAATGTAATGATTGCATAAATATTCACCCTCTACAAAGTGACTGCTCTAATTCAAAGCTTATTGAAATGTACAAGTCAGGGGATAGATTCAAAAGGATTTCCAATTTATAATAGCAATTAAAGGATAAAACGGACTGCATGTGTATATGTCAGCGTGTCATGACTGCCCAGTGTGTAAATGTTATGTATATAGAACTGCAAATGTGTAATTCTTAAAGTGTTAGTGTTACAAAACCAAAAGGTTGCATGTATTGTAAGAAGGATTTATGGCAGGATAAAACAGGAAGTAAATAGTTATTAGTTTCTAAGAAATATCCCTTGTTCTCTTCACTTTTTTGAACATGTTAAGAGAACATGTTATTCTTTCCTTTGTTCTACACATTTGTTGTATTGTTCAGACGTGTTCAAATCATATCAATCAAAAAGTAAAAATAAACAAATCAATTACGATTCTCCCTCCGGCCAGCAGGGGGCGCTGCTGTCCGCTGGGAGGACAGCAGCTGCTGGGGAAGAAGATGATCCGCTGACAAGAAGAAGACAAGAACCTACTTGCTTTTTACGAACGATCAAAGTAGCGTTACTTGGGCGTATTTTGTAGCCTGATCTTTACACGTATTTTTGTGTCTTTTTTGTGTCTTTTCTCCCCGCCGTGTTCAGGATGATTCTCACAGTGAAGCCGCTTCAAGGAAAAGAGTGCAGTGTTCAGGTCGGTCCAACACGGAGAGCTTTGTGTCTGAAGCCAGCTGCGTTGCTTGCTTTTAGCACTAAATGCTCTCACAGGTGAACAAAACAAACCCGATTTTTGAGTCAGAAAGAAAAAGGCTTAAAATACTACATTCTGTGTAGGTTAGGTGTGGTGGTTGAACATCCGCCCCTATTCAAACTGTGCTGCTAGTTATGTTGCCACACTTCATCTGCACAAAGAGAGGCCTTACACAATGGGAGCTTTTATTTCTTATTTGGTTGTGTATTTATTAAAGGAAAAGTCACTATGGTTATGCCTCACATTGACATTAAGCTCAATGTGTAGTTATCCCAGCATAGTTTAACAGAGAACTATCTGCAGAAATAAATACTGTGAAGAGAAGTTTAAACTTAGCTTTAAACAGATTAAAATGCAATGTTTATCTTCAGCCTTTGTTTATCAAGACTAAAATTCTATTTTAAACAACGTGTAAGCTGGAAGTTACTTTAGTCTGCTTTCTGCAACTTCAACACAGATATATAGCAATGTTTACCCAGTTTATTTGACAGTCTTAAACTCATAATCAGAGGTGATGAGGCAGGTAACTTTACCGGCTGCAAAAAGAGGTGGATGAAATTGATCAGATATTCTGAAGAGAGCGGAGTACAGCTCAATTAAAAAACCAGCAAACAAACAAACAAACAAAGCCCCTTTTGGGTCCAGGATAGTCGAAGGATGGATGGAGTCCCAAAGGCAACAAAGTCTTTGCAGCATCCACTTTGTGCCTCAAATGCAAACATCTGCTCCCATGTCATAAGATTTAATCTCATATTATTCAACAAAAATATATTAATGTGAAACAATTACTTGGTTTGCACGTAACTGTTCCTTTGTAGAAACACAAGACAAGACCTATCAAGTATATCAGCCAATGCGATTTACCAACCTTGAACTATCACACCATTCGATATCAAGACTAGGTTCTCACTCCTTGGAACTTCTAACATATAACTAACTAAATTAGATAACTAATTAAGTAATTCTTAAGGGTGAGGCTGCTGGTATGCTTATGTTAACTGGAGGTCATTTCTGTTTAATCTGTCAGACTGTAAATTAAATGAGAAAATGTTAACATAAAAACCAAAGAAAGATGAAAGGCAGCTTCTAATTTTCACCAGAATGTGTTAAAACTCGATGAAATGATTCATTTCATTATAGAGTCAACAGTGAATTATAAATGATACAAATGCACATGTATTATTCAGGACTCATAATAGCTAACCACATTTCTGCCACCAGGCAGCACTTTTATTAATGTATGTAATTAAACAAAACATAACATAACCCATCTGTAGCCTAAAAGAAGCTGAAGAATGCCTTTTGATAGAGGTCGTAACATTTTATTTCTTTTGTCTGTTAAAAGGTTGTATTTCAATTTGCTGCAAACGCAGAATTTCATCTTGTCTACATTGTTTTGTTCTTGTGTCCCACTTTTTTTTTTATATTGCACAGCCTCACTTCATCTGATTGCTAAATGTCTTTGCATTGTAAGGATTTTATGCCCTAAACCAGCATCAACAACCAGCTGTGACCAAACTGCCCTCTGCTTTTCTTCCAACATTACCAGTTTCTGCGGGGAACAATGCGTAGGAACATACTGCAAAAGCTATATCCATCTGCTAACTACAATATATCTTATCCTGCATAAAAGGACAAAACCCTGCAATGCAGGGGGGAGCAGTGGTTTGGACTTTTAGCAAGATAAGAAAACATAAATAAATTATGACCTCACTTTCAGTTTGCTCAAAGTTAGGTCATTATTTGTTCAGGTTTTTGAAATGCAACATAAATGTAGTTAAATTAGGTCTTTTTTTTAATCGGAAACATGCACTTCAGTGTATATTAATGTGTCATTTTGTTTCTTTTGCATATTTTATGCTTATGCACATTTTAGGCTTCATGCAATTAAATAAAAACATGTATTGTTGCATGTTAGTTGGTAAAAGACCTCAGTCTTTCCCTCCTAAGAGACAAATCAAGATGTGAGGGGAAAAAATGCTTTTGTCAAATATTCAGTTCAACAAACAAAATCATCAAGTTGGGTGGAAAAAACACAACTAAAGAGAAAACCACTATCCATCACAACTTTTCTTCCTACCCAGTTCCCTTTGAGTAACTGTGTGTCACACTGCCTGTATACTTCTTGCGTGCAGCAGTGACTGTAAAAAGATGTGCTTGTGCACACTCGCTCACAGCCCCGCAGACAAGCCTCCTCGCTCCCCTCTGAAACATAATTTTGGGAATTCAGACATCTCTCAAAACTGAAAGCTGTGAGATCAATATCTGGGTAACAGGCAGCGAGATAAAGAAGAGAGAAGACTGGGTGGCAGGAAATAAAGGAAAAATAAAGCGTCCTGTCACTGCTGGATCATTGTTGCTGTTGTTGATCTTGCAGGTTACAGAAGATGAAAAAGTCTCTACTGTGAAGGAGCTCGTGTCTGAGCGACTGAACATACCTGCAAACCAGCAGCGGTTACTCTACAAAGGGAAAGCACTCGCAGGTAGATTTGCCAGAGAATCGAATTCAGATATTTCCAACAACTCCTTTTTTTTTATGTTCGTCTCAAACAGCTGCAGTTTTGCTCAAGGAATAATACAACTCCTTTCCCTCAGATGAACACAGACTGAGCGATTACTCCATCGGACCGGAGGCGAAATTGAATCTGGTTATCCGTCCTGTGGGGGAGAGGAGTGCCGGCCCCGGATCGGCCGGCGGCAACAGCAGCACCCAGGGGGGAGTGTGGCAGACCGTGTCCACCATTCTCGCCAGACACTTCAGTCCGGCAGACGCAGCAAAAGTCCATGAACAGCTTATAAAGGTATTAAATTCTCACCTATAATCTGATTAAAGCTAAATATTTGTCTCTTTGTTCAGACAAGTGAGTGTTTAGTTGTTTTGGAAGTTTTTTTTCCCTAGATTTGAATAAGTAAGACAAAAAGGTCTTTCAACTTTTGCTCATACTTAAACAAAATAATAGTTTAAGATCAAGCCTGCATTTCCTAAATTCTATTCAGCCTAAATGAACCTGAATTTTCGAATAAAAGATGGTTCCCCTTGTTCTAAAAAGACAGGTTGCTTTAGTTTTGAGTAAATCCCTGCATGAAGTCACTTCACTGTCGTCTCATGGCCGTTTCCTTTAACGCACCCTATGTTTGCCTTCGTCTCCTCCCCTCCTGCTGTGCCAGAAGGAACTGCAGAGCCTGACGTGCACTTTTTTATTTCCTCTTTTACAAAATCCATATCATGGAGCCTTTCAAATTTGTGCTGACAGAAGAAAGTCCCGACTATGCTGTTTTATTTGATGAACACAATGTAAAAAACTCAAACTGCAAGCAGTTATCATCGAGGTCCGAGCCCCTCGACGCGTGTCTCAAGCCCCCCACCCTCCCATTTATCCAGGCACTCGTTAAAGCTCTGCCTTGTAGAATCAGAAGTCATTATTTTGTTGCCAATTTGTGTCTTCATGATAGAGTTTGAAGGTTAGTTTACTTCACAAAGTGCTGCTTCCCAGTATAAAAGCAGCGATTTTTCTTTGTTCCGTGTCAAAAAAAAAGTGTTCCTTTTTAGAATTATATAATTAGTAAAAGTGTATTAGTGGAAGATATACCATTCACTGCTTTTTGTAGGAAGATATGTTAATTGGCGGAACAATAAATTAGTCAGTATTTTATTTTAAGATCTGTGGTTGTTGCGTTGTAGCGTGCCCTGGTGGCCAACCTTTGCTAAGTTTTGGACGAGGCTTTGAAATTCCTCGTTAATGAAGTGGAAATGTTCTAAGCTAATAGAAAACATTTTTGGCAAAAGGAAGCCCAGAAAACCCCATTTAGCACAACTGCCAGTATTAGCTGCAAAAGGAAAACAATTATAGAAGATCAAGAAATTGTTACAGAATAAAAAAAAATGAAAAAAATCAGATTACTCAGATTTGGTCTGATATGAGCCTAAATTTACTCCTACTCCTAAACAGACAATCTGTAAATGAAAAAACTATTAAGCATCATACTTATGTAGCAGAAACATACATATTTATTTTAAATATTTCATTAATTTTACTGATCCAAGGGGGAAAAAAATTAGGACATTACATAATTGGTCTGAAAGAGATGCCTGCTGATTTTTGAGATGATTGACAAAATGGTTGTAGTGATAAAAAGATTTTAACCATTTTCCAAACATCTAAAAAAAGAAAATTACATTGTTCACAGTTTAAGGACTTCCAGGTACAAGTAAGTCCTTAAACTGTGGGACTAATTGTTTAGAAGTTAATTGACAAAATGTAAAAAAAAACCAACAACATGATAGCGCCCCCTATGGGTGAACACATCTGGTTACTTTTGTGAGCGACATATGTGAGCCCTAGTTATCACCATGTAAATATAATCCTAAAACTCTTTGCGGTTTGGGCTGCAGTGTGACTTTTATTTACAAAAGGAAAAATAAAAATGGAAAATGGTAATAAAAAGTAAATAAAATACGAAACCTTTTCTATAGGGTTCCATACTCCACTGGATGCATGGAAACATTCCCTTGCCTCCGTGGGTTCAGACCCTTAGAAAAACACACTCTGGGTTAATCCGCAGCTCAGAGTTCAGACATATAACTCTCTTTTTAAGGCCGTATCTCTGGGAATATAAGTCATGAAACAGGTTTACACACTGTAAGTATTTGATCACATTCAAGTTCCTGCTTTGGTTTGTTATTTAAATGAATGAATGAGATTTTCTCTGTTTTGGGGGGAAACTGGAACTTTGTCTGTTTTTGTGTATTCCATAATCATCTGTTTTGATCATTTATTAAGCAATAGTTGCAAAGTAATGTAATTAGTAATTAAAACTATATATATATATATATATATATATATATATATATATATATATATATATATATATATATATATATATATATATATATATATATGAATATTAATAACACATATTAGATCAGGGAGGGATCGACATGTGTAAACTTTAAATTTTCCAACTTTGTGAGTATGTTTTCTGGAAATGCAACAAAACGTGTTCCTTCATTGAAGTTAAATCTCATGAAATATGGGTTTGTCCCTCCTTACTCTGACAACATCCTGCTTCAACATCAATTAGGATCTCATGTTAATAATCAGTTTTTACTGTCTCTGTGAGAAAAGACCCCCTGATGATGGAAACAGCTTACAGGATAAGGGATCCACCTCATATATGAGTGAATTATCACGGTTTAATGTGTCACTTTCCTTGTGTCAGTCTTTTTTTTAATTGTTATAATAAATTCCTAAAATTCTTCTCTTAATGGCATTCAAAACTAATCGAATGCAGATACCTTGTTGACTTCGGGTAGACTGTGCTCTCCGTTTGAACATGGAAAGTTATTTGATAAGTCGGGTGTATATTTCTTATCTTGTTGTTTCTATTTTTTTTTTTTCATGAAGGACTATGAACGATCACTCCGACAGCTCAGCCTCGATGACATTGAACGCCTGGCAGGACGATTGCTTCACCCGGAAGGCGAGAGCATGGATACTTCTTACATGGACTAATATATAAACTTAAAATTGATTTTCCGATTGTTTTTTTTTAAGTGGCACTCAGTGGAGATGCAAGCAGTGTTTAGAGTGTGGGGCAATGAGTTTTTCCATTTGCAATGATTCCCTGGTGTGTGCCTAATCTACGGCTGTGTGAACAAGAACAACAATTGATTATCTAAGATTTCATTTTTTATTTTTTTCCACCTATGAAGGACTTGGATGAGGAAACATGGCCGCTTTTTGCTTTGGCTCTTATTAATAGTTCAGTAATGACTCACAGCCTGATACAAAGGAGTCCATTTATGCTGTCTCACATGATTTCTGGCTGCTACAAAATCCCAGGGGACACTATTTATTATTAATGTCTGTGTTGAGTGATGACTGGGTTGTTTTTTTTCTGTTAAAGACTTGTGAAAAGCATGTTTTATTTGTAACCTACTGATGGCCATTGTATGATTTGTAAATATGTTTATATATGCAGACATTAAAACACGGAAAATTGTCATATTTGCTCTTGTGTTGTGTGCTGAAAGTCTCAGATGTATTGAAGATGATGTGGAAAGGCTTTGATGTCTGTAAATGAGCAAAGGAAACTGAAAGAGTTTAGTTTCATGGGCTTCAGGAGGCGGGACTAAACGCTACGTGTCGACCAATCAGTTGCGAGGAGGTCTCGTGATGTTCGTTTCACGACCAATCAGAATGAAGAAGAGTAAAGCACTGTCCCTCCTCTGTTTGACAGACGGTTTGTGGAGGGTTCTCTTTTTTGCTGCTAATTTTTGCACATTAGTTCAGTTCAGGTGCAGTTTTTGCTTTAAAACGCTTGACTCTTTTAATTGAAGCGCGATGAACCGACAAGTCGGATAGGAGAGCGCTTTGGTGACGGGGTGAGTGAAAAGTCGGGTTTGTTTTTGGCGGCTAAACTAGCTTTAGCATAATTGAATCTGCAACATCCTTCACTTCCTGCCTTTAGCGAGCTGGTGTTGGCGACAATATCGAGTCTTTGGGCTGATGCTGTTACCATATGTTGCACTGTAGCACAGACGGTAGCTAATTACCAATAATATAAGCTGTTTTTATATTTAAAACCTTTGCTCACATGACTGGTGAATTGAATGGGGCCGGGGCGTTACTCCCCTCTCTCATCAGGACCACTTATCCCACTGATGAAGCAACACTGTTGCCCCTAAAGGAACACAGGTCTCTTATTTAATGCATTTGTTTTTCCTGCACAGTTACAACAATCCATAACTCAGCTTTGTTCTGACTGGACAGTATTGTCTCGGTGTCAGATATTTGGAATAACAATGTGTACTTTGCTGTACTTTCTTTCAGCTAACACATTTAGTAGGTGTGGCTGGTGAGCTGGAGGGATGGAGACTCTGATTCCCACCATCAACCGGCTGCAGGAAGTCTTTCTGACTGTGGGGGCAGAGATCATACAACTACCTCAGATAGTTGTGGTTGGATCTCAGGTCAGTCAGTGGAAAAACAAATGAGGAAAATAATGATTAGAGTTCAGCTTTAAGGAGCTGAAGTTGCCATGTTATTCTGAATGACGTGTTGTTTTTGTAGCACAAAATGCTGAAGATATGAACTGTGCGTATGTCTGTGTGATATTACTCTCGCTGTGTGCCACTACAGAGCAGTGGAAAAAGCTCAGTGCTGGAAAGTCTGGTCGGACGGGACTTTCTGCCTCGGGGATCAGGAATCGTCACAAGGCGTCCTCTGGTCTTGCAGCTTGTGAATGTTGCCCCCCTGAAGGAGAGGTTAAAGTTTGACAATGGTACCCAAATATGGATTTTGTTGTGTGCGTGTCTGTGTGTGTTTTCGCTTCAGAATGTTGCATAGAGAGATTTATATTGAGTAAATGTCAACTATCAAGATACACATGGGCACCACTCAGGCTTTTTTTAACTCACCGTTTCAAGCTGCTCCTTTGTTCTTGCAGATAGTTGCTTTCTCTTTGCTAACATACTCCTTTTCTTCCTCTTTTTCTCTGCCTGTTAGGAAATGGGGTTAAACAAAATGCCAAAAACAACTATCCAGGTCTCTGTATATTTGATCTACATGGTCTTATCTTTGCACTTTCCTTTGTTGTTTCTTTCGTGAACCCTTTCATTCCTTATGTTCATTCCGGCTATAATATATCTAGCATGATTAAAGTTGTGAATTTGTGATCCTCGTTGCTCTAGTTTTTACCTGCTTTCTCCGTAAAGCAATTTGAACTTACTCTCGTTTGTTCAGGTGTCAGAGCTGAAGAATGGGGTACATTCTTGCACTGCAAGAACCAGGTATCCTTATTTTGGGAATGCAAATGATGTCAGCTGCTGTGTGCAGAGTTTAAGTAATGGGTCATTCTCCTTCCTGTTCTGCAGACCTTCACAGATTTTCAGGAAATCCGCCAGGAAATTGAAGCAGAAACTGAACGGAGTTTAGGTGATAACAAGGTGCAAAGAATCCTTTCATATGAACCTAATAAGGCCGACACTTTAGCTTTTTACATTTGATAAACTTTTAAAATTTTCTTCCCTTTTTTAATGTTTTCCAGGGGATCAGTCCTGAGCCCATATATTTAAAGATTTTCTCCCCTAATGTCCTTAACCTCACTTTGGTTGATTTGCCTGGAATTACAAAGGTAAACAGACTCCAGAGTCTCATCAGTGCTGATTGAATTTTACACCCATAATCCTCACGGCTTTCGTGCTGTGGTTAGGGTAACGTCGGCTCCTTACTCCGTTTGTCACCTCAGGTTCCCGTTGGAGATCAGCCAGAAGACATCGAGACTCAAGTGCAAGAGATGATCCTGTCCTTCATCTCCAATCCAAACTCCCTCGTCCTCGCAGTGTCTCCGGCCAACTCGGACTTGGCCACCTCTGACGCTCTAAAATTGGCTCGTGAGGTTGATCCTGAGGGTTAGTGATTTTGCTTTCTCTCTCCTATTGCGTATTATCTGATGACAGTTAAGTATGAGTGTATTTTAAATTATTAATCATGCTGGAAGCTTTCCATCAACCAAGGCTGTTATTCTTTTTACTTAAAAGTCACTTTAAAAATTAATGTTGCTGTCATAATGCATTCTAATGACTGGATAAACTGATAAGAGAGCATATAATAATAATAATAATAACAATCAGGGAGGCTGTATTGAAGTGTTTGCTGTGCATAGTGATGATGAACAAATGTTCACTCTGCACACTTTAAATCCATCCCACCAGAAACATGTAATCTGTGTGTTCTGTCATGGCCCACTGTATGTTTTCCTGCTGGCTATTACTGTAAATTGTATTTGTTTGGTATTTGTTTGTATTTGTATTTGTCTGTCAGGTCGTCGAACACTGCTGGTGATCAGCAAACTGGACCTGATGGATGCAGGAACCGATGCGCTGGAGGTCCTATTGGGCCGAGTCATTCCTGTCAGGCTCGGGATTATTGGAGTGGTTAACAGGTCTGATAATTAAACTCGTGTTTAATGATCTAAGGTCCTTTTAGGTTTATTAATGGTGTATGTTCCGTTGAACGTTCTTACTACACTGGAAGGCTTCCCGACCTCCCATTCATTTTGGTCTTCCTAGGAGCCAGCATGACATCAATACCCAAAAGAGCCTAGAGGAGTCGATGAAGGATGAGCAAGCCTTCCTGCAGCGCTACTACCCCTCGCTCGCATCCCGCGCTGGCTCGCGCTACCTGGCCAAAACTCTGAGCCGACTGCTCATGCACCACATCCGCGACTGCCTCCCGGACCTCAAAACCCGAGTGACGGTGCTGAGCGCGCAGTACCAGGCCCGGCTCAACAGCTACGGTCAGCCGGTGGAGGACCAGAGCGCCACTCTGCTGCAGATCGTCACCAAGTTTGCCAGCGATTATTGCAACACCATAGAGGGAACGGCCAGGCACATACAAACGTCCGAGCTGTGAGTATCGCCTCACCCGAGCTGCTTCTGCACTGAAGCAAATGGTTTGTTCTGATTTTACAAACATTTACTGAAAGAAGAGCCGGAGCAGCAGATGAGCATGAACTTGTCACATCTTTTTGTTTTAAAGCTTTCTCACTTCCAAACTTTTATTGTCTCGTTTGTTTTAAACTGCCTTTTAATATGGACCATGTTGGTTTCGCTTACTTTTAGCAGTCTATTCTAACTTTTGGAAAGTGGTGTGGATTATAGAATTTAGTAGTTTTTACATGAATCAGCAATTAACTAAAGTAGGTGCGTAATGTTGCGTTTGTAATGTCCTTAGGGTAATATAAGTGTAAATTGAAGTGGTATCAGCATCTTCTTTTGGGACCTTCATCTCTTCAGCTCTTTTCCCACCAGGCAATTATTTCATTGAATATGTCGAGAGCAAATATTGACCCTTTTTGGTTGACTGCATTTAATTTGGGCCCCATTAACACGGCTGACACACTCGGCCCTGAGAAACAGCGCCGGTGTCACATCTGAACCCATCTCCCTTGCAGTTGCGGAGGAGCTCGAATCTGTTACATATTCCATGAGACTTTTGGCCGCACTCTGCAGTCCATCGACCCCCTGGGAGGACTGACTGATCTGGATATCCTCACTGCCATCCGCAATGCTACGGTGAGCCCCTGCTTGTGTTTGTGCGGGTCCTGTAATATTTATTCTGGTCAAGGTCTCTCGTTTGGAGAAATGGCAAGCATAACGATGGACTTGGTCTGCGTTTGCATGTGTGGTTTGCCCTGCAGGGTCCACGACCTGCACTTTTTGTGCCCGAGGTGTCTTTTGAGTTGCTGGTGAAGCGACAAATTAAGCGTCTAGAGGAGCCTAGCATGCGCTGTGTGGAGCTCGTACATGAAGAGCTGCAGAGGATCATCCAGCACTGCTCCTCCTTTAGCACACAGGTTAGCCAATTGTGATGCACACACACACACATATATTGGTGGTTTGTTACAATCCAGCTGCATTGGTTGTGAAACACTGTCTTTGTTTGTTCAAGGAGCTTCTGCGATTTCCCAAACTGCATGATTCAATTGTGGAAGTTGTGACTGGATTATTGAGGAAGCGTTTGCCGATTACTAATGAAATGGTAATTCACATCTTTATTCAAATTTAAATTAATTACAACAAACAGTCAAGTCCTGATATTGATCTGTTTTTTCTTTTTTTTTCATCAGGTGCACAATTTAGTAGCCATCGAGCTTGCTTACATCAACACAAAACATCCAGATTTTACAGATGCAGCGCAGGTCTCAGCGTCTGTCAACAGTCAGCAGGTAGATTTTTGTTTGTTTATTTCCACAAAACCATTTTTCATAACTCATTCACTCTGCTAAAGTAAACAGCTGACAGCTGTGCTCTGCTAAGCCTGAATCTGAATGTTTCGCATCCGAACGTTTGCAAAGTGAAATGCCAGGCTCGGCCGGAATTGCTTTTACCCTTTGACTCTTTTTGGATTTCATGCTTTCAGGCAGAGGCCATGGATGGAGGGAAGCGGTGGAAGAACGAGAAGGTTGCGGAGGAGAAACCCCCAGCCACGGGCTTTGGCAGCCCAAGCAAAGGCCAGGCCATTAACCTGCTCGACACAGTGAGTGATGGGATCATTAGGAGAACCAAACATTTACGATTTAATTCTTGCAGGCTGTCCAAGTTTAACTCTGCCCCCTCTCTGCCAGGGAGTTCCTGTATCCCGCAAACTGACAACCAGGGAGCAGAGGGACTGCGAGGTCATCCAGCGGCTCATCAAGAGCTACTTCCTCATTGTCCGCAAAAGCATCCAAGACAGGTTTGATCTGACTGGAATTGATCCAAAACACACTCTGCCCCCCCCCCGTCCCCACGCGTGTCATTATTGAAAGTCATTTTCTGACTTCTGACTTGGATCTGTGCGTGTGCAGTGTGCCGAAGACAGTGATGCATTTCCTGGTGAACCATGTGAAGGAGCATCTGCAGAGCGAGCTGGTGGGGCAGCTCTACAAGCAGCCTCTGCTTCAGGAGCTGCTCATCGAGTCACAGGACACCGCGCAGCAACGAACGGAGGTCGCCCAAATGCTCGAGGTGAACCCGGGTGGAGCGTGAACAGCGAGCTCGATGTCTCTCTGCCGCGTTGAAGCCAGTGATTTAACCCACCGCTATGCTTTTTCTTTTCTTCAGGCTCTTAAAAAAGCTAACAATATCATCTCGGAGATCCGGGAGACCCACCTGTGGTAGCAGAAGAAGTGATCAAGTGTCTGTCAGAGGACAGGTGTAAGCGCATGAGAGTGGATGTGAGTTTACTGTAGAGAAAGTGTGTGTCGCAGGCCCACAGCTTTCTCATGGACCAATGATCATCGCGCGTTTTAGATCAACCTTTCCCCCCATCAGCTGTTGCTTTTCACTGTGAATGTTAACGTAGAAGGAATAGTCAAACACTCAGGCAAAAAGTGTCGTTTCTCAGTTGAAAATGTGAAATCAGCCATGAACAAAATCATTTTTGTTTTTTTTTCCCCATGATGAGAAAGTTGTTTGATTTTAGCTGTTATTGTGAAGTTACTGGGTACCACATGTTGATTATTTATGTTACTTTTAAAATCCAAACATGTCTTCGATGCAGAGTTATTAATATTCTGTAAACTGGGCTTTCTTTGAGTCTCCTTTAGAAGGTGCTGAAGGTATATTAAAATGAACATTTGAACCTCCACCTTTTTTTTTTTTACTCAACAGTAATAAAAATCCACCTCTGTTGATTCAGACTGCAGTACGACTCAGAAGATGCTCACATTTTCAAATTGCGTATAATACTGACTCCAGATTTCATTTTTATCTCTTGAGTGATGATGATGATGATGATTATTATTATTGGTTTTATTTTCCAGAGGCACATTTACATATCAGAACATTTGCACTGTTTCCTAATAATAATCTATGTTTGTGTGTTTGGACATTATGGAAAGGACCAGACAATCCCAAACATGCGTCTCCCTGTTTGATATGTTAACACTCTTGGATAACAATATTTAGCTTTAAGTAACTGAACAGTTAGTTAGTTAATTGTTGAACTATCTCTTAAGAGGATAGAGTTTACCCGAGTAGAGCTGCCTGATTTCTCCAATTCAGATCTTTCCGTGTTTTGCTGTAAATGGAAAAACAGACAAAAGATTTTTTCCACGTTTAACTCTCTTCAGTCATCCAAGCTGCCCCGAGATTGAGACACTCAAGTTGCAGCTACTTCCTGCATGCAAACTTTTGGCGTTCCCAATTCAAAATGGACTATACGTCCTAATTTTAGCCGCAGCCGACTGCCTCCGTGCCAACATTTATTTATCCGCTGCTTGGTTTAAGATCTTCCATCTGCCGTTTCCTTGTTCTTGTTCTGTAAGTTGGTACTTTCTCCCTTCAGCCTGAATCACTTCTCATAACAATCGTAGTTATCTTTAAAAAAAAAAAGCTTTCTCAGGAGGACTGGCTTTTTTTTATAAATGGGATTATCAAATGGTACCTTCTATGTCATCCTGTCTTTATTTTTTCTGTTTCTGAAAACCCTGTTTAAGGTTGCATGTGTGTGTGTGATCAGTATGCTTGTGTGGAGGAGTGAATAAATGTCTATTTTGTATTATTTAAATGTATATTATCATGTCTTCTGCCTCTGAGTTCTTGCCTGCCAATTCTTGTGATACATGTTTGTTGAAGGAGTTCAGAACTACTCATTAAACTTTAACAATGGATGCTTTCTTTGGTCAGAAGTCTGTTTTCTGCAGCTGCTACAGTTGTTCTGTTTTTAATGATGCTTTTGTGTCACTCTCGGTGCTGCAAGATTGTCTGTGTTTTATTGGTTGTGATTAAAAACGGTCCTTTTCGGTCAGACGTGTTTGTCACAGATGCACAGTCGGGATGAAGATTAACAAGCACGCACATCGGTGCCAGTTTGAGACCCCCGTTTCCTTTGAGTTTGTGAAGTCTCAATTTAAATGGAGCCGCCGCTTTTCAGAAGATGATTTAATACCCTTTGGCGTCGAGGCAGCCCAAGTTACACATGAGCAGAGTTTGAGAAGAGAAGTGATGGATGTGTTACAGAAAAAAAACTGGAGAGCTGGTCATTAATGTTAGATGAGAGTGTGTGAGCAGAGCCACCACAGTCGAGGAGAATGCTTTTTTTTTTTTTTGGCACAGCAAAGCAAATATGATGAGTCAAATCTGTGCTGAATTCACAATCTTCACCGTTGTGTTTATTAGAGGTGCTGCAGAGAGCCAGATGGAACAGCCTCTTTTCACCTGATCCAAGAGCCCCAAAATGTGTGTGTGTGTGGTGGGACCTAAAGCGTATAAACTCCCATCAGGTGATCATTTGAAATTATTGTACTTTCCCCCCACTGTAACCAGTTATTTTGATCACCCTCTTATAGCACACCCCACCAACTGAGACTGGACCAGACCATACCAACTCCAGCATGATGGGAGGGGGCTCGGCTGCAGCATCAACACACACGCATCCTCTCGGTCCCCTAGAAGCAGCTAAATAAGGGCAGATTCCTTCAAAACGACCTTCCTATGAAGGCACGAACTCCCCTCCCGGCTCTCCTGGTTGTGAACAGAGGCGTGCAGGGATTTTCGGAGCTGTTTTTCCCTCCTTGTGTGTCACAGACTATTGAGCCAGTCGGCAGAGCAGCCTGAACAAAGCCACTAGAAGGAGAGAGGGAGAGAGAGGGAGAGGGAGAAAGAGGGAGAGCTTCTGGGAAGAAATGTCTCTCACTGACTCTGTCGCCTCGACAACCGGCTAAGAAAGGAGGGGAGGGAGGACCAGAAAGGGACAGAAGGGACTGTGGAGCATAAGAGGAGAGAAAAACAACACAATATGAGCTGCTGAAAATAGAAGATTCCTGCAGAGTGAGGAAGGAAATGGGATTTTTGTGTAAGGTTTCCCAGGGTGTATCTTTCTCTCTTGATGAGTTATTAACTATGATAATAAAGCATTAACTGATTTTTTTTATTTCTTTTTTTTTTCCTCACATCAGTGCACGGAGCAGATGAAACCCCAGAGCACAAGTTCAGAACAATAAAAGTGGACCAGGTAGGCCCGTGAATGCTCCACCTGTGATTCTTGCTCCATCTGCCTCAGGTAAGTCTTGCCTCAGTGTTGCAGACATTTGCTTTGATTAGGAATCTGTTTTGCTTTGGGCTTTCCTATTGATGAAATGTAAATATGCTGATTCCAGAGGGCAGCCAATTATGCAGCAAGGCAGAAAATGAAAGTCAACAACTTTTTTTTTTTTCTTTTAATAAATCAATAAAAGTTTGGGGGGGAAATCGGTGTCCTTATGTTTTCAGTGTATATTCATGCTGCAAACTGGGAAAATTAAAAACACACAGAGGCTTATTTACTCTTTTTTTTGTTTCAGGAGACTGAGAAACAAAATCAAACATTCATCCCCAGCATGCTTCACTCACAGAGCACATTGCTTTGCTTTATCACCAGTGTAAGCTACAATTCGTCAGCGGTATGAGAAATGAACATCTATCTCAGGTGAAATTGGATACAGAGAGTTTGACTTAAAGCTTGGACTCAGAGTGCGGAAAGAATAGAAACACTGCGCGCACTCATGCATAAGAATTATATTCATAGAGAAGCGGTGGTGAAATCAATGCTCCTGTAAATTGGGTGGTGGTCTCACTGAGTTTACATCAAGGCTGGATGTGAGGTCCATGCTGGATGAGATGGAGAGATAAACTGATGAGGGTGTGAGGGGAGACACGAGCGAAGGTTAAAAAAGATCCCCCGCCTTTTGTCGGATGGAGAGGTGGGGGGGAAAAGGCCATAGACAGCGAGAGGTGTGAAGAGCAAATTCAAGGCTGATGGAAATGCTGGGAAAAAATCATGAGAAGTGACTCATGAGAGGCTGGGATTGCTCTGAGCTGCCACTTCATCTACAGGACGCAAACTTAAAGATGCAGAGGAGGGCACTAATGCTGATGGTCCACTTAGTTGTGTTTTTGTTTTCCTCACAGCCATAGTGGGTTCAAATGACACAACTTTGTTGAGATTGGGTGACTTTATTAAACTGTTTCTGGAGCAGATGACGATTATTCAGTCTTCATATGGGGAGAAAAGTCTAATCGAATGCAACGAAAAGAAGGCGGCTGAACTTTCTTTTCTTTTGAACAGCAAGGTGTCAAGAATTATTTTGATCGATTCAAATAAATTTGCAGAGTTTAATCTAAATAAAAAGTTCTTTGCTTAATTGCTTTTTGGCCTGGCCCAGGCCATCAAGAAGTCTTGATGGATGTTTGAGTCAGCAGCAAACTGGAAACGAGACGTTCCTGGCTTGTGTAAATCGAAGTTCCCCTTCCTTGTATCTTTACTGTTTGGCACAAGCAGCGGATGCACTTCCAACTCTCAGGCGGGCACAGCATGACCAGCTGAGCTGCACCATGTAGAAAGAAATCAAAATGCGAGAAAGAAAGTTCCCACCTGAGTTAAATACGAGGCGAGGGGAGGTTATCCAGTCACACAGCAGCTGTAATACAGGAGGGTGAGTTTTCCCAGAACCTGCGCCCATATTTATTTCTTCGTGCATTAATCAGTTCCATTTTTCAGGATGACACTACATTACAGACCAAAAAAAAGGCCTTTCTCGTTAATAAGAACAACACCACTTTATCACATGGGAGGCAGCTTTTATTCCAATAAATACACAATGCGTGATGTCAAATTACTCTTTATGCTTAATCCACACCTGCACAGGGTTTAAATGAACCGTGTTCTCTTAATCTCTGCAGAAAAAGTGGCAGTGTTGAACATTTCTGGCGGCTTGTAAACACATTAGTTCTACCAGGCTCTGCGGCGCTTCGCAGCTGTGTACGTTGCTTATAATTATTGTGCACGAGGTGTAATGTTCTTCAACGCGGAGGAGCGGCGGACTCATCAGCGAGAGAGGAAAGGATGCGTCCCTGAGGCCGCGCATCACTTTCTGCTCCTCTGTACCTGCAGGTGTTGTAAGACACATGTGAACAGATGAGGGTTTGCAACAAAAAGAAAAAAAAGCTGTGACTAATGACTAATGAGCACTAAAGATGCCACACTTTTCAAAGAGCTGTACTAAACTGCCTAAAATGCCAGATTTTACATCAGAATTTGCAGCAACTTATCACGATTTTGAAGTGGGGACAGAATTACAGCTGCAGAGATGAAACTGGAGGGTTTTTTTCTCTCTTTTGTCATTATTATTATTGCTATTGAACATCAGATATCTTCACAGATGTTGGAGGTGCTGTTTGTTTGGTGGTTTGGAAAATGGCTGCGTGTGTCTCCAGTCATTACCAGAGCTTTTCTCTCCTCCTCTCCACGTATTGCTGCACTTGTCTGTGTTCCTCCTCTCATCTCCTGCCAATGCGAGTACAATCATTAAAACAAGACAGAGGGGCAGAAACAAAACCTAACAGGATTAAGTAAATCTAATTACCAAGATCAGCAGATGTATTCGGTTTCATTCCACTTAAACACAAAATTGTATCTCACATTTTGCGTTCAAGATAGGACACCTAATTGGTCTTTTCTCTCGCACGAGAAAAGGAGAACCTTCTGCATTACAGAACAAAATGCAAAAGAAAAACAAAGCGGTGCTTATTTCAGAATAATGGTTCTTGATGGCTGCAGATAGCCGGTGATTCTGCTTACACACTGCAGCCAGTGAATTGGATTAAATCATTGTTATTTTCGAAATGGATGCTGGTGTGTTCAAGAGGTGGCTGAAAATAAATGGATGGATAGCTGGATAACGGCGTATTTGTTTGAAACACCCTGCATCATTAATTAATTCGTCTTCCTACGGTGCAGGTAGTTCATGCTCGCACTCCTCCTCCTCCTCCTCCCCTTTGTAAAAGAGCACAGATGTCCTTGGCTGTGCGCTACGACAACACGCTAATTAATAAAACCAAGAGTTGTTCAGTTGAAATAAAAAGGCCCAAACTTGGCCACGACTTACAGCGTATTAGATTTGGTCGTGGAGCCCTTGGTTTTTAACTCCGCAGACTTTATTATCATCTATCACATAAAAAGGGAGGAAATGTGGCATAAAACAGCATTAGCTCATCTGAGTCCTGTGGACATTTCACATTAAAGGCCCTCTCTCTCCCCCCTTTATCTCTGCATCTCTGTCTCTCGTTTTCGAAAAGCAAAGAGCAAAAGCTTTTAATGATGTGGTCATTACACACATCCACGAGCTGCTCCATTATCACTGAACTGCTGACTTTGTCACACACGGTGGCCATACTGAGTGACTTTCTGCAGCAGACACGAGTATGCTCTCTGCTTCAGCACAACTTCTAAAGGCTTGGGATTCCTCGAAGGGATCCACATCGTTTTGCCGCTTCTCGGGCCACAGTTTTAAACTGAAACCTTCTTATGTTGAGAAATGACAACGATGTAGCCATTTCGGTCAGACCTTGTTAAGGACGTCGTGCACAATCTCATGCCATGTTGTAAGATGAGTTAGTGCTCAGAGAATGCATTGAGGATGACTCTCAGCTACTACCACAAATTAGAACTGGCTGAGTCGCCCTGAATCGGGTTGGCTCTAACATATGATCAGTCATAAATGTCCAGCCAGTGATTGCTTTTTGAAAGTTTCATTAGTGTGCCCAGTGGTTCGTGAGACATTTTTGCTACAGACAAATGAACGCACACACAGACAGAGGGCAAAAGGATTATTGCTGCTTCGCCTGCTGTGGCGGGCGATAATAGTAAACTTCACTCAGGTGAAATTCCCTCAATTCAATCCTCCTGAAATTCACTGCTCTAAAGAAACATTCAAACCTGAAGAAGCTCTAATTATTCATCTTAATAAATACCACAAATGAAAAATTTGCTCCTCTTTATAATGGGTTTTCACTTCAGCCACAGAGCTGCTCTCCGCTTTGTTTCACACATAATCACGATTCAGTTCCTTACCTGGCTGACCTTAAAGCTCAGCTCTAAAGAGACTAGATAAATTGCCCACAGTTAGCGCGCACGCCGCCACCAGAATGCAAACCGTCTGCAGTATCTTGTGTGTAGACGAGCAAAAACAAGTGGCACCTATTGACACCATTAGTCAAAGGCTGCCCATCACAGGAGATAAACCTGCTGTTATCCTGCAGCTCTGTTCAATACCCCTCTCGCTCTTTTTGTCAGTAATTAGACGAGTGAGATGATTTAATTTGGTGCAAAGCGGTCTCGGCTGCACCTCAACTCTTGACATGTAAACACCCACCAGCGGACCCTCTCCAGGTGATAATAACTGACAGAGACAGGGGAATAAAATCACAGCTTTTAGCCTGTCTTATCCCAAGCTCATGTGAGCAGCATCTTAAAGCAGGAGCCTGCCAGCCTTTCTTTCTTTTTCTTTTTTTTTTTTTTATAAGTCCTTCAAGGCCCCCCTTTCCTGTGTCAACAGCTGTTTGAGGACGGATTTCATTCTCTCGTGCCCTTGCTTGCTCAGTACAACTTTTTGGAAGTTACCCTGTCCTTCATTTTGCTTAATGCTTGTGTCAACTGCTGGCACCTCAAACATCTATTTCACGCTCATGTTCACTTACCCGAGGAGAGAGAAGGCAGAGCTGTGTGAGTGAGTAATAATCAAGTGGTGTAATGTGTCGATTTCAGGTGCCAGCATGGATGTGGAGGATGAGGCGCTGCTGTTTCAGACCAGCTGGAGTGGTGAAGAGGAGGAGGAGGAGGAAGAGGAGGAGGAGGATGGAGTGGCACACGCTGCAGGACAGAGCTGTTTACCTTGGAATGTAGGGGTGTGTGGGGTGTGGAGGGCAGTGGGATGGGTTTACACACAGCCCTGGGCCAGCGGAGTGGTTTTAGGGTTGGCCTTCCTGCTGCCATGTGTCCTGTTTGCCTACATGCTGCTCTACTGCCCTCCTCTGGACATAGACCTCTCCTACAGTGCCTTCGAGGTTCACAGCCACTTCTCAGCAGAGCGCTTCGATGCCCTCACCATTGCTGTAAAGACTCAGATGGGGTCCTGGGACAGGCGCAGGCGTGACATAGAGAGCACGGAGTCGGAGGCACTGGAGGAGCTTCTGCTGGAGAAGCTGGGTACAAAGGGCATCTTCTTCACTCGTTTAAACAGCACTTTACAGGCAGAAGATGATCAGACGAGAGAAGCAGCAGACAGGGATGCGAGGACAGAGTCCTATCTGAGTCAAGGGGTGATGAGGATGGACAAGAGCTCAGATCCCAGACCAAAGGAGGAGAGATTATGTAAGAAAAACTCCTCCCTCTCTCTGATCAGGAGGCTCAGGTTTGCCTCCAATTACTACATGCAGAGCCAGGCTCTGTGGAGGATCGAGCTGGTGTTTGTGGCTCAGGGGCAAGGCGATCGCAACATCTTCACTCCAGAGCGCCTTGAGACGATTCACGGCGTGGAGCGTCTGCTCATGCAGCACCCACAGTTTCATCAGTTCTGCTGGAAGCCTATGGAAATATTACGGGACCTGCCATTAGGGCCTTCTTACTGCTCCTCACCCAGCTCCCTCCTGTCCTACCTCTACCCCAGCGAAAGAGGGGGGAAGATCTACTACGACGGCATGGGGCCAGACCTGGCTGATATTCAAGGTACGTCCACACGAGTTTTAGTTAAATCATCAATGACTCCCTCTAACCAAACGGCTGACTCACCCGGTCTGTGCTTTGTTGTAGGCTCCTTAAGTCTGGCCATCACACACCCACAGTTCTACTGGTACGTGGATGAAAGTCTGTCTCCTGAGCATCTGTCCTCCTCTCTCCTACGCAGCGAGATCCACTTCGGCGCTCCTCTGCCGTCCTACTACTCCCTGCAGGACCGAGCAGACGAGCAGAGAACTCGCTTCAAGAACTTTGTGGTTCAGTACGCAGACATGCTGGCCAAGCAATCCACCAGGTCAGACGCAACCCCCAACTCTGAGTCTGAGTCTAATCCATTCAGGTGTTTTTTGCTCCTGAATGACAGTCTGTATATTTTTGTGAGTGCATCGCCAGAACTGCTTTTAATCGGCTTCTATCTGTGCAGTCAAGTGAAGGTGCTGTACGGAGGGACGGAGCTGTTTGATAATGAAGTGAGACACACCTTTTACAACGACATGATGCTGGCTGTCATCAGCGGAGCCTGCATCACTGCGCTCGTCTACATCCTTACCTCTTTTTCTGGTGCAGTATGACCTGTTTTTTTTTTTTTTTTTTGCTTCACTTGTGTGCACATCTCATGTTTGAACTGACAGAGTGAGTTTGGATTCACACGGCAGTGAACTTTGTTTTCTTGTCTCCTTAAAGTCTTTTTGACCTTCTTCGGGCTTGCCGGCATCGGCCTGAGCTGTTTGATGGCTCTGTTTTTATATCACGTTGTCTTCGGGGTGAGGTACCTGGGCATTCTCAACGGAGTCGCAGCATTTGTTATCATTGGTATCGGTAAGTTATTCTGTCCTTGTTAAAAGCTCTCATTAGTTCTTCTTAGAGAGATGGTAAAAGAGAAAAACTGATTTAAAACCTTTGCTTAGTTTAGCCTAAAATCCGGACCCAAAATGGTCTCAAAGGTTCAAACATTTTTCTACCAGCGCCTCTTAATCCTATTTTTCTCTTAAGCTTTTTAAGCTTAATAAGATATAAAACAATGTTAATAAACCTATAATAACAATTATAGTATCTAAACTTCCACTTTGGAAATTTATGGAAGATTTTATAGCCCTACTAGTGGTTTAGTTCCTAAATAAAGTAAATTTCTAGTACCACAATTTGAGTATAATTAATTCAGTAAAAAATAAAAAAAATGTCACATTAGTGATGTTGAAAGAGCATTAGGATTTAGAGCAAGTGTCATGTTTAACTATGACGATTTACTAAAAGTGTGATAGCAATAATATTCAACAAAGCAGACAAACTTTAGAAATGGTAACTCTATTTTTATGCTGTTCATTTTGTTTTTAGTTAAACAATAATTGAATTGGGGGGTTAAATATTTCAGCCAAGGAAGAGTTATTTATAGAGCATATAGTTTAAATTATTTCACAGAAATTGTTCATCAATTTTTAATGTTAAAAAAAATTGTCAAAATTCTTGTGCACCTTCTGTTTGACTTGTTGGGGCAAAAATAAACTTAGTCACAAGATTCTGCTTAGTTTAACACATTTTATTGCAATGTTTGTCAAATAGGGACTGTTCACCTGTGTGCCAAAACACACTGTATAAAAAAAGGTTTAAACATTTCACTTTAAATTACTATAACAAAATAGTTAAGTAAGTAATTTTTAAAAACTTTGTTGTAAATCTAAAACCTTAGCATTGGCTGTTTGAGCTGGAGCTTATACTGGTTGCTGTTTTCTTGAACTAAATCTCATATTTGATGAGCTCTTTGAATTTAATAGAAATCTTAATTTGCAAATCAAGTAGTAAAGCTCTGAGATAAATCTCAAAAGAAAAGAAGAAACAAACAGAAACAATAAAACTTTCAATTAAAATTCCTCAAAATTAGCTCAGATTGGCTCATAATGACAGTAAATAAATTTCGGAGTAAGAGTAGTCCACCTCCAATGACTGCTGAAATGATTTAGTAACTTCCTGGCATCTTGTCATCTTCGATCAGCACAAACTGCAGAAAGTTTTTGCAGCAGGCAGAGAAATCCTACACGTAACCTTGCATCAAACCAACGCATCACACTCTCCAAAGAAGCAGGAATGTGGTTTCCCAGGTTGCCAAAATAGTGGAAACCCAGAAAAAGTAACAGGGCCAAGGCACGATGTGGATGATGTGCCCAGAATCAGCCGGTTGCTGGACTGAGTCCTGGTGCTGGATGAAAAAAAAAGAAAAACACTTAGTAATTTGTCCAAACTCCCGTCACCTTCCATGAATTTGTCTGATTGCAGGTAAATGAGTTAATTCTCTGCTCAAACAGGCTCTGTTCCAACCAAAAGAGTTTTTTCTCCCCTCGAAACTTTCCCCTTGTAGTCTCTCAGTTTCTCAGAACCTGCTGGTTTTCCCTCCTAATTCCACTCTGTCTGCTACGCCAAGCTGTAGATTTTCTCTTTACCTCCGTGCAATAAAGGGAACATATTAAACTGCTCCCGAAAGGTTAAAGTGATTGCACATTTTTTACAGTGCATTAATCATAATAAGCATTTACACACTCCTCTGCTCTTCACCTCTCAGGTGTGGATGATGTATTTGTGTTCATCAGCACCTTCAGACAGGCCTCTCATCTGCGGCAGCCTCAGGAGCGAATGATCTACACAATCAAAACAGCCGGCAGGGCGACATTCCTCACCTCCTTCACAACCGCAGCTGCCTACGCTGCTAACACTTTCTCCCAGGTAATCATGACGGAGAAATGCAGCATTTAACAGAACCTGTACGGGACGTATATAAATGTGTGGCTCCTCTGCTGTGGATGAATAGAAGTGTCGTTCCCAGCAGACGGCTAGATAAGCACAAATTGAATGTTTCAAGGTCTTTTACACTGTGCTACATTTAACTGACACTCAGATCCCAGCCGTGCATGACTTTGGCCTGTTCATGGCCCTCATTGTCAGCTGCTCCTGGCTTTGGGTGTCTGTCCTGATGCCAGCGGCTCTGTGTATCTGGACCCAGCACGTGGAGCCTCATGAGCACGCCTGGCTGAACTGGTGAGCAGTTATTTCTTTGTGTCCGTGCGAGATTGTTTTTCTTCAGCCGTGATCCCTTCAGCTGTCCCTCACTTCAAACTCTCTCCTCTCTGAAGCGTGAAGTTGTTTTTGGGCCTGTCAGCGAGCTACAGTCCTCTGTCAGATGAGGATGATGATGTGGCACTTCTGTCGGTGGAGATGGAGCCAGGTGAGATTATTATCTCCACTTGCACTAGATGGATGAGTCCAGGCTGTGAAACATGGCTGTTCGGGCGCTGCTGAATCCGCTCACTTTGTCTCGACCAGGCCCTTGTGACACAGATGGGGACGCAGCCATTCTGTCCCTGTCGGTGGAGACATCTTTGTCCCCTCCAGGGCCGCAGCATATGGGTGTCGTCAGCACAAAACTCCAGTGGGTGCTGAAGCATTTAGTGGCTGAGCCAGCAGTAAAGCAACGCAAAGCTGTTCTAGGTGAGATCCACCATCAACTCATTAAGTAAGTCAGTAATTTCCTATTTATGTAGCTCTTTTTGAAACTAAAGACTACATTTAAAGGGCAGAGAAATAAAAAAAGATAAATTAAAGGCTTAGCATTCTGTGAAGAAATCACCTGCCTGCTTTTAAGAGTTTTAAACTAGGATTATCTTATGTTGATTTTATTTGACTTTGGGGTTAAATCCTGAAAATAATGTTATGAAAAAGCTCATGCCATCTGTTAATTCAGAGCTACTACCACATCCAATTTTAGCTTAATATCTGTAAAATTGACTGAGTTATAGCCATTTTTAGGTTCCTTAAGCTCAGGTGGCTAAAAGCCATTATCGCCTACATTTCAGCACCACGTGATTTAAAAAAGCAGACAATAAAACAATGTCAAAGAGTACCAAAGCTAGTGAATTAAAAAGTGTCTTCAGCTGTGATTAAAAACACTTGGGATTTTGTCGTCCTGACTCCCAGAGGAAGGCTATCCCACAGTTTGGGTCCCAGGACAGGAAACGCACAATCCTCTGTTTTCAGTCTGAAACAAGAAGGCCTTAAAACGAAGACGAGAAGGATTGTAAGGGGTTAAAAATTGATTGAAGGCCAGTTGTTTATGGCTTCATAGACAAGAAGGAGGGTTTTAATTGAATAATCAGTGTCAAAACATGAAAACTGGGGTGATATGAGAGAAAATCAGACCAGTTATAAACAGGAAACAGTTTCTTTGTTTAAATAGAAATAAAGACAATTACAATAATCTGAACATTACAACACAAAATCAATTACACTTTCAAAGTGCCTTTAAGATAACGGGAATCAGATAACTTATCAAAAATGGAGTTGGTTGTCAAAGATAACAGTTTTCTTTTTTCAGATGATTTTGTTTGATCATTTTGTGAGCAAAGGGACTGAAGGATGTTATCAGGAACTAGATTTGAGTCAAAAATCAACACATCCTTTTTATCGTGATTTAGTTAAAGAACATTTGAAGACATGCATTCAGACAGATGTATTAGATAAACCATCAGACTTCAAGATAAAGCACCACCAGCATAATAATGATATAAAAAAACACAAATTAAAATTTGGATCAGGTGTCCTCCTCCATCATGTTTGTCTTCCTGTCGATCCAGGTGTGTTTCTCCTGGTCGTGCTCTTATCTGCGGGCTGCTGCTGTCTCCTGAGGCCCGCCACTCACGCCCCCCTTCTCTTCCGGCCAGACACAAACCTCCAGACTCTGCTGGCGCTGCGCAGCAACCTCAGCGGCCAGGGCATCTCCTGCCCCATGTGTTCAGGTAAAACCACCAAGACAAAAAAAAAATGCAGCAGAGAGGTTTAATCTGAAGCAAACATGTTGAAGGCGTGTTTTTATCCTGTAGGTGTGTTCATGGAAAAACCCCACCCGTTGTTCGCCCACGCTTCCTCGTCAGGTTTTAGGTTTTCTACACATCAGCACAGCCTGAGCACGACGGCCTCAACCACTTCTCAGAGCCTGCTAAAATTAAACCCAAACACCAATCAAACAGGTAAACACTCAGCTCCTGGGAATCCTCCTTAATTAAAGCAGATATAATGACTTTTTTTTTTTTTCCATTTCATTTATTTTTTTCAGGCCCCTTGCTGACAGTGTACATAGCGAAGCTCCACCAAGGAGGATCCACAACAATTTACCGATTCTCGCTCAACACCAGCGTCCCTTCCCCTTGGGAAATGTGCAGCCCAGAGCATGAGGACGTGTCATCATTCCAGGTTAGGGAGTAGGAGAAGTCAACTTGATGAGTTTCTGTATAATTACATCTGTGACATGCGCCATTAAAGCAGCTTGTATCTGATTGTTTCATCTAAATAGGCTTTTAGTCAGCCCTACAACAATTACACCCGCAGAATGACGGTGTGCGTTTCCCGTGTGTACCGCCCGAACCCCAGCTGGATGATCACGTTTGGCTCCTGTGAACGTCGCCATGGCTGGAATCCAGAGTTTTCCTTTTATGTAGCAGCGTCTCCACAGCAAAACAGCAGGTGAAATGACAAAAGAAGCAATTCTGAGCTCAAGTATAGGCTCTCGTGTGGTTTTAGTGGCAGTTTTTGTCATTTTCCTTCTGCTATCTCCACTTAGGAGGTTATATTTTGCTCAGTGCCGCCTGAGACCTCATCCCAGTAGAGTGTGTGTCAAAACGCCCGGCTGTGGCTTCAGTTCTGGGCCTGATGGACCTTCACAGGGAACCTTTTATATCCCTTTTCCCAGCAGTGAGCAAGCAAGCATCTCTGTCAGTAAGCATCATTAACTTAAGGACGGTTTGTTAGTCCACAAGGAAGACTAGTTTCACACTGTATGTGTGTCACTTTTTCATTTAATTTCACATTTGAGTCTTTCACTAAGAGAGAACACCGCCGTATGACAGCTTCTTCAAATGTAGCTTCTTAAAGTGGCACTCTGTGAACCCACTGGAGGATTTGTTTTTCCCACAGTTCCTCCCGTTGGACAGATATTTTTACACTTTGTAAACAGACACAGCTGAGAGGTTTTTCCTCTTGTTCTATTTTCGAAGATCCCTCATCGGCTGCCAAAACAAAAGCATCCAAAACGTCTGGCTTCAACCCGTGCAGCGGCGGCGTATGTGGCCGGCCAGCTGTGCGCCCTCTGGTCGACACCGGGGCCATGGTTTTTCTTGTGTTTGGGATCCTGGGAGTCAACAGAACCGCAAACAAGGAAAACCATGTCATTGGAGATATGGTGAGGTGTCACGTCTGTGCCATTTGTGTTCTAATAATTAAGATACTGGACTCCACATGGGTCCTGATGGAGTCATTGGTGCGTGGATGAAAATAGCCTGTTTGTCATTATAAGTGCCTTCAGTTAAATTAAAATTGCTGCCCCATGAGAGGACATTGACTTAAACATAAGACATAGCTTATTAGCAGCCATATAATAAAAATTGGAATAAACTGTCGAATAAAAATGTTCTCGGTAATTTTTGTAAAGCTTACCAGAGAGCCACGAAGATGTGATTGCAGAGTCACATTTTCTTCTGTTTTGACGTATTTCCCCCCCCCCTAAAGGGCAGCATCATACTGGATCCAGACTTTGATATCTTCAAGGAGATGGGGCACCTCTGCAAAATCTGCAAAGCTGTTGGTGCAAATCGAAAACTTGTGAAGCCAGGAGGAGCTCAGTGCTTGCCTTCAGGTAACGCTCGGTCGTTTTGTTGATGAAAATAAGTGGTTTCTGTAGAAAACATTGCTCCTAACAGACAACAATCTTCTATTTCATAAAACCTAGCTCTTCGGGGAATGAAAAAAAGAAGACTTTCTTTTTCAAATAAACTCTGTGTTTAAAGTTGATTTATGCGAGAACACTTGAATGAGAAAGCATACTAAATCTAAGAATTTGTATATCAGACAAAATATTTTGTTGAGTGGGCAAAACATCTGAGCTCTGAGGATTTGAAATGTATGAAAATTTGTTTTTCATATATTCTGTTATTATCCTGAAATCAAGTTCCTGCAACACTAAACTGCAAAAAAGACGGGCTCAAAAAATGGGTGGAAGACTCAATAATATCCATGCAAGTCAAAATCTGAAACAAACAGATTAAATTTCAACACAGTTCTAAGAAATGCAAAGACAAGGTTATTGAAAGGACGATTGGTTTTGTTTCCTTCTCTTCAGGCAACAAGTTGTCTTCAGTTTTGCCTCTGCTTCATCCCGAGTGCCACTCTCTGCCTGAGCCCAACCTGCTCCCGGGGCAGCTCTCCCACGGAGCGGTGGGGATGCACGGAGGGAAGGTCTGCTGGCTCTCCATGGCCTTTGAATCTGTAAGAGCTTTTGTCTTCAAGCCTGTCCTCCACGTGTTTAAAAGCCGTCTCGTCCAGGCATCCCCTAATGCTCCACTTCTCCTCTCCAAAGACCACATACAAGGGGAAATCCTCCTTTCAGACCTATTCTGACTTCCTTCAGTGGGAGAACTTCATCCAGGAGCAACTCGCCAGCCTCCCGCAGTCTTCTGCTCTCCAGCGAGGCTTCCAGACCTGTGAGCACTGGAAGCAGATATTCATGGAAATCATAGGCAAGTGAAAGATGTTTCCACGGGTGATGTTTTTCTTTTCTGCAAATAAAGAAGGTTTTGCATGTATAAATCAGTGAAAATCTGATGTACGTAGGTGTGGAGAGTGCCCTCTGGAGTCTCCTGCTATCTCTGGCCATCTGTGTGGCAGCTGTGTCTGTGTTCACTGCACATCCTCTGCTGCTGCTGCCGGTGCTCATAACAATAATAGGTAAAAGATGCAGTGGTGTAAACAGGTTTGGAAGCATCGTGAGGAGTCAGATGAAGGTGCACGTTTTTGTCTTCAAACAGGGGTGATCTGTTTGGTCGTGGCTGTCATGTATTGGCTGGGATGGGAGATGGGAGCAGTGGAGGCCATTTCTCTGTCAATACTTGTTGGATCTTCAGTGGATTACTGTCTGCACCTGGTGGAGGGTTACCTGCTGGCTGGGAAGACCATTTCCTTTTCGCCTGATCAAAGCTTTGTATGTGGGCATGAACATTTGTCTTAAAATAGACAACGTCTGCAGCATTTTAGGACAGTAAAATTAGTGGGGTTTTTTTGGGATTTTTTTGCAGGAGCCTTCTGCAGAGAGGCAACGGCGAACCCTGGAGGCGGTGAACCATGTGGGCGTTGCCATCGTGTCCAGCGCCGTCACCACGGTGATCTCCACGGTCCCTCTCTTCTTCTGCGTCATTGTGCCTTTCGCCAAGTTCGGTCAGATCGTGGCCATCAACACGGCCGTCTCCATCTTGTTCACCCTGTCCGTGACCTCGGCCCTGTTGGCCTGCATGGCCCCTCCCTGCTTTAACAGACACCCCGGTGCCGTGCTGAAGGCCAGCCTGGCTGTGACGGCAGCTGCAGCCATAGGTGGGGTTCTGTGCTGGGTGGGGCGACAGCTGGGCGCGTCGGCCTGGCGATCAATCAGCACGTGAACCCGTCTATTTGTCAACTCCCACTGATGTCAGACATGAGAAATGTAGTTTTTCTCTTTGTTTAAGGACGAATAGCAGATCAGGAAGTGATCTTTATAGCACAAAGATGTCAGAATCATCTCAACAATTAAAAACTGTCCTTTCCAGAGTACATTTTTTTCACTTGTACCTACCAGTGGATTCAGAGTTTTGGGGTGCAAATCCTCACCTGCTCGACGTTTTTCTGATTTATTGTGTAACTATGTGACACGGCTGTGGTCTGACCTTTCTGTGTTTTGTTCTGTATCCCCGTCCATCTTGGTTAAATTCACACTTTCATCTGTATTACTCAAAGAGTTGTGAGGAGCTGCGGACCGTTCGGACAGGATGTAGTACCCTGATGTTTGTGACGATTTGCTGTAGGTTCTCACAATGTCATGGTGATCTTGTGAAACATGTTCGTTTAATGCTTTGTGTTCTCTAGATTGTGCTCTGAATGTGATTTTCTGGCCTTCGCAGATAATAAGGAAACCTGGCTGGTTTACAAGTTGCGTAAACAGAATGTACACTGTTTTGTTAAATGTGAAACGTGTTGTGAACGTCTCAGTATGCCGCTCTCGCTCTCTCCGAACTAAACCTTTGGATGCTGCCAGAACAAAATGTACCTAGAAACCCTGTGGTCACCACCACTTTGCACAAGTTAGACCTCTGTGTAGCTGATTAGATCTTTAGCAGCTATGAGGTCTGTGAGTTTTCTAATCGAAACAAATTGAAGGAATCCTCTCGTCACCTCCTCAGGTGTACCCTCTGCCAGATTTGAAATCACTCACTGTAACCCTCTTGTGCTCTCAAGCCGTTTGAAGCACCACTCAAACAGCCATCAGAGGCAGCTACGCTCTGCCCGCACTGGAGACGAGGGCCATTTGTCAAACCACATAACACTATAATGGTTAGGGAGAGAGGGACCAACTCCATTACAGCAAGAGTGGTAAATTTTTGTTTTGTGTGTGTGTTACTTGTAAATGTCAAATAAAGCAGGTGAGGTAAGCCTTTAGTCCTCTTTTTTTTTTTTTGTGAAAGCTGTGCCCTTTTCTCTGCTAGATAACGTAGGAGGATGATGAGCTGTCACTGTTTGCTTACAGTCACATAATTACTGTGAGAGTTAGTGTCAAACCTCTGGGTGGTGGCTATTAGTTATCTATATGGAACAGCTCGGCCTGAACCGCCAATTACAGGGCAGTATTGTTTTATGTTGCTTATTAAACAAAAGGATGTTACAGTAAGAAAGCGCCTGTTTTTTGTTTTTTTTATAAACCACCCTGAAGAGAATGAAATCTGTCGCAGCAGAACAACAGAAACAAAGAAAGTTGTGAATGTCAGTGCCCATTTCTGTCTAGTTACAGAACTGCTTTTTGTATTCAGATGAGATTGTGCAAGTAAGTAGATTTAATCAAAAATGGCAACAAAGGGGCATCTTTATGAACATAAGACATTCCCTCATCCTTCTGAGGCCTGCTTACTCAAACCGTCCCACCCAGTTTGCAGCTTTGGTACATACAGCAGGACGTCTAACAGGTTGAGGCACCAGTTTCACCTTTTTATCAGCTGGCTGTACAACACTGCTCCATTCTTTGTTTATATGAAAATGTGCAGCAACACACGTCCTTCCACTGAATAATTACTGACTGAGAGAGGTTACATCTAGAGAGCACTTCTATTGCACTTTGAAATGACAAACGTCTTGTATGAGTGGAGAATCCCACGTACTACTAAAAGGAACTATTGAAAGGGATAGTCCTACTCTTTTGAAGTGGGATTTTGTGGGAAAGTTATAAGCAATATCTTACCTGTTGTAGACAGCTCACTGAACGACTTCAGTTTGGAAAATAGCCTAAGTCTGCCCTGGCTGACGAGCTAGCAGCTAGTCTGAGCGGGACCCAGAGCTAAAGTGGATTGCTGCTGTTTTAAAATGAAATGTTATATTCCCTAGCTGCACTGGAGGTGCTACTGCTAGCTGCTGCATATGCTGCATATTCGTGTTTGGAAATAACCATAACACTGTATGAAGGTAACCAAGTAATGTAAAATTACAAGTTTATAAAATGACATTTCCACTGTGGACCTCTCTCAAATAGAGGTTTTGAGACAGCAGCAGTTTTTTTAAAACTAGCGCTGCTAAGACTAGCTGTCCTTTTTTTTTTTTAACAAACCTGAACCTGAGAGCACTCAAAGTGCTATCTACAACAGGTAAGATATTATTTGCTCATAACCTTTCCAGAAAAAAAAATCCTTTTAAACTTAAGAAGTATTTTTCCACGTTTGCTTGTCAGGTTTCCATTCAAGTCTGTCTCACCTGATTGTGCTCAGCTACTCAGCACACTTCCATAACGTGATTTCAGTGCAATGAGCACAGAACAGATGTGCAGGTCCAAACTAGTCCTTTGAATAAAGCTCAAACATGAAACAAGTGTATCAGACTGCAGAAAATACAAAAAAATATGACGCTGAATGACAAATAAATGGAGAGAAAGAGAGAGTGAGCAACAAAGTATATTCAACATAGACCAGTGGCTATACATTAGAAGGCAACTATAGGGCTAAATTCCACAGTACCTTTCCACCTTTAACATTATATGTGTTATCACTAGAACAATAAATACCCAGGCTCATTTGGTTCTTAAGAAATACTTCATTGTCCCAGGAGAAGGCATTATTTTTTTTCCTCAGGAGAGAATTCACTTTACATCAGAACTGTAAAACAACACTGAAACATAGGTCTTATTTTTATTTCACCCCATGTTACAGGGCACACACAATGTTCAAGTATGCCCGAGGAACTAGATGGAGCAATGAATTAAAAACAGAAGAATACGAAGAGATAAAAAGCATTTAAAAATAAGTGAACTGGCATTGCATTTCACAAAGTTTTATAAGCTCATGATTTTGGAACAATTCACTGTAAAGTGCTAACTGGTTCGAGCAGAGAAAAGCACATGTTCCCTTTTGAAAAAAAAAAAAAAAAAATTTCAAACATTACTTTATACATGGAGGTACAGTAATAGCCAGTCACCAGGCAAGCAATTACCAACCAGAAGACATGGACCCCATTTCTTTTATTAGTCCTTTAATAAGATAACTGCTTCCTTAATTTCCTTGTTAATGGTAACAGTGAGAATCTTG
The DNA here is from genome assembly GCF_001649575.2 of Kryptolebias marmoratus. Taxonomy (NCBI): domain Eukaryota; kingdom Metazoa; phylum Chordata; class Actinopteri; order Cyprinodontiformes; family Rivulidae; genus Kryptolebias; species Kryptolebias marmoratus. The sequence continues at coordinate 14,507,783 of NC_051430.1, read as the reverse complement.
CCACTGGTTGCCAGGACAATGCCAATTACAAATGCTGGTGTTGTCACTGTACAGTTTTCATTCTTTCCTTGTAATTACATGCAATTGACTGACATACAGTATCAAAATCTCAAGATGAGTCCTTTTAATCCTCTTACAGACAGGAACTCCTCCTCCTCCTCCTCCTCCTCCTCCTCCTCCTCCT
>NC_051430.1:14498561-14507363 GCF_001649575.2 Kryptolebias marmoratus | reverse complement strand
TCCTCCTCCTCCTCCTCGATGTGGTGAGCTGGCCCGACAAAAGCAGGGATCTGTCCAGCTGATGCCCGCCTTCCTACAGGTCCTGAGAATCCACTGTTTTCCTTGTTGCCTCTCATTAGGAGGCATGTTTTTGTTTATAAAAAAAAAAAGAAGAAGAAAGGAAAAGAAATCCAAAAACAAAAGAAAAAAAGATTTGGAGGGGACTGGGTCAATACATTTCCCCCCCACTGTCTGCCTAAAGCGGACAATCATCTTCCCATCCCAATCCTAACCATACAAAGGTAAAAACAAGGTGTACTGCAGAATGGCTTTACTCCTCACAGTCTGTGGGGGGAGCTAGAGCCCCTGTGAGCTGAGGTGCGGTTGGTGGTCTTGCGGCTATTCTGTCGTGTCTGACTCATCTTGGTGGCCGAAGGTTTCCGAGCGTCAGGCGGGCGCCTCCCCTGGGGGCCCCTCCGTTTGCCCCTCTGCCCTGCGCGGCCCCTTCCGGCCCCCGCTGGTCACTTGCGTGAGTGCAGTGTGTCCTGGAACTTGGTGCTGGTGTAGCGTACATGAAAGCCTTTCTTGTTGATGGTGTCGTCAGAGTGGAACTTGATCACAATGGAGTCACCGGCCGAGTAGATCTCCTCTGGGGGCTGTCAGAAAGGACAGAAACAACAGGGTCATAGGCGGCTTTCTGCTCGCTCGCTTTCAATAAAAACTTCTCAACAACCAGCCTCTGACTGCTTATTCTGCCTCAGCCAGAAGTCATGTGAGGGTCAGGGTTCAGTCTCCCTTTTTGCATCCCTATACTGCTCGCCTGTGTTTGTCTGTTAGCAAAATATCTCATGAACCACTGGACAGATTGGAATGAAACAATCAAAGTAATCATTGGATAAACCTCTACAGCTGATGAACTATTGAAATCAACCTCATTCAATATGGCCGCCACAGCTAAGCCACCTTAACAAACACAAACATGGCTATAACTACGCCAGTTTTACAGACTGTAATATTGGATTTGGTGTGGTAGTAGCTGAGAGTCATCCTTAACACATTCTCTAAACGCCAACACACTTGCAAGATCTCAGAGTTTTACATGAGATCCAAATTTATGAGGTTTTACCAAAACATCTATAACTCTGTCCCTTCAAGACAATTTTAGTTTAAACCTCTGGCATGAAAGGCAGTGGGCGATATGTATTCCTTCAAGAAATTCTACACCGTTGATTTTGAGTCAGGATTTGGCTGACATTGTACAGATAAATAAATACCCTGCTAGATATGCCCAGCATTTCATTTATTTGAACGCCGTCTGCAGCTAAACTGTTCTCCGAGGAGCAAATAAAAAGTTAACTGCTTTATGTGAGCACAAAAAATATTCAACTTGAACTTTCTCTTTGTCACAGTACAGCAAAAGTATTAATTAAAACTGTCACTTTGAAAAATAATTAGTTGGTCGATGTACTCATGGAGCCCCTTTGTGTCTGAGATATGTGGAAAAAAGCGCTGCAGAGGCAGAGCGGCTGCAACCGACTGTGAAAACAGCAGCGCGCTGATTAAAGCTGCCATTCAGCATGAATAATATACTATATCTACAATGGCCCATTACTCCGGGGAAAGGAATTTAAGACGCAAAGAAAGGAGACCCAGAAACTATTCGCTATATTACGGAGAAAAGGCCTTTGGCTAAAAGACAGCCTCCCCACACCATAATGAGTTTCCACTCTACTTTTGATTGAATGGTGTCAGTTCATTTCTACCTGTTTTATAAAAGGAAACTTGATTGTAGTGCTGCTCCCCGGGGAAACTATGGTGTTATATGTCCCCTCCAGCAAATGATTCATAGGAACAGCGATGAGTAAAAAGCTGATTCTTATCATTAAAATGCATTAATAAAGTTGAGGTGTTGCTCAACATGAAGCAACTTGTCTTTATATTCCCTCTCGGCGTCATTTTTCCAGACTACAGTTGGAATATTTAAAATCCTGCGCATGAATCCAAAGGTTTGCGAACGTTTTCTACCTGATGTGTGTCAAACTACACCCAACATTGCTTCTAATCTCAGGAACGCTCAATGATTAGGCTGCAGGATAGAGTTTACACAGAAGTCACATTGTAACAGACCCCTGTTACCCAAGAGCAACATTAATCCAAAAGCAACTGTTTGAACAGCGCACACTGTAAAAACTAACCCAACTGGCTGTGTCGCTGGAAGAAATAACAGTGATGGATTTATCCTGTGTTTTTACCCCTGAGCCACAGTAACGTCCGAGCCGTGGGGACTTTGTGTCGCCGCCGTCGAACAGCTCCATGTAGTCGTAGCCGCAGTCTGCCTCCTCTTCGATTTCAAAGGTCTGGAAGATGAGCTCCACCCCGTAGCCTTTCTCCGCTGAAATCACCCACTGACAGTCGGATGCTCCGGGATAGTTATTGTCCCCAAACTGGGCGTGGGAAAACAGGTCCTTGGTTTTGACTTCAGCCTTGAGACGACCTCCACACTCTAGACAGAAACATTAAATAAAGGGCTGACTTAAATAAATACATAAATAAATAAATAAAACAATACTATGTGCAACAAGCATTTTTTAAAATAACGTTAGAAAGAAGAGAAGCCGATATCTGGTTTAACCTTCTTACCGGCAGAATGTGAAGCCTCAAAGCCCTTTTTCTGCACCGAGTTGTCGGAGAAAAAACGAATAAACAGCTTGTTGCCGCTGGATATGATAGGCGGGGGTTTCTTGGAGCCACAGAAGCGACCTAAGGAGGCTGCTTTACCATCCCGGCCATCGTAAATCTCTATGTGGTCATAAGCGCATTCAAGATGTGCCTCCATGTCGATCTCATTGAAGGCCTGTCACGAAACACCATAAGGAGCAAGGATAAACTGAATAAATGGAGACCGATTGGTTGTACAGGCATACTGACTATATGGGAGGGGGAAAAAAGAGAGAAAAAATATCTGACAAGACAAAATCATGCACTGCTCGTTTAAAATTTTAAAATTGTTTTAATTTAGCAAATATTTTAAAAGAATCTAATCTATTTGCAGCACAGTGACGGAAAATGCAGAAAACAACAGAAGGGGGAGCCATACATCATCATTAGGAAAACCATCACAGATTCTCACACGGGCACAGTAAACACAGATGTCCTCGTCACACGTAGAAATCACACACAAATAGACACGTGACTGACGAGTGAATTTATTCTGAGAGCAGAAGGAGGTGGCACGTACGATTTTGATGCGGTGGCCTGGAGTGGTGGTGAGAGCCCAGGTGCACGCTTTCTTGCTGGGATATTTATCTGGCCAGTTAGGACTGGTGATGACACCGTTCACACTATTCACAGTGTGATCACAGCCCGCTATTTATAAAAATAAAAATAACAGACAAAGCTCCAGTTTGTTTTTTTTTGACACGAGTCAGTTACTCAGGAAAGGAAAGGCAATAAATAACAGGAGTAAAACTGTCAAATCTGTGCTGGAATACCTTCTTTGCAGTCGTGTTTATTCTCGTGCAGCACGAAACCACTCCTACACTGACAGCTGTAGCTCCCAAAGGTGTTGACACACTCATGCTGACAGCCGCCGTTCTCTTTCGAGCACTCGTCTTTGTCTGAAGAAGACAAAGCAAGAATACAATACTTGAACACTTTGAGGACTGGTGGTAGTGGACTAAAAAAAAAAAAACACTGCGAGAAGATTCACCTGAGAAGAACTGTGCTTTGAATCCCTTTTTGGACACTGTGTTGTCCGATTTGAACTCAATCCGCATGTTGTTGTACTGAGAAGTGATAGCCTCTGGTTTCTCTGCTCCACAGAACTTCCCGTGCAGCCGCGAGTCGGCTGAGAGCCCGCTGCGGACCTCCACATAGTCGTACTTACAGACCTGAGCAGAGGAAACAAAAAAACAACAACACGTGAAACACGTTTTGTTTGGTTTTAATAATGAAACACGACAGCAGGGAGATGCAGAGCGGTGACAGAGGGAGCACACAACCAACCAATCGTGTAGCACTTCAATAAAAGAAACGGTTCTCACATCGTTGCCCTCGGTCTCAAAGACGTCAAAGAGCAGCGTGATGCGGTACTGCGTGGGGGCGACCAGCTGCCAGATGCAGTTCTTGTTTGGAGGGTACTCTCTGGGCCAACCCGGACTGGTGATGGAGCCGTTCAGTTTGGTGATGAAGCCTCCACAGGCGGCTGGACGGAAAACCCAAAACAGGAGGAAACAAGACAAGCAGTTACCGTTTCAAGCATTAAACTGCCTTCTGTCGGGCTAAATAAAAAGATAATTGCTCGACCTTCCTGTGAAGGTTTTCTCAAGCTTTTATTAAGTTATATGGCATCACACAGTCTCTCTTCTGACTGTTCTTGGTTGAAATTAAAGTGCAGTGTTGATCCACAACAAATGAACTGAGTTATTACATGTGTGCAGAGGAGAAATGACGGAGTCGTAAAAGCAACATTGTTTAGCCATTTTAACAGGTGATACAGATGTAAGGCACCAGATTTTTACTCATTTTACTTTTTTGAAGCTGCATTTAAACAAATAACTAACTACGAGATGAACATAATATTACTTTGACCCTATTGGCAGTTATTTTAACAAAAGAAGAAAGTGAAAATGTTGGGAAAATGCTAATCTGTCAAACAGTAAAACTGATATTTTTGTTAGTTTTTTGTTTTTGCTAAATTGTCTGGTTCATCACTTACATTCAGGAGATTTTTATGTCTCACTGAATCATAAGTTACTTGGTTTAACAACAACAACAAAAATCTTCTGAACATGAGGGAAAATAAGCCAAAATCTCCCCAAAAAACTTTCAGAAACCTTCAGAAAGTTTGGAGAACTGTTGATAAAGACCACCTTAAAAGATAACAAGAAACTCTGGCTCCTTGGAAGCAGCACAAAAATATTATGGATAACTTAAAATTTTTGCACTGCACCTTATTTACACCAGAAGGTGGAGTTGTAGCTGACTTCCTCTAGGGGCAGACTTGGGATAAGTAGTTACATAGTGCAGATTGTAAAGTAGCACTTGGGTTGCAAAAAACAACCTATAATTTGAGCCAGAAATAAAGCTTGCGTTGTTCTGTCACAAATCTCTAAAAGACAGTGCCCCGCCAGCACAGCCCGCTCAGCTGGCATCTTTTCAGGACTTTTATAAATGACTGTACTTATTGTATTTGGGTGGCTAACTGTGTAAAGTGCTTTAGGATGTAAATGACATGGTAAGCGGGGCTGGTGACTGTCCTCCCTGTACTTACCCTCACAGCTGCGCTTGTCAGCAGCCAGCTCATAGCCCGGGTCACAAGCACACTTGTAGCTGCCCAGCGTGTTTACACAGCGTTGCTCACAGCGACCGTTGTCCGGATTGGAGCACTCGTCCGTCTCTGAAAACACAGAGATATGTTAGGGACCTTTAAGCCGGCCCCTCTGGTTCGGTGGCTCACAGGAGAAAGCCCCTTTGAAGCCACAGTGGAGCCAGGCAAAGCTGGCCTCACAGACCCCCGAAAGGTACGAGCAGAACAAACATGCGATTCCTGGAACATGCCAGGTAAACCAGATGTTGACATTTTCTACTAAAAATTAACAGCCTTTGACCTCTCACCTTTGAAGAAATTGGCAGCGAAGCCGGCCTTGTTGACTGAGCCATCTGAAACAAATTTCATCCACAGATGGTTGGAGCTCGTTTTAATGTCGTCTGGCTTGTCGTAACCGCAGAAGCGGCCCAGCAGAGGGCTGCTTTCAGAGATCCCATCGCGCACCTCTAAGTAGTCATACGCACAGCTGTCGTGTCTCTCAATCTGAAAAGATGAAGGAGATGGTTTGGAATTTTAATAAACAATCCGCAAAAAGAAAAACAGTTTGATTTGGGAAAAGAAAATATGACAGTGTACCTCAAAAGACTGGAAGGTCAGGCCCACATGAAAGCCCTGACTGACAGAAATTTTCCATATACACACTTTGTTGGGCCTGTAGTCATCAGGGTAGTTGGGGGACTGAATCTGGCCGTTGTCCTTCTTCACCTCCCCACCACAGATGGCTGCATGCAAACAATAAAGAACAAAGCTGAGCTCCTCTGATAGCCATATAATTAAAAATGGATGCCTGGAAAAAACATGTCCTATGTGTTGATTCACTGATTTATGCAAATGCCTGCATGCATATGTACACATCATTCCTTTGAAGGACGTGGAAACACTGGAGCTGGCTGTGAAGGGAAGCCAAAATCTGATTAATGCAGCGTTAAGACCCTGACACATCAGCAGCAGGAGGGCCAAGAAACGTGCATATTGCTGCAGCTTCTGAGCACATTGTTGGACGTGTGACTGGCAGTAAGTTCGGTCAGCTGAGCAGCATGCGGGGAACGGGCGCTTACCCTCGTACACGGCGGAGAAACCTTTTCCCACCCAGTTGCTGCTGCTGCGAAACTCGATCCACAGCCGGCTGTCGGTGGAGATGATTGGCTCAGGCAGCTTATCGCCGCAGAAGCGACCTGGGCCACAGGTCAAAAATACAAAAATGTAAATGAAGATTGGATCATCATGACACCTGGAACAACTTAAATACATCTACACGCTCACAGAAACAAATTACGAGAAGATTTAACAGGAAACGACAAACTTTCCTCAGTTATATCTAAAAATTAGACCAAAACTTAATGTAGAATATTCGAATCAGGTGATCTTATCAACTTCGAAACAAACTCATCGCTGAAACAGAATAATCATCTAGCTTTCAAACAATAAATTGCCCCGGATCTGTATTCTGCAGCTAAATCTAACCTTTGAGGGGCGCCTTCCTCCAGTATCCATCTCTGATCTCCACATGGTCGTACCAACACAAGTGGCTCCTGTACAGATCCATGGAGGTGAAGTTCAAAATGATCTTTAAAACCAAGAAAGTTGGATTACTGAGACAGCAAGGGTCAAAGGTCACACACTACTGCTTCTCTGACCCTATGAAATATTAATGTTATATATATATATATATATATATATATATATATATATACACACAGGTGGTTTGAGTTAATTAGCTGATTAGAGTGTGGTACCAGGTGCCATCAATTTTGAACCTTTTCACAAGATTCTAATTTTCTGATATGAATTTTCATTTGTTGTCATTTGTAATCATCAAAATTAAACGAAATAAACATTTGAAATATATGAGTTTGTATGTAATGTATGAATATAATATACAAGTTTCACTTTTTAAATGGAATTACTGAAATCAATCTACTTTTTCATGATATTCTAATTTTATGACCAGCACCTGTGTGTGTATATATATATATATATTTTTTTTAAATTTATTTATATACAGATTTCTGAAGTTCAGCCTCACGAAACATTTCCAGTAATTCTTTCCAAGCCACTCAAATTACTTTAAATTAATCCTTTTTTTTCTCTGGCACATGATTTGAAATGTTTTCTGAACATCACAAAATCCCAGATCATCATTCAAAGTTATGTGTGGACTTTTATATTAATTAAACTGAAAAATAATAATTGCACTTTCACAACTTTTACACTCTGAATGTTTGTTCTGTGGAGTCCTAATATCATTCATATCTGGAAATTATTTCATTTTCAAACAGCCACAAAACTTGGTAAATAATGCTTCTGAACTGAAAACATATTTTAGGATAATTTGACTGTAAATGACTAGAAATACTGTAAGATCACATTAATAGACAATACAAAAAGGACACATTTGACTACATTTACTAAAATGTGGCCACCAAATTTATCTGAAGGATGGAGGTTTGAGTTTGGAAGAACTGTCATGATTTTATGTTAAAAAAAGAAAAGAAAGAACTCCACAGAATAAATGATTGGGTCTGGTTGTTGATTTATTTTGGAATAAAACCTAAAGAAGTTAAAGGCGTCCCTCACCACCTTTTCCACCAGACTATTAAACTGAAATCATCTTATTTTGAAAAACGAAGAACTCACATGAGCTGTTATTGCTCAGAGTATGTGATGTGAATGACTCTCAGCTACTACCACACCAAATTTGAGGTAAATATCTGTAAAATTTACTAAACACTATCATTTTTGCTAAGGTTTATAGCTGTGGTGGCCTTTCAGGGACTGCACAGCTAAATCAGGTACCAGCAGTCAGAGCTCCTCGTTTTCAGGAATCTCAAAGTTGACTCGACATTCTCTCCACGTGCTCGTACCTTCTCCCCGGGTGTGACTGATATTCTCCAGATGCAGTGCATGTAGGCCGAGTATCCATTTGGGAAGCCAGGAGAGGAGAAGTTCCCGCTGCTGTCCTGCAGACTGTCGCCGCATTCTGCACGTGAACACACACACACACACACACACACCTGAGCCATACATGACACAACCAAGCCTGTTTGCAGCTCGTCAAACCAACAGCTCTGAGATACCCCCAGATGAAAAGCTCACTGCGGAGACAAGCGCCTCACGCTGGAGTTATAACACTGGATATGAAACAAAGGGCAGCTCTTTCATGTTTAAAAAGGCACATCTGCTGATAATATTACCCACATCCCTGCATGTCCCTCCATCCCTCCCTCCCTCCCTCACCCCCTCCAACAGATGATCACACAAAGGAGCGGAGCATGTCAGACACTTTCTACGAGCATCCTCTGAAAATAAACCTGGCGCTCTATAAATAACCCAGCCTCCTGGAGGATGTGATGCATTATGTACGTGTCGCTAGCGGAAAAAAAAAAAAAATACACAAAGAAAAAAAGCAGCTCTTAGTTTGTCTGGCGAAACTTGAGCTATCGAGTGTGAGAGGACTGATTCCAAAACAGGATTAGGCACCCTCACGGGGGGGG
>NC_051430.1:14476533-14498532 GCF_001649575.2 Kryptolebias marmoratus | reverse complement strand
CTGCCAAGTGGGGGGAAAGATGCGTTTAATTAAGTCACAGAGGAAATAATAAATGTATCTTCAGCTGTCTGTCTTGCATTCACAATTACCTCTGTGCTATTTCTACTTTGGGATGTATTTAGTAGGAGTTAAGAAAACATCTTCTCCAGCTGTTTGCCTGCACTGCTTCAGATGGGGGAGTGTGTGTGTGTGTGTGTGTGTGTGTGTGTGTGTGTGTGTAAGCAGCAAAGCAGTGAGCACCAAGCTACTAGAAGTCTGCCAATCTTAAAGCAATAACCAGGCGCACACATCGGGGATGACAAACACTCTGAGGAATGCTGCACGAAGTGGAGATCTGTGGCTCTTTAAGGATTCTTTTTTTCTCCCCCCCCCAACAACACGTGGAGAGGCTCACTACCTCATCCCCCACAATGTACGCCACATCATCCACTTTTCCTCGAGAGGCCGAGGTAGTCGTGATGTGAAAGGCAGGACGCTTGCACGCACACACATTCCCACGAGCGGATAAAACGTTACACTTAGTCCACTCCTGGTGACCCCGGCAGTTTAAATGTGACGCTCGGCTGTCATGACTTGGCCGACAATTGACTGTAAAATCAGATAACTTCAGCAGAGGGCTCTTCTTCAGCATTCAGCTGTTATTCCTGCATTTTCTGTTTATTGAGCATAAAATCTCCCTTTTTTGTCTTTAAAGGCCTACATCTACAGTTTGGTTAGGAAAAAAACTACAACAAAAAAACAGCTCAGTTTACACAGAACAAACACTGATGTGCGGACACGACTCGTTGTCTCCTAAGAACCCTTTTAACCATTCTCCTCAGAAGACAAACTGTTCTTTAGCATCTATCTGGGAAGGAGAGATGAAAACTCCCTTTCTCAGTGTTGTGTTTACACTCCTCCCCGTCTGAGAGACTCCAACGCTGTAGCCAAGGAACCAAACCGTTCAATAGTGGATGAGCACAGTGTGAGCTGCATCAGGGGAAGTCAGGAGGAGCAACAGACTCCTCTCTGGGGATTAGGCTGGATACACGTGCAAATACAAAAAGAAAAGCACACATAGCAGACAGTATCTGTCATTTTGGTCTTACTGGAGCATTTGTAGAGTTTGCGTGCCTGTGCAATATCCCCTTTGCTGAGCCTGGTTCTCTGGCCGATGGGTGGTCGCACTCCGTTCACGTCGTAACGAGGCAGGATGGTGTCCAGGAAGATGCCTCTGAGAGAGAGAGAGAAAGAATGGCGTTAATGTTGCATGAAACCCAGCGGGCATGCACACACACATCATTCAAAGCATGCGCGCACAAAACAAAACATGTTCGCTCCAGGGTTAAATGATTTACAATCTTCAATTTAATCATTGTGATTATGATCATGAATAACCGTTAAAGGATTTAGACTTCTAAATACCAAAGATGAAAATGACTGATGCGCTTCTTGACATCGGAAAACATAATGCGGTTTGGGGAAATATTCAGATAATCTAACAGCTACACAACAGAAGAACAAAGAACAACATGCTCATTTTGATTTGGATTCCGATTAAAAACAAAAGAAAAAAAAAACAGCTCGAAGACTTTAGTAATGCTTTTTGTGACACAGGCATGAATTCTCCACAAATGTTGGGTCACACAGTAATAGTTCCTTTAATTGTTTAGAGGTTAGAGGAAATACACACGAGACAAACATAAATCCAATTTTCATACTGCAAAAAAAAGTACAAGAATGGTTCATACACTATTTGTTCATTTGCACCTACTAACAACTTTGTCTTTATTACAAATGCCTTGACGTTTTCAGATTGTCATTTTGTTTTCTCGTTGCTCAAATAATGTTTAATGTGTCCAAAAAAGTGGGTGAACTCAGTGAAAACAACATTACAAAGGCCAAAAACAGAAATAATTTAGCAACAATTCTAAATTTTATTACAGGGCACCAACATACAAGCCAAATAAGTCTTTTGTTTATTTGCTTATCTGCTTTATTTACATTGCAAAATGAAAATAAAGTGACTACTGTATTATTTATTTCATAATTAGTTTATGGTTATCGTCAAAATTATTGCACCTTTTTTATGTAATTTGTAGCTGTAGATTTGAAAACACTGCCTCTGTGTGTGTCTGGTTAACGTACTTGATTGTTTTTAAAATGGCAGCAAAAAAAAAAAAAAATAACTAAATGACTATATTTTATGTATGCAGGATTTCTGCTTAAAAAGATCTTTTTTGAAATATGAGCACATCTTCCAGTTAAAGAACACAACAGGACAGCAGGTTACTGATACTAAAACGTCCTGTCAGCTTCATCAACGTGTTCACCTGCACCCACACGAACCAAAGGGTGGAAAAACTAAAACTTTCTCTAAAATCTCTCCTCTAGAGACAACTTTTTGATGATGTGTTGTAAATAAATGTGTGGAAAGGTTTGCTACATGTGCAAATGTGTGTGTAAACTAGGAGAACTCTCCCTGTACGCCATGTTTGGTTGTTTTTTCCCCCCATTTCACACGTTCTTTCACAGTTACGTTAGTCCCGTATCACAGTTTTTCTTACAGGTCTGGGTCACACAGTCTGCTGCACAGGTTCTGCGCACGCACCAAAACTAACATTTTCATCTTTTCTTCAGACTCACTGTAAAACTGATCAGGTGAAGTGTTGGCTAGCTTTAAAAATGACACAAGAGAACAGAAAAGTTAGCACAAAAGGCTCCTCTTCGTCATGCTGCCTTACTTGACACTTTGCTACTTTATCATCTTAATTTTTCTAAGTATTGGCGAGGAACTGGCTGGCTCCCTGGCCGTTCCCATGGTGACATGCCTACCAACGCCAGGCATGTGCAAACAGAGCAGCCTGAGCTAACAGTTTAGACTCTGCCTCGCTGCCTGTATGCTGGCTGCTGGTTAAAAAAAAAAGGATGCCACTCAAACCAGTGTCAGAACAGACAAAAGCTACACAAGCAGATCACTATTTGAGTTGGCGCCGGTCCACGCACCCATCTTAAGGAAATATCTCTGGAGCAAAGCATGGGGGCAAAGTAGGGCTGTGGGTCGAGTGAAACATCCCTGAAAAAACAAAACGTGTGAGATCAGCAGCGCTCGTCCCCGGGAGACACGGCAAAACATCAAGACGAGCCATGAAATCTTCCCAACAACAGCGGCGGCGAAGGCCCTGGCTTCCCACGGTGATTTACTGTAAAACACACAGCGAACACACTGGCTACCAACGGGGCAACAAAGACTGACACTGCCACAGGTAAATCAGCCAATCGGAGCTACTGAAAACGTGTCCTGAATGACCTGTGAAAAGCTAACAGGAGCCCCCCCGTCTGCTAAAACAGTGGCAGCCATTCTCTTATTTCTGAGCAGTCTTATCGATCAACACGGGTCTGTAAAATAGGATGGGATGGACTGGAAACTGAACAAGATGGATTACCCCCCCTCCCCCCCAAAAAAAAAAGACTGAAGTGCTCCATTGTGCAGCAAGCTGTACTGAAAACCCAAAAGATTAAGAGGTTAAATCCAGATCATAAACAATGAGGGGCAACGCTCAAGTGTGCTGAACTGATTAACTCAGTATGAGGTCAAATGTTTCTCTAAAAACGCCCGACTACAACAAAAAAGAAGTTGCAGATTATCTTTATCATACCAGATGTTACTCAGTCTGGTCCTTACTTTGTTTGAAGTGTAATAAAAAAATAAAACCTCTAATTTGTAGTAATATTTCACCTCTTTGCTGTGCGAGCTGCATTTTTAACCTGCAGTTCTGGACGCACGGGGCCAGACAGGAATTTCTGTATATTGGCCTACATCCAGCCTCAGTGTCTGTTTAGACAAAGATTCCCTCTCTGCTTCCCAGAAGCTGTTTGCCGCAAGAGCGCGGCGGCAGATCTGGGGGAGAGGCTGCTCCACTCAGAGGGTAAACCAGGAGAGCCAGTGATGTGGAATATACATACAGCTGACAGAGACGGCCGACAGCCGACAGCTGGTTCTTATATCAGACTGAGGAAGTACTGATCAGACTCTGGGCTGACTTTCTCTTTTTTGTTTTTGCTTCAAATTGCGTGTGCCCTAAAACTCACATTACATCTACTTTTAGCATAGTCATGGACTCATCTACTGCAGGTAGAACCTGTAAAGTTGGTGTGACTGCTCCTGCAGCTGCCAACGTTTGATTAAGCTGCAGACAGAAAACTTAAAGACTTCTGATTCAGAACCGTAATAAAACAACCATCACTGTACTCGGCTGCAAAGTGGCTTCCTGACAACCTAACTTCAAACATTATGATCCAAATACTTAAAGGATACAGCAGATCTTTTAAAGCGGGGTTCTGTGGAAAGGTTATAAGCAATTAATATCCTACCTGTTATAGATAGCTCTTTGAATTACCTCAGTTTGCAGAAATCCATGTAATTCTTACCAGACGGATGAGCTAATGGCTAGTCTGAGGAGAGCCGAGACCAAAGTGGATTGCCGCAGTTTTAAAACAAATTCAGCTTCAAGTTTCATAGCGGTTCATACAAACTAATTCTATACTTCTTTACATCTGTGTGAACAGTTATTTACACTGAATTAGATTGTTATTTGGAAGGTAAATAGTCCCAGCAGCAGCTAGCTGTAGCACTTCATGTGCAGCATGGGACATTTCTTGGAGGAATAAACAGGTAGTGTAAAGTTGACAGTAGTGTAACGCTTAGTACGTCAATAGGAATGTTAAGGTCAATTTTATTTAAAAGCACTTTTTAAAGCATTGAAATTAGACCTAAGAGATGTACAATAAATAAAGCAAACAAAACAACAAAAAAAGACAAAAACACACCATTTTGGTAAAACAAAACCAGTTTAGATACAATGATTAAAGGCGTGAAAACAGTTTAAAACAGTGAAAAGGTAAAATTCTAACTTAAAATCACAAAACAAACACAATAGGATTTTATGCCAAGCTCTAACAGACTCAAATGCCAACAAAAAAAAAGGTCCAACGTCTGAGGGCATTTTATTTGAATTGTCCCACAGAGATTCAAATAAGATAAAGTCAAATAAAATAAAAAACAAGCCACTGCAGAGGCACGATCACCTCCGCTTAAGGTTGTTCAGGTCTTGGCAACACTCGGACTAGCCATTAGCTCATCAATCTGGTAAGAAATAAACTAGTTTATCAAACTGAGGTCATTCAGAGAGCTCGCTACAACAGGTAAGATAATAATCATTCACACCCTTTCCACAGAGCCACAATTCAAAAGATCTGAATTATCCTTTAAGTGTTAAATACAATGTCTGGACCATAACACTCACTTGAAGATGAATTGTCACAGTTTGTACCAAATTGTCATGAAGCCACCTTGCAGTTGAGTGAAATGCTCTTTTTTTTTTGTTAAATTTCTGAATCAGAAGTTAAATGATCGTTTTCAGTGTGACGCAAACAGCGTTGTGAGTCTTCTGAATCAATTTACAGAGGGCAGAGCTTTAGAAAGGTGGAAATGATTTCCTCCATTACACTTTAATTAACTTTCACTACTTTTTGCCAAACGCAGATGATTGTTTTGGGGGGCGAATAAATTGTTTTAGGTCCGCGGAAGAAATTTAGTAGAAACCAATTCATTAAAAAAAAAAAAAAAGTTCCCAGAAGCCATCAACTTCATCATCAGGGCCTCTTTAAAAGCGCTACCAGGAACATAATGAGGTGCTTTATGGTGTGAGAGCAGAGGAACTTTTACAAGAGCTTTCTTACAGCCATGAAAGTGGTGCAAAGAAATTTTGTTGTGATGAGACGAGGTTACTTTTGCTGGAACTGCAACACTTTACAGGGAAGGCTGCTAGGACAAAAACACAGCAGCAACTGAGAAGAGGAGCCTTAATTTGAACATGATGTGAGAAGGAGCTTCTACATCACACTGGCATTCACTTAAAAAAGGATTTTAATTGATTTAAAAAAAATACTACAAGGCTTTTGATGTAATGCTTATCCTGCCAAAGCCACTGAGAGTGAAAAGTGTAAAGGATATTGTTGAGCTACAAATGCCACGTCAGACATGAAACTATTATAAACTTAAAGAAAACAACAACGGTTTGTTTAGAAATATAAACCGCGGGTCCAACAGTAAGTGGAACCAGACATACACTTTCTTTAAAATCTCACCTCATGCATTAAATTTATCTTTTGACCCTCGGTAATCCTAAAACTGCTACGCAAGATAAGCTTCTCAAAATGTGACATAAAATCAGATTAGTGCCTCTCCTGTTTCCCTAAAGCCTACGTAATGTGAGGACTGGCTGTTCAAATAAAAAAAGGTCAAGTCTGAAAAACAGAACCTTTTCACAGAATATTTTTTGTTGTAGTTTCTTTAATAAGATCCACCTTCTGTTCTCAATTAGCCACTTTTGCACTCAAAGTAAAAAAAACCCAAAAACATTAGAATCTAAGACAAAAATTCAAGGAGCAGCGGGCTGTTTTGTAAAAAAAAACATGAATACCTCCAACAGCATGTTAGTTTTCAAGTGATTTATTAGTAAGAAAGAACTGAGAGTTCCATTCTGTCCTCTTCCTCAGATTTGGGAAACATGCCAGATTACTCAGCAATCGCCTGTGGACACAGAACTCGTGCTTAAACAGCTCTAGACAGTCTTTCAACATTATGTGCAGAAATGGAAAACGGGGGCAATGGGTTAAAGGGTTGCAGCAGCGAGGAGAAACGGCTCGGTCTGACTCGATCTGAGACCGTTATTCATGTTGGAGCAGTGGAGCTTGGCTTGCCTCCTACCTGGAGAATGTGTTCCTAGCGTAATGCATGATACTGTCGAAGTCATAGATTTCTCCCAGAGAGTCCACCTCCCCCGGTTCCATCTTCAAAAAGTTATACTCCTGTCCTGAGAGGGAGAAACAAGCACAAATGCAACATGAAGCTGAGTCACACAGCGAACCCTTAGGCGTGCCAAAGGTGAAAACTGTTGAGATTAGCTGGACATGTGGAAAAACTGATCCGAACTAATAACTCGCCGTCTACGCGCATACAGATATGTTACAGTAAGTATTTTGTCAGCAAGTAAATCTCCGGTGTTGCGTCTGCTCCTACCTGGCTGAATGTTGTCCCTGATGATGCTGACGTGCTCGTCCCGATCGGGCCTTGTGTGTTCGTGCCAGAAGCCGATCACGTGCCCCAGCTCGTGCACCACGATGCCAAATTTGTCACAGTTTTTGCCAATGGATATGGCCTGGGGGCCCCCTCCGCGGCGACCCACGTAGGAACAGCACCTGTGAATCGGCAGCCAGACACGCAGATTCAAACGGCGGCGTTTACGTCAAAATGCAGAGAGCGGACTTTGCGCTTCGGGGATAAAATTATTATTACTAGGACGTGAGAGGAAACAGTGGATAAGGAAAAGGAAATTGTCTCTAATAGCTCAGACATTTAAACATTCTGATTGTGATAAAAAAAAGAAAGAAACTGCGACGATGTGAGCGGCCTCTGGTATTTATTAAAAGAGTTCTGTGAGAGGAGCTGCCATTAACACACGCAGCAGTGACATTTATTTATGCGTCTGCCAATGCAAATTGTGAGAGTGATGCTGGAAGCTGGCAGGCTGCAGCGCTCCACCTCAGCGTGACATGAAAGCTTCAGTGTGGGAGTCTGCAGGACGGGCACACACATAATGGCCCTGTGGGCCAGACAGCCGCTCTCTAATTACTGCAAGCCAAGTCCAGCTCTCTTGAGACACGCCTTGAACTTTGCACAGGACAGATGGGGGCCTGCTGAATATGCAACGGAGTCAAGATTTCCCACTGCTAACCGCTGCTGCCTGTGGATAATGTCATCCTTGTTGCTCAAAAAGGCCAGTTACCAGGCAGGCTAAAAATGGATCTTTGCCGTTGGCTGGTAAAAGTTCAGCTTCGTGAGTTCGATCTGCTTTTAGTTAGGCTCTCTGAGCGGCGCGATACAAATCTGTCTAAGAGGTAAATCGTGTAAAGACATAAATGGTGTCTGGCTGGCAAGCTGAATCTGTGTGAGGTTTGTGTGCCCACCGCAAACATCCCAGCTTCTGGGTCTCAAAAAACATGCAATCATCAGGTGGTTGGTGTTCTCAAGAGCGCAAAAAATATTTAACCCAAAGAAGACAAAATTAAAAGCGTTCTGCATAACTAAACATATTACCAGTAGTGGCTTAGCAACAACATGAGTTACCATCAGGACCTCCCCTGAGAAATAAAAAAATGCTGACAGGACATGAAGCCTAACTTCACTGGAAGGCACAGAAAAGGAGGTGAGGAAGTCCCCCCCCGCGTGCCGACCAGTACACAGAGTTTGACACAAGAGCTCCATAAATGATGCAGTCTGATGATGATGATGAGGCACAGGAAATTCCTTGCCACAGAGAGGCTGTCGCTGTCAGAGCTGGTGGGGAGCTAAGTAACGCCTTCCTGACTGCGGAGAGAGTGCAAACAGAAAGAGGAAGGGAGGCAAGAGTGCTCAGGCACTAACTAATTAGCTGTGGGTAATAAAGGCTCAGCAGAGTCTGACTATTGTTAACGTCCTTCATGTGGGAGCTTAAAGCCCCACTGACTCACCCACACGGACGGTAGGTGAAGACAATGTAGCTCTCCTCCTGGGTCCTCTCTATAAAGGTCACACAGGTGTGCTTCTCCCAGTGCCGCATGGCTTGGCGGAATATCGCCCGCTGGCTGCCTGAATGGGAAGTCAGGAAGGGCAAGAAAACACGGTTAAGACACAGAACCTCACAGGAAGGAGAAGGCGAATACAGAAGCACTCAGCTGGAGGCAGCTTAAAGGGATAGGTCAGACCTTCTGAAGGTCATGTGGAAACGATGTGAACAATTATTATCTTCCCTGTTATAGACATCTCTTTAAACGGTCTCAGTTCGGAGAATTAGTTCAGTTTCGATCAAGTTGATGAGCTAACGGCTAGTCCAAATAAACAGCAAATTACATGTTGCATTACATTACATTAAATAACTATGTAATGTGAAAGTGACAGCGTTGTAAGAGGTTCTGAAATGACGTCTGCATGAAAATCTGAAATGTTGGAGATTGGAGTTGTTTTACGATGGCAGCCGTCCAATTTGGTCTCGTCCTCTCTCAGACTGGCTGTGAGCTCATCAGTCAGAAGAATTAAACTCCATTTCTCCAAGCTGAAGCTATCCAAAGAGCTATCTACAACAGCTAAGATATTAATTGTTCATAACCTTCCCACATAAACATATCTGAACTATCATATTAAGATTTTTTTCCTGGACACAGAGTTATTAAAAACAAGTTTTTCAACTTATTATTCAACACATTGAATATAATTTCAATATGAATACCAACAAGCTTTCATTTTAGTATTCATTTTGTTAAAAAAAGGTAATTCTTTTACTTTTTTGACCAAATACTAATTACAACTTAAGCTGAACCGATCATAAGAGCTGCTTCTTATAAAGAAAGTCAGTCTCAGTTAACAAATACGAGTCATTTTCCTCTACAATGTCCCCTTCAACTAGAAATATGATGATTCACAAAAGCATGACATCATCAAGACAGCGCACAGACTCAAGTTTAACCACATCCGCGACTAAGTTTAGGAGTTTATTGCTCATAATGATGTGTGTCCAACAGAGAAAATGTGGGTAAAGTTTAATCCAGATGCTAACACTCGATTGGCTGCAGTAAGTGATGAGTAAGCGGTTGTTACCTACCACTGAAGTTACCACTGATGACATAAGGGATGACACCTTCAGGCCAAACTCGCTCAGGTCTGGAGGTAGCAGCTCTTTTTCTGCGCTGCGAACTGTTTTGATTGCTGCGACTGGCCGATCCTGAAGGTTTAAAACAAAACAAAACAAAAAAATACAAATGAGTTAAAAAGGATCCGGTTCGGCTCTTGATGAAGACGGGACTGTTTCTCCTACATCTGCACGCAGAGACCGTGGTGACTTAGAAGACAAATGAGCATTTATTCTCCGAGCAGCGGGGAGTCTTTAAAGCTCGACGCCATTCAGACATCAAATGAATTATTCCTCATTTACAACTTTGTTCTCCCGTTTCCCCAAGTCTCTTTCCTTTTGAAAGGAACGTTCATTTCATTTAAAACGAGTGCTTTCTTCCTATAAATTCAATTCGCTGTTTAAATGTCACTTAACCATGCTTGACCTGTTGCCATGGCGACTAAGCCCCCCACCTAAACCTGGTGTTTAAAATAGGAGACATCCATATATGCAGCACATATTGGACGGTCACCTGACTGTGCTGCAGAGCAGGAGCTGATAATAGAGATGCACATGAGACGCTTCAGTCACATTAAACATAAAAACAGTGAGTGTATTACCTGTTTTAGATGGTTAGGAAATCTATAAGGTTTTATAAAATATGACAAAAGAACGACGGCTTGTGTTTTTTAAAAGAACAATAATTTGACAAGCAAAGCTGCCAGTTGTGTGGTAGTTGTTGTAAGAACGTCTACTCTGAAGAGGAGAAATTAAAACTTTACTGTGAACCATCATCATCATCATCATCATAGAGTGATAATTCTACAGCACATAAAGCTCAGTTTAAAAGATGCAATAAAACTTTACTAAAAAACTAAAATTAAAATAAAACAATGCACCTTTGTTAGGGTGAAACCACAACTTTAACCACTAGATAAAAATTCAAACTTTAGAATTTACGATTTCAATAGTTTATTTGAAAAGAGGACAAATTTGTAATAAGCTGAATGAGATCTTTACAGCTCCAACCATTTGTTACCGTATAATTATCGCCTGCCTTTCCCCTTTCAGTGATGGGCAATAAAGGTTTTGCCTGTGTGTGTCTGTCTGTTAGCAAAATATCTCAAGGACCAGTGGACGGATTTTAATAAAACTTGCAGAAAGTTATTATCGGATGTACGTCTACAACTGATTAACTTTCGGAGCCAACCTGATTTAAGATGGCCGCCACAGCTCACCAACTTCAACAAACACAAAAATGGCTACAACTCAGTCAGTTTTACAGACATTGGGATAAAATTTGGCGTAGTAGTAGCTGAGAGTCATCCACAACACATGCTCTGAGCGTTGACAGATCACACAAGATCTCGCAGTCTCGCTCGAGATGGCACATATCGTCATCTACAAGGTTTGTCCAAAATGACTACAACTCTGTCCCTTCTCAACATAAAATGATCTCACTCTAAAACTCTGGCATGAAAGGCGGTGGGTGGTGTGCATCCCTTCAGGGAAAGAGAGGAGTTTTCATTTGTATTTTTAGGTTTTGTCTCTGGAGGTACACCACATTACGAAATCTGATTAAAATAAAGTGCTGAAAAAGCAGAAGTGAGTCCCATCATTCGAAGGAGGATCAGTCGGTCGGTGTAGGAGTGAACAATCTTTAGTCCGATGAATAAGACTGAAGAATTGCTGAGAAAGAGCTTTTAATTTCTGTATGGCATGACTCAGAAGTGGTCCAAGTAATTATTTAAAGATGTGCAGCTGCATTTCTCTCTTTGAATTCTTCCAGTTAATCAAAAAGAGGAACAGCAACTTAGCTGGACACGACACAAAATTGATGTCATTTGTTATTATTTTCTACTTTTAGGTTGCTATGATACCCTTTAAAAAGGTAAAACCTGCAGAACATGCTCCAGCCCCAGATTTAAATAAATCGATAATCTAACCTGTTAAGATGGTGTATTGACACGTGGATCTCTAGAGAACATGTCAGGGGATTTCCAAAACATCAGCACCACAGATGACGCTGTTAAAAAGCCCGGGCCTGAAGGGTCCGGCTTATCGCTTCACAACAATACCTGAAGTTGCGACTGCGGGGTCTCGGGCTTTCTTACTAGATTCCATCAACGCGCACTTTTTTTTTTTTTTTTACAGGGAACGACGTGTTCTGCTGAAGACCCGTCTGCAGGAGCCGATGTTAGCAGTCCTGCGAGAACGATTATCACGTCCACTTGTGGATGTGATGGGGAAAATGCTGATAGCAGCCAAATCTGCTCAGTTAACTGATAAGAAGTCCTGCGGAGACAAAACTTGTGGAAAATCTGGTAGCTGTAATAAAATGATTAACTCTGCCTCGTTTATTTACATGTAGATGTTTTTTTAAAGGTCAGACACAGAAATCCCTGTTATATTTATTGTAGTAACTGCGCAACAGATTTAACAAGCCTTCATTTTCTTTTGTGTTTAAAAGTCTAAGTTTACAGTCTAGTGAGAAAAGAGAGCACACTCATTTGTGTTTTTCTGCACTTAATTTTAAAAATCATATTATGTTTCATTTTAAATTCTGTATATTTTTTGCCTGCCTCTGAAAGGAGGGTTATAATGTAGTTGTGTGTGTGTGTGTGTGTGTCCACAACTTTATGTGTCTGTGAGCAAAATATCTGATGAACAAGGGAACACATTTTAAGGAAACTCTGTTAAAGTAATCGCTAAATGTCCATCTACAACTGATTAACTTTTGGAGTCGACCCAATTTAACAAACACAAAAAAATGGCTAAAAACTTGGTGCTGTCGTAGCTGAGAGTCATCCCCAACACGTACACCAAGCACTAACAGATTGCACCAGATCTCATCGTGTCATGTTCGACGAAAAAGACCATAAGTTAGTCATTTTTCAAGATTATCTTGGTTTAAAACCAAGGAGATGCATCATCCACCTTTCATTTTCTAAGATTTGACTGAGCTTTAAACTCACTGTGTTGGTTTAAATATACTGAAAGATGGATAAAATTCCACCATTTTTAATCTTACAAGTGTCTTTTCCTTTATATGCTTAACAACTAAAAAAATATATATAAAAAAGGCAGCAAGTCGTTGCCGTTTAAGCACAGACGGCATCATGACACAACCATTTGTACCTGCTCACCTGTAGTTTACAGACTGCTGAGGTCCCTGCTGACTCACAGCTGTAGTTTAAAAAGTACCTTTCAATTGAGAAATAACATTCAGCTTCACAAAGCCCAGCAATTACCCTCAAACACTGCTTTACATGTGTAGCAAAGTAGACTTATAACATAGCTTTAGAGGCACTTATTTAAAGAGACTGTTAGGTGGAGAGGATCTGAAAGGTTTAACAGTCTGAGTGTCAGACTAAGAGTACAACGTCCTCATGAAGAAGTAGTTCTCAGTTCAAATCCACGTGGGAACCATGTTTATTTCATGTTTTTTTTTTTTTTTTTAAAACAAGAATCCAAAACTTTTTACTTCAGTTCTCTGATGAGGTGTGTTACTTCAAACTGTTACGGTGGAGCAGCGGTTGTCAGTGTTGTTACCTGTATCTGTGTGATTAATGGTCTGGACGGTTCTCTGAGCCAAATCTATTATTCTGTCCACTTTAAAGGATTTCAGGTCCTCTTCGTCCAAAGCAATGTCTCCCAGAAAGGCAGCTGAAACAAAGGAATGACAGACCGTTAAAAGGCAGTATGAAGCATCACTTTACGACCAGCCTGAAGCTTTTCCCGCTGCACAGACCCATTAGCAGACCCGAACACTCTAGGTTCATCGGAAAGTACGCCTTCTTGATTTGACTCCGCTCTGTTCGCATTTTCCTCGCAGTGAAATAAAAACAGAGTCGTTGGGCAAGAAGTATGTTGTGTTGGTTTGCAGGCCGGCTGTGTCTCGGTTCAGTTTTAGGATAAAAAAAAGAAGGCAACATATATCACACAAGGGCTGTAAAGGCACTGCAGAGTGCAGTAACTCTGCAGCGTGTTGGCAGGATACATTTATAGTCCAAATGTTAACTAACAACAGAAGTTACGTTGTGTGCTCTGACACTCTTGGATAGTTACGGTTTGAAACAATGAGATGCTGACACGGCCTCCGTGGAGTAATATGGGGCACCTTGAACGAGTAACGGCCTTTTAATGAGGCCAAGGAGATGGAAACGAACCGAACGGACCCACTTTATGAGGAACGGGCTTCATTAGATTTCCTACTAAATGTCCCTTTGCTAGAAGACCTCTCCGCAGAGACGGGGTGCTCAGTTTTTACAGGCTTTTAACACCAGAACGTTTCCAGAATTTATGGCCCAGCTTGTACGCAGGAGTTTGAGGGAATGGGGTGTTCGCAAGAAATGTGAAGCAGGGGGAGGGAGGGGTAGAAATAGCAAAGGGGTGGCACTGTAATTTATCTCTGACCAGGAGATGACGGTGAGACGGGAAGAGAGGGAGAGGAAGGAGACATATCCCCTCTGCTCACACCACAGTTCTTGAAGAGAAAAGGACAACAACAAGTCAAAAACTCAGGACAGTCTTTAAATTTGGGTTAATGAGGTGCTTTACAGGAGTAGTTTTGTTATTTTTAATGTTCCACGCTAATATAAGCTTTCCTTACTGCTAAACATGCAAAAAAATGAAATAAAATAAAGTTATTCTTTAGGCAGGATAGTGTTTTATAACTGCCAACAAAAACACTTTATCTTATGCAGTTTTATGAGAAAAGTCACTGAGGTCCAAAAAGAAAAAAAAAAGTGAAAGAAAGAAAAGCGCAACAGAAACAAAGCGAGAGAGGGAGAGAAAAAAAATGGCTCAAATCCCTTTTCACCAGAGGAGTAAGATTAAAACAATCTGGGACTTACGTTGGTTAACTCAGACCAGTTCTCCACCCTGCGAGTTGTGGAGGATGCAGCAGGATAAGGAGGATTAGAGGTTAACGACAGCAATAAGAAAAGGTGTAGATGAGTGCAGGCAAGACAAGGCACGCACTGAGGACAGGTTTGAATTCCAGAGGTCAGAGGGATCTTCTAATTTCTGCCTGCAACAACACTGATCAAATCTAAAGACACAAGCCAGACTAGTTTGCGGCCGGCACTCGTTCTGACAGCTATTGGCAGAAACATTACCGATATGGAGACGCTACCAGATGTTGTTCCGCGTAAGATGGATAGATTCGCCACAAAATTACATCCCCCCCCCCTTTTGTTTTAACATTCTTATTTGATTCCCAGAAGTGCTGAAAAGAACAGACAGTACTTGAACTCTACGCGCCAAGAGGAAGTCCTAAACACATAAAGGTTCTGAGATGATTCTTCCTGCGTGCTAAATGAAAAAAAATTAAACCGGAGGATGTTTTTTTTTTTTTTGTTAACATAAAAGTATGGTGCAGATCATTTGAAATGGGGTTTTGAGGAACAGTTCATACCCTACCTGTTGCAGGTAGCTCTTAGGACAACCTCAGTTTGTCTAACTCTGATTGTACCGACGAGCTAACGGCTAGTTCAGCGGGGGACCAGAGTAAAGTGGATTGCTGCCGTCTGAAAACAACTCCTATCTTAGAATTTTCACAGCAGCTCAGGCAGACACTATTTTATAAACTCTTACACCATCAGCAGTTTTGCATTGTGTGGTTATTTCAATAAAATGTGTTTTTTGGAGGGTTTTTTTTGCAAGCACTAATAGCAGCAGCAGCTAGCTGTAGTACTTCTGTGCAGCCTGGGGAGTTTCCTGAATTTTCACCAAAATAACTGTGTAAATCAAGACTGACAGCAGTGTGGAGGTCTACACGATAGAGTTGGCATGAACGACTATGAAACTTGTGAAATTGTGGTTGTTTTAAATGGCATTAAATTCATTTGGTCTAAGTTCTGCTTGGACTAACTGCTAGCTCGTCAGTCCGTTAAGAATTAAACTTTTTTTTCTCCAAACTGAGGCCGTTCAAAGAGCCATCTACAACAGGTAAGATAGTTTTTTTCTTATTAAACTATCCACAACACCCTCCTTAAACCAAACAATTCTGACCCGTCCTTTTAATTGTTTCACTGTGTGCAAGCAGTGACCAAATGACAAGACGAGGGTGTTCTCTCACACTCACAAGGTCTGTTAAGTGATAGGCCGGTTTTTCCGGAGCGTCGCTGTTCCCAAACAGAACTGGAAATGAAAAGGAACATACACACAGCCTGACGGCATTAGGACCCGTTCCCCTCCGGGCGCAGGAGTCGTCTTAGAAACACTGCTGCAGGTTTATGGAAAAAAATAAATAAATGACAGGGATTTTAAATTAATCCCCTTGTCTCCTGGCTTTAATTATCCACAGACACAGATTTTTAGGAGCCTTTCTTACACATTTCAGGGCTGGGATTTAGGCCAGGCTATGGAGAAATGTGATAAACTAGATGCAGAGCTCGGTAATAGCATGAACCACAAACACTGTGACATTGATGTGTCGTGCCGTAGATTATAGCCTAGTAAATGATGTGGCAGATGGCAAGTGATCACTAGAGAGAGCGGTGCCGGTTGTTTTTCCAAACACCATTCAACACCTAGATTCCACCAGCTGCAGCTTTTAAAATAATAACTGTATAGAATAATTTGACAATGACAGAAGAGTTTAGTTGGTTTGTCCTGTTTTGTTTAAAAAAAAAACGGAAAAAAAACGCAACTAATGCAAAGAAGTCAGTGCAGCAAATCTGAGTGGTTTCCTTAAAATGCTCTATAAAAAAATGATGTTCGCTGAAATGTTTGGGGAAAAATTTGACACTTCAGTTCAACCTCCCCCAACAATG
Source organism: Kryptolebias marmoratus (assembly GCF_001649575.2). Lineage (NCBI taxonomy): Eukaryota > Metazoa > Chordata > Actinopteri > Cyprinodontiformes > Rivulidae > Kryptolebias > Kryptolebias marmoratus. The sequence goes on along the minus strand of NC_051430.1, from coordinate 14,482,064 downwards.
ATTATTTTTAGTTAATCTAAACCATCATAATCCCTCTCCTCTCAGTCCGCTTTCCCGTCAAGCATCATATCCAGTCAGATTACACATGAGACCTCAATCATATTACTCCCATTGATTCATGTAATGGCCCATCCTCGACCTCTGTGGGGTCAAACGCTCTTGAACCATTCCCATAAATCTGCTTCAGTGAATCCCAGACTGTGACATCTGCCTCTGAAACCTGCACCAACATCAATACTTAGCCTGCACACACACACTAATAACAGTCTATATAAAGAGGACCAGCTCCTATGGGAGACCACATACCAGCTCCTCCCTGGGACGTTTGAAAAAAAAAAAAAAAAATCTTTCCTCACATTTGAACTAATGATGAGGGATGAAAAAGCCTGGCCAGGAAAAAAAAAAGCCTTGACTGCATCACAATGCCCTGGCCCTGCCCTTTCACGGCTTCTGTTTGGTAACAAACGCTGTCATTTGAATTCCTATAGATGCCGACAGTGTATTCTGTGAAGTATAATTGCTATCTGACGACATGTGACGATCACTGCCAAAATCCAGCCAGTGTAGGGCCCAGTTTACACGTGAACAATCTCCAGGAAACATTATTTTCCAATGTTGATTGTAAGGATGTTACACAGTCACTGTAATGCTGTGATCACAATCACTGTTTAGATGAGACCGCAAAAGACCTTGAACCCACAGTAGTTTTTCGTGGCAGGTCACTAGCTGGTGCTGTGATTTCTGCATTTCATGTGTGCAGACACTTCAGTCTCAAGCGTGAGAACAGTTACATCCAAAAATGGCGAATGAGCGAACGAAAGAAACGAGTCTCCACTGATCGAAGAGACAATGTGGCTCATATGTTTTATGTCAGAAACTCTGATAAATTGAAAAGTTTGAGAGGCGCAAACAGCACTCTGCTATCTGACGTTGTTAACGTTATTGATCTGCCCGCCTATGTGCAGAATACCTAGTGACTGACTCAAACTGTAGTGCACAAGTGCGAACACTTCTGCTTTCAGGTAAATGAGGTTTTCCCCAATAAATGATGCCGGGAGTTTTCAAAAACTTCCACTCTGAGACCTGGATGTAAAAGGTTTTGGTGTCAGAGAGTCCGACTGCTGTTGTAGACGAATGGCCAAAATGCAACAGAACTGTTCTGATTTCACCTAAAAACAGCGTTGTGTAAACTGGGCCCGAGGGTAACATCTCACTGGGCTGCTACTGCTGCGATCATCATTCACGAGGGAGTCTCCAGAATGCCTTGTGACATTCCAAATTTCCTCACTTACATTGCAAAGGCTCGCAGCCTTGTCGCTTGAATTTGAGTCATCACAGGTGTCTCAAACTCTTCTCAGTTTCGTCACAGGTGTGTTCCACCTGTCTCAAGAACCAAAGCCCTGCCTTTTGACACCTCATCAAACACGTCCAGGCCTAAAAACCACATTTCGAAAGTGCTCATAAGCGGCTGCCACGGTGGGTACAAGGTAGGCCGAGGTGGGAATAACGTTAAAGTCCTGGAATATTGTTTTTACAATACTACTGAATAACAAAAATAAGTTGCAATTTTCAAAATCTGGCCATGCGGCTCACTGGTAACTTGGTTGCAAAAACTCAGTGAGACTGCAACACGACATTTGCTCATTTTCTCGCAATACTGAGTCAAGTTGGAGTCGCCAACTCACGCCCAGTGAAACCTTAACCTCTGACCTTGTAGGCACTGACCCTGTTTCACAGCGGCGGGCGATCGTGTAGTTGCCTGTCAGTGTGTTGGTTTTGCTGTTTTTTTTAGCAAAACATCTCATGAACCAGTGGAAGGACTTTAACAAAACTCTCAGAAATTAAAAGCAATCACTGAATGTACATCTACAGATGTTTAAATTCTGGATTTAACCCAATTCAGGATGGCCGCTATAACTAATTTACCTTAGCAAACACAAAAAAAGACTTTAACTCAGCCTATCAAACAGACTTTGAGCTAAAAGTTGGTGTGACAGTAGGTGGGAGTCATCCCCGAAACAAACTCTGAGGGATCACAGATTTCACAAGATCTTCCTTGATAACCTCAGCATGCAAGGCAGCAGGTGAGAGCTTCATTTAAAACCTAAATTAACTGCCAGAGATAAACTTTCTAAGAAGTATACAAGCAGAACTCTAACTTGTGAAAGGTGAGTTGTTTTCTGCAGGGCTGTTGTTGTGTTAATATGGCACCTTTCTCCTTTTAAAACCGACACCAGCTGGTTTTTTCTTCAGAGAATGCTTACCTTGACATTTCCTCACACCGCAGTTTGAGCCCGAGGCAGGAGAGGGGGAGGGAAAAGAAGAAGAAGGAAGAAAAAGAAAGAAAAAAAATGTCCGCGTGTATCTGCGCTCCCCGTTTCTAAAAGGTAACTGCGGCCTAATTAAAAGAGAGGTCCTGACAAAGTCACAAACATCAGCTCGAGAGTGAGTAATTATTCCCTAATAAAGCCTGACATCCTCTCACCCACCGCTGGAATCAGGTCTGTGTTACTGTCACCCGGCGGCACCTTCCATCTGACAAAATGAAAACGGCCTCAGTTAAAAAGGGCGCACAGCACGAGGCCGCCTCACCTTTAACATTTCACACTCCATCAAGCCCATTAGCAGATTGGATTTTCCAGCTCATCCCCGCCGCTGATTACTGATACAGCCAGCCAAACTCCATCTAATGACTTATCAGCTTGCCAATTATTTGTCTTCTTTTAATGTCGTGGGGATGAATAATTTAGCAGCATCTTGTAGAGACTTTTTCTTCTTCTTCTTCTTCTTTTTTAATCTGTTTTGGCTATTTCTGGTTCTGAGACAGATGATATCCAAAGTAAAAAAAAAAAAGTTTAAATCTGGAAGTAATCTTCCACTTTGAAAACTTTCCATCAATAATATAGCTGACAATAACTTAGGTATTCCTTGAAGGAGAAGAAACTATCAAGGGGGGTAAAAAATTTTTTTTTATATGAGCAGAAACACAGCAAAGATGAATAAAATGTTGGAAATTAGTGTTAAACTGATCATTAAAGGGCACCGATTGCACATCCTTCAAGTGTTATCAATTAGCCGATGCAAAGCACTTCAGCTCTGTGTTTAAAAGTGGTTTTAATGTGACGCAAGATTAGTTATTACTTTGCTGCTGTGACGACACACACATTGTTCTGAGTAATGCTCTGAAAACATGCCAATGGATCAGCTCCCTTAATCACTTGAACCCTGCAGGGAGAGAAGTAGCAGGGGTCCTGTAATGTAAAAAAAAAAAAAAAGAGAAAGAAAAGAAAACACTCAGTGTGGGCTCAGCTACACAGTCTGCATTCCATGATAAAAGAAAAAAGCATCTGCTTAAGTGTTGCTTAAAGGCCCAATCCTGCAGTTCAATAGTCACACTGCCAGCAGAGGACAGAAGAGATAATGAGCTGCATCTGGTTCCAGCTGCCATTTACAGAGGCTCAAATAATAAGAGAAGATGCTAAACTTGTTCGGAAACGAGGTGCCAACGTGACTTTGTATGCATGAGTCAAACAGCTTTTCATCCTGACAGATGATCCCATGATAAACCCGGCTATGATATCTGCCGAGCGACTCTAAAGGTCGTAGCCTCTAGTGGAATAAAGTCCCTCTCATTCGGCGTGAAGAAACAAATCACGGCGAGGGCGGAAAGTCCCCAGCTGAAATCCAGGCACCCTGCAAACAGCCAGGATCGCTCATGAATGGCCTGCACTCACCTGACCCGAGCGTGGCCGGCCTGCTCCCGGTGCAGCTCCTTGGCACAGGGAGAACGATGGGGTTTGTGTGAAGCGCTTTCAGCCCAGTCGGTGGAAAGAAACTGGGCGGCGGGCGCCCGCGAGGAAACCCAGGGGTTCAAAAGTTGACCCCGTCTGCAGCACAGAAGCTCCGACGCACTCAGACAGCAACCGTCACCCGAACGCTAAGTAGATTATGATGTCTGCAGCTCGGAACGGAGACACGAGTCGAACCAGCGATGACTCCCGTGATTATCGTTCGTGCAGAGAAGACAACGAGCGCGCCCGCTTCTCATTCATTTTTAATTGGGAAAATGAGTAGGCCTAATCTTGGAGGCTTGTTAGAGTCTTAAATGACTTCCTGGGAGGCTGCCAAGTTTGGAGTTCAGCAAAAATGAGGAATTTTCCACTGGTTAACTCCTGAATAGATTGAATTAGTTCAGTCTTCTCGCGCTCCTCCGTGCAGCCTACAACACGCCAGATGCTATTTACTTTAATATTTGCAAAAGCAAACATTATATTCAACGGAGCACCGGCTCATATGAAGGATGGAATTAAATAAACCGACCACTGATGGGCGACTTGGTGAGGAGGCGTTGCAAATGATTAAAAACAAACAAAAAACACCTGACACGTTCACTTCAACTTTACAGGTATTAGAGGATTCAGTAAAGACAGGGTGGGTTGACAGCACCAAACAAGCTCCTCACACAGCAGCGCTGGATTAGATTTCAGCAGGCCGGGAGCGTTTTCCATTTGGCGGACAGAAAAAAACGCTGAGCCATCACCATAAAAAGCGATCAAATAGACTCAGTTCAGCGATATGCTTAGCAAATGAGGAAGAGAAGAGGAGAGAAATCAATAACCTGGGAATGATCAGGTCTACGGCGAAGAAGAAGAAGAAGAATAAGGGGGGCATCTGTGACAGTTTGCTGCCTAACAGAGAGAAGGAAAGCAGGTGAGTGCTTAACAAATTTTAAAAAAGGAAACTGGGAGTTTAGAGATGCGACCATCGCCCGACCTCTTAGTATCTGCAGAGGAAACCCATAAATAAAACGACGGCTCGCACAAACTGGACTCCACTGTTAACAATAGCCCCCTTGCCAAGATAAACAGCGGCCGTGCCTGGTGATTATCGAGTGGGAATGTCCCTGCTGAGGCGGTGCTGGTCAATATCAACAATTCATTAGAAAGCACGTCAGGAGGAAAAAACACACTTAGAACACCCAACGTTATTGCCAACATCCAGCGAATCCATAGCTATCTGCGACCACTGGAATGAGTCAAGGCACGCAGAGCAGCAACATCCGAATGACTTGTTCATGAGACGCTGACCTCTGCTGTGTTTATACACAGTCACAACAGCCCTGGGAACACACATTTATGACTCAGAAAGGATGAGAGAGAGAGAGAGAGAGAAAGAGTTGGCACACCGGGTCGTGTTTGAGAACAGGCTGACACATCAGAAAAAAAAAAAAAGGTCAGATCCTGACTGGGAACCACTTCCAGGACATCAGAGGTCATCTTCGGCTGAAGCCAGCTCTCTGTACCCGTAACCTGAATACTTTTACCAGATGGAAAACACAATGTGCTCCAACCGGCCCTGAGGGAATTTGGAAAGACAATGAGTTCAGATTACACAAAACAGGAAAAAAATAAAAATAAAAAATACAAAGCTCACAGTGACAACTCAAACTGTTTTTTTTTTCCTTAAAGGAAAATAAAGAAACATGTTTAAGCTGCACTTCTTCTATAGAGGTTGTGTGCAGAGGGGGGGGG
>NC_051430.1:14461087-14476514 GCF_001649575.2 Kryptolebias marmoratus | reverse complement strand
GGATGAACAATGAATTCAAAATAAAAGCCTGGGGGAAAAAAAAGGAGGAAAAGTCTTAATGTTAAACTGGAGACACTTTCCTGAAAAGCTTAAAAACAAACGCAGACACCCCATTTAAAGCGCACATTTTGCAACTTTTTTTCCAAACAAGGAACCCCGCGAACCAAACTTTTTTTTTCTTTCTTTCTTTCTTTTTTTTTCCCTCCTCCTCTGGTGAAGAAAACGCACACTGGAGCCCTGTCATCCGCGCGTTCCCATCCTCGCAAAACTATATGCCACTTGCAAAACAGCCGCACACAATGTCCCCTCGGTCCTGCTCCAAACTACATCCACCGCTGTCATCTCCTCGATCCGTGTGCGCAGACGGATCCGACCTCCACGCAGGCGAGGAGAACCGCGCGCACGCACACACACACAGAGGGAAGAAAAATAGAAATCTCACCAGCTTTGCAGGGATCCTTGTAGTCGATCGCCTCTGATGTGGCAACGGGCTCCACGTAGTAGCCCGGATCAACTGCGTCCAGATCCACGGCCAGAATCACGCCGAGGAGACATGATAGGAGAAGCAGGGAGCTCGCCGACAGACCCATGTTTGTGGTTGGAGGGGGAGAGCGAAAGGCGAGGGATAAAGGTGAAGGAAGAGAGAGGGACAGAGGCAGAGAGAGAGACACACACACGGTGAGAGAGAGAAAATGGGAGGATTTTTGTTTAAAAGGGGGGAGGATGAGAGGCAGCCCAGCCGGAGGGCGGGTTTTAAACGCAGCCTCTCTCCGGTGTCTCCTCGGCTCTCCGGGGGCACAGATTTCTCTCCTCCAGCTGGAGCTCCGGGTTCAGAGCGCACACAAGACAAACTTTGATGAGATGGCAGCAGAGGGAGAAAAAAATGCGTCCCTCTCTTTGTTTGTTTGTTTGTTTTTGTTGCTGGATGCTATCAGAGAATAGTCTGCACCCAGCTGAAAGGAAGGAGACGACATACGAGGTCATTATGTTTAAACATCGGGGATAAAAAACAAAAAATAAAAATAAAAAAGAGACATTTTAAAGTTATGTTGGTTTTTTTTTTGTCCACTTGAAGTAAAGTTTCTGGTCCGTGTTTACTCCGGCGCAGGCCCCTCGCGCTCCTCTTTTTTTTTTACGCACGCGTGTAATTAATCACACGTGTGCGCTCGGCACCCAGCCTCCCACTCGCGCCATCACACGCACGCGCTCAGACCGTTTGACCTGCCAGGCTTCTCGACTCCGGGAGTCTGCTGCTGTCAGCGCGCCCCCTGCCGGCCCCGTGTTGAACAGCTTACAACAAATAAATAAAAACAGGGTATGACATAATGGTTAGAATTTCACGTTTTAACGTCTCCAAAACTGACAGAAACTCTCAGAAAGTAATCACTGGATGAACATCCACAACTGACTTACTTTTGGGAGTCAGTCTCGAAGATGGCCACCAAGGCTAAGGGACCAAAGCAAACATTTAAGCGGCTATAACTCGGCCAAACTTACAGATATTTAAATTAAGCCCCCCCAACACAAACTCTAAGTGCTAATTGATCAAGTGAGATGTGTTTTTAACACTTTGCATTCATCTAAGGGAGTCAACTCCGTCTGTTAGCAAAATATCTCCACACTGTCACAAAAACCTATCAGCGTGCATCTGCAACCCAATTCAAGATGGCTGCCGCAGCTATTTCACATTAGCAAACACAAACATATCTCTAACTCAGCCGTTTTCACATATATTGAGCTAAAGTATGGTGTGGTAGTAGCTGAGAGTCATCCCCAACATGTACACCAAAGCGCTGCACGTTTGTTTTAACTGCTGGCCTCAACCCTGTTTTGTCTGTTAGCAAAATATCTCATGAAACAGTGGACCGAAACTCTCAGACTAACTTATTGAGTCATCCACAATGGCTGCCAGAGCTAAGCAACATTAGCCAATCCAAGAATGCTTCTAACTCGGTCAGTTTCCTAGATAATGAGCTGAATGTTGGTGTGGTAGTAGCTGAGAGTCACCCTCAACACTCGCTCCAAGCATTAACACATCTCACATGATGCAGTGGCCATCTTGAATGAAAGTCTGTCATGAAAGGCGAGCGAGCGATGTGCATTCCTTCGAGCAATGCTTGGCCTTTAATTCCAAATTTAGGTTAAATATTTGAGGTGGTTTCTGTTTCAGAATCACAACATGTTTTCCTTGAAAACATATGACATTTTACATTTAATGTCCTCAAAGACTTAAAACATGTATTTTAAGGCAACACTTTTCTGAAACAAACAAAAAAAAAGTCCACTTTTAATTTTATTCCTGCCCAGCATTACCTACCTCAGCATATTGCTTAAAATGAAAAGAATATATCAGAAATCTCCTTCATTAAAAAAAAACCTTTGATATTTCAAGATTATTTTCATTTGGACTTTATTCTGTGCCCTAATTTATAACTTCTATATTTGTGTAAATAAGGCTTTGGGGCTTATTTGTTCAATAAGTAGTATAAATATAACATTACAAACAGGAATACAATTTTTGTGCCAACATAACCAGCTGAGAAAATCTAACTAATCAAGGGGACAAATGAAAACTGGGATCAAAATATATTAAAGATCTACACCCAAAAACCCCCCCAGACTTTTCATGTTGACTTGCTTCGGAAATTTTGAGTTTTAATTGAATTGTGCTTCAATTAGTTTGTCTTTTCTGCAGCGAACCCTTTCAGGTGCATAAGATAAAGGCCTTTAAATGCAGCCCAAATGATGTAATTTAACTGTATCAAGAAAGAAAGACAATTCTGAATACAGTTTATTCAAGTTAAAAATTGCATGATTCATAGCACTAGTATGAAGTAAGAAAATGCATAATTTTAGCCTTTTTTAACAGAAACTCATGCATCATCTGCTGACTATAAACCCTGGAATAAAAACCCAAGGGTTGAGGAGGGACAGCGAGGAAATTCTCCAGCTGTTTGCTCCAGTGTCCTCAGGTGCTGACCATGGGAGGAAATGCAGATTATGCTGCTTCTGTTCGTTACACACAAAGGATTATAGAAGACGTTCTTATCTTGCGCTAATCTGACTGCTGCCTCTGGGTGGAGCTGAGGACAGGAAGTGTGCTGCAGTGAGTGGGCCGTATTTACGCCGCCACTGTAAACACGGCGACGCATCTGCCGCGCACTGGTGAGCAGCATTTTGAAGAAGTGTTAAACACACAGGGACAAATATTTATATTAGCAATGCAAACGTAATCGGGGAAGAGGAAACAGTTTACTTTAAACGAGTAGCTCATGGAACATGTAAACAGTTTAGGAGGACGGATCAGAAATGATGGTTTGGAGCGTGGAATCGATGCGTCATTCACAGAAGCATCTTTGATGATGTGTCTTCACCTGACTTTATTATAAACAGTCTGATTTATTAAGGCTTTTAAACAAGCAAGCTTTAAGCACAAAAATCAGGTAGAGATATAAAAGCAAAAGGAAATTATGAAAAAAAAATCATTTTAATGGCTTACTGTTATGAGTTACTGTCACATGATGAATAATATTTAAACCATTGCTTGAGTTAAAATTAAGCAAGAAACACGGAGATGGTCTGAAATATACAGCTGTGACTTCTAAGTGGATCACAACAAGCTGGTATTCCTGTTGATCGGCTAATATGGGATATTAATAAGATAATACTCTACCACAAATATTTTTTTTGTTTGTTTTCAAATGTTCATTTGTGTCCTTCGCCAAACGTGGCACATTCGCCCTTCTTCAGGCTTTGCAGGAGCTCCTTTTTCCATAATCTCCTGTAGAGAAAATAATGGGATCGTGTTGATTTTTTTCTTTTTTCTGTCTGAATGCAATAATTAAAGAGTCAAAGAGGAGAGTTTAAGCTGTAGCACGGCGGGCATGGCTTCGCGATCCACAAACACATAATCTGAGCACTGCAGGAGCTGAGCTGCAGCCATCAGCCTCTTCCATGCTCCTCCTGCCGTCTCTCCAGATGCTGTTTTTCCTCTCCTTGCGGGCTCAGTGCATCCATCACTGCTGGGAGAGCAGAGTCCCCTCAGCGGGCCGTCGCTCCACGGTGCCACCGACACAGAACCGTCTCACGCCAGACACGAGCCGGGGTCATCTACTGCTGTAAGAGGGCAGAGCAAAATGAAATGATACAGCTGGGTTTGTTTTGTTTACACGTTTTACTTTATGAGAAGGTTTTCATGTGCATCCAGAATTATCACTAGGTTCGGATTAATTTCAGCCAGGATATTCTAATGCCTTACCTCGATTGGCTACATTTAAACATCTCATCTCTTCAGTGACAGGATATATTATAATTCTCCATGAAAAGCAAGGTGAATATTGGCTAATGAATCTGACTTATTTGCTAAAATGATTCAAACCTGTGTCCATACTTAAAAGCACTCCAAGTTCTCAGTGGATGCAGTTTATTTATACATCAAAACTACACATTAGATTACATAATACTACAACAAATTGTTCAAGGCTGGATTATCGATCAGTAGCTACACTGTTTTACAACCAGAGTCAACATTACAAGGCATTGTGGTTACAACGAGGATACTAACCCACTGCCCAAAAAAGAAAAAAAAACAGAATCTAATTTGTGCTAAAGTGTTAGAAAATGTAATAAGCTCCAAGTGAAAATGTGTCCCTCAGATGGTGGAATGACACACCTTGGGCTCATTCGTGCGAGCTGCCGCCACATTTTCCCCAGCCTGGCTGAGAGACGCCGCTCGACTCGGCTGTGCTCCTCGAAGCGTCACCGTTATAGAAGCCGGTGCTTTCGGCCCCCCTAACAACATAGAAACAAAATAAATGCTCAGCAGTAACAAACTGGATGCGCTAGGTTCAAAACACAAATAAATAAAAATAAACGGAGGAATCTAGCCAGAAACTTGAGATTGTTGTCATGAATGTTTTTCTTGGCGGTTTGTTAATTTGGTAGATCTGAACAGAAGCGGGGTGTTGAATGGTGAATATTATTATTTAAGGGTTGCAAAATGCAAGAAAACCGTTTAGACAGACACAAAGCAAAACTAAAGAGAAAAAAAACAAAACAAGAAGCAATGAGCATGAGTTTGATTTCAGTCTTTATTGTAACAGCATGAACAGATTTTGGATAATGCCCCGTGTAAATGTTAATATTGTTGCAACAAGACTCCTCAGGAGATCCGTTTATGTTCATGGAGATTTAGGTGATTTAAAGAAAGACTTTACAACAAGTTACAAGATGAAGAGGCTAAAAAAGCAACAACATGCAATGGCAGTTAAAAAAACCAACAATGTAAGCAGGGTCATTAATTTTAACTTCATTCTTCAGATGATTTCAGTTCAACTTTATATCCAGATTGGTTTCTGTATAAAACGTGCGTTCAACTTAGATGAGACTTTCAAACTCTTATATGGCTCTTTCCAGACATGAAAACCAAACATGTTTTTGCCTCTGATTCGCCTTCAGATGCCAACCAGCTGCACATCTGGCTCAGCAAACTGCACACCAGTTAGGTTCGTCCAGGTAACCAGTCTCCACACGAGGGCGGTTTCTCGAACGCGGTAATCCTCCCTGACCTACAGACGTTCCTGAGCTACTGTTTCCAAAACAAAGCACGGATGAACCACGGGCGTTCAGCGAGGCCGCCGCGATTTGGCAGCTCGACACATACCGGCGGTCTGATTAGTGATGTGGGCCAAGCCCGGCAAGCTGCTGGCCAGCTTGGCCAGCCCGCCGTTGGTGAGCAGCTGATGGATGGCTGTGGTTTTGGCCACTCCTCCCGTGGTGACCACAGGCACTGCCCGGAGCAGAGTACTGCCGCTGGTGCCGACCGAGCTCAGGACCGGATCCTGAGACTTACCGCAAACCGCCTGTAGGTGGAGGAAAAAATAAACAACAATCAAAAAAAAAAAAAAAAAAAAAAAAAAAAAAAACTTTCTTTCGAACATACTGAAAATGTGATCTACATTTCAGGACGTAGTTTAAGTGATTTTACTGACCTATCTTTAGCTGACATGAACACAACATAAATGCTGAGAACATAACACAAATATTTAATGTTTCTGTTAAACCTTTTTCTCCTGTGCAAAGCTGAGAGCTGAGGCAGATGTTTGTGATCAGTGCAGTCTCATCAAATTACACAAAACATCTCAAATAGTCAACTTTCAGAAAATTTGCCTGATGGGCTACAATGGGCAGGAGGCAAACCTCAAAGGTTTTAGCAGCATGTAAAGCTCCAGTGAAATGAATGCTACATGCCAGCATCTAACCCAACAACAATCGAGAGTCATTTTGCTGAAATTTGGAATTTCTGATGAAACTTCTGGGGCAGAAATGCCGCCGATGCAATATGCTCATAAAACATACAACTATTTATGGGCTCTTACTGATGGGCTTCTGTACATCCAATACAAAAGGTCAGGATTATAAATACCTGTGAATTAGTTCTCTAATACAGACAAAATCTGTTATCGAGGGGAAGAAATGACTGAAAAGTGTTAAAAGGTCTTTTAAACTTTTACAGATTAGCCTGGGTATTACAGGTTTGAACGTTTCTGTCACACGCCCTTTTTAAATCTTGTTTTTATTTCATTTAACTGTATTTGTCTGAATCTTATAATATGTGAAACTGAACTGAAATTTATTTATATAGCACTTTTTGCAACAAGGCGATTTAAAGTGCTTATATATGCATATGCTAATATGCATGTAAACATAATTGCTTTTTGGTTTTTATGATTATTGTAATTCTTTTATGTAATATATATCTGATTACTTTATGTATGCATGTCTATTCCTAATTACTTTGTTTTGTTAAGCACTTCGGGTTGTTTGCATTTGAAATGTGTTACATAAATCAGCCTGAACTGAGTAATCAGATGAACCATGTTCTCCTGGAGTACCTGGGTGCTGCCTGCATTTGTTGCTGTGGAGGGTAAGTTAGGAGCTTTGGTAACGATCTCCTGAAGACTGAAACTTAGACCTTGCAGAAGACTGCTTGCGGAAGGCGCTGCAGAAAAACAAAACAAAACAAAACAGACGACAAATTATTAAAGTTGAAATCTGGGTGAAGTCCATGCAAAGCAAATAAAAGAATAAAACTTATACTTTCACAAAATGCTTCCTAACTGAACTCCCCCCAAAAGGTCTAAACTAATTGGACATAAACTAGATGGACAAACACAGGTAAACACAAAATTATGTTTAAAGGTGAAGGTTTAGATCAGTGGAAAGAAGCAATGGCGCAAGAGGTGATCAATGATGATGTTTGCTGAACTATGTTGTTTTTCATCCAGAGTTCAGAACCTGAATCCCGCTCAATAAAAGCAGACAGAACAGCTCTGTGTGTTGAAGCTGGCTGAGATCATTTGCACAGTTTAGTACAAACAAGCGTGCAAAGCAGGACAAGACAGAGGTACCTTGGGCAGTAGCTGGAGCTTGCACCTGGACTGGTGTGGAGGACACCGACACCATGCAAGACTGCACGCTGCTGAATGAGCTGGAGCCTGGGGACAGGGCACCAGACACCTCTGAGAGGCTACCAGACCTGCAGTGACACACATACCACCAGTCTGCTCAGGAGCTGCCCGAAAAGGTCCTGTTTGACTATTAACTCAGCTCCCAAACTCTGAGTATCACCACTCATCAATCCCTCTGCACCAGACACATTTCTGTCCAACTGGTTGGGTGTAGATGTGGGTGTAGTGTGTACAGGGCTTTGAGTGCTGTACGCGCAATGTGAGTGTGTGCAGCAGAGTGGGCAAACTTACCGCTGTCCTGTCAGAAGTCCAGAGAGCTCCTTGGCACCAGCCACAGTCTGTCCCATTGCCACAGATAATGGCTTGCCAGAGACACCCACTGCATCAAGGAGAAGAACAGCAGCATGGTCAGTCAGTTATTTAATAACAATATATATAAAAATAACTTCTGTGAAAGGGCAGACATCAGTCAAAATAACCAAACACAGATAATCAAACATCACAAGCCACATTCTTGAAATACTGAACACCAAACAACAACAAAAATCTTATAATTTCATCTGGAGATCAGACTGACAGATATTCAAAACTCCTGTCTCCCACCTGGTGATATCATCAACTCAGGAAAGTCCAAACAACTTTATCAGTTCACTCGGGTCATACTAACGTAACAAAATGCCTGTTTTGGAAACTCGAAAGAACTTTCCAAACCACTTATCATAAAATAGATATCAGGAGAATTAATATTTCAGCAAATGAATTCCATAATCCTGAAAACATTTGTTTCTCTGTGGTTGAGAAAATACCTAAACTGTTGTAAGTTTCATTAAAACTGAAAACACTTAAAAATCACCGCCTGAATAATCTCAATAATAAATCACAAATTTCTATGTTTTGCTGGAACTGTTGTAAAGACGGCCGGATTTGTTAACAGCCTCCAGCTGCTTCTCAGTAGAGCAGCAGAAGTTAAACGACTCCGTTAAAGCTCCCCGGCTTTCCCGCATAAACACGCCCACCACGACTTCTGACCAATCTTGAGAAAAAAAAGTTTGGCCAGGGCCTTGTGTCGCAAAGCGGCGTACAAAGCTGCTACGAGAACAAAGTGACGCAATTTTCGTCAGTGAGTGAGAGCCGACTTTGTGACTTCTCACAGAGGATGAGTCAGCCTTTAGTCAACCATGACCATTCAGCTCAACAAATGTCACTACCAGTAAATACGTTTGACATTTATTTTGATAAATCCTGCTATTAGGAATTTCGTAACTTCTGTGACATTCCCACTAGAAAGACGTTTCTGATGAATCGTGTGTGAGTGCAGGAGATTACCGGGTTTGGTGCATTCTGCGGGGCTGATGGTGCTTCCCGCTGACTCACTCTGGGAGACAATAGTGACTTTAATCTTTGCCTTCTTGGAGACTTTGCTCGGCGTGGGACTGGGCGTCTGTCTCCTTTTGCCGTGAGTGCGCACTTCATCTCTGTCCAGGCCTTCCATCTGATCACCGCTGACTGGCACTGCACCACAGGAACAAGGACACACGTGGACACACAACAACGTAAACAACGAGGTGACTTGAGCCAGTGGCGTTTTATTATTTTGTGACATTCCTTTAATTTAATTTGACATTTTTTAAACCGACTTCTAATTTTCTATTATTTAAACTTTTTTCCTTTAATGTAGGTAATGATGCAAAATCTTATTTTTTAAATTCAAAGCAGGACATTTGGTATATTAATTGAATTCAAAGTTGTGAAAACAAAGAAATGAGAGAAAGGGGAAAGAGAAAAGAAAAGAGTGGAGGAGGGACAGACACTTACCAAAGATACAAGGAGGAGTGCCAGGAGGAAGATTTTTCCTCACAAGCATGTTTTGTTTCATAAAAGCAGCAAACTGAGCTGGAATGAATCAGAAAAAAAAGCCAGAAAGGAAAGTCGCAGAAGAAGAGACAAGAGGAAAGTAGTTCAGTCACGTTCCATCTCATCCCGTCAGATGTTGAGATGTGATAATTGCTTAAGGTTTTTCTGGGTTTTTTTGTCTCCCCCCCACACACACACACATCTCACATAATACCCCCATCTGCTCAGTTTGCACAGTTTTTGCAAAATTAAGCAGGAGCTGAAGTTTAAAAACACAAAAAGAGGCAAAGGTGTTTACCAACAGACTGCAGTAGTGACCGGGCACTAACCTTGAGCCTGCTTGTGAGTGAGAACGGTGCCTGAACGTTGCATGTGAGTCTTGAGGAGCTGAGTAGCTGTTATCAGACTGGACTTCTGTGCAGGCGACAGACCTGAGGTCTTGGGTTTGGGACTTGATGTGGGGCTGCTACAGACACTTGACAGATCCTGAGAGGAAAACGAAGGAGGAACACTCCATGAGTTTATTGTTGCATAATTACAACGCAGCCTCTTATTTTATTTAAACACAGTTATAACAAAGTACAGTCTCTTTATTGAAGCATCACTTCAAAACACTAATAAAAGGCAACATTTGGATTGTTGGGTAGTAATGGGTTCTCACTCTCAAAGAAATTCTTCAAATACTTAAATTATTAAATTATACCCACTGATAAAGACGTTAAAAATAAAGGTTTGAGGTATTTTTGTCCTCAATTTGTAGTATTTTTTCTAACCTCTGAACCGGAGGGTGAGATGGGAACTCTGAGCGCAGGGGATGAAGGTCGTCCTCTCTCCATATCGAAGGGAACCTCCCGTCGAGGCCGTTTCTTCTTCTCTGTGTCCAAGTCCCTCATCTCCCCAGAACCATGACTGTGGCCCTCTGCCCGAGTCAGGACGCCTGACAAAAAGTCAGCTATCTCATCCTAAAAGTTTAAAGAATTGTTAGAAATATATATATGGATGAATAGCATCAACAAATGAGTAATTCATTGGAAAAAAATTCTGAAGTAATGATTTCCAGTCACCTGAATGCAGCGATCCACCATGGACTGTGTCAGACCTTCTGATTTCATCTTTGCCGAATTGATTCTGTGGAGGATTTTTTTTGTGTTAAAACTCAAAAGTGTTCAGTAGAAAACAAACAAAAAGTGAAACAAACATGCAGCCTCTCCAAGTGTTCATAATCTCTCCACCCCAGACGAAATGGGCCAACTCAGACTCAGATTACATCTCTGCCTTACTGTGGGAGCCTTTTGAGCTGAACAATGTGGTTTATTTAGCAAAGGAAAAGCCGGGAATATCTCTCCAAAAGCTTGCGTGCACAAACATGCAATGCAGGGCTCACTGAATAATCTTCAGAAAAAATAAGATACTGTTGTTTCAGTCGTGATTCACGCAGACCAAACAAAAGATGCTCTGGGCCACAAAGATGCTCACACAAAGTCAGTCTCAGGTGAAAGACAGAATTACTGATGAGACCTCACTAATGCTTCTGCATGCCAGTTTAGCTCTGTGATTATCTCCAATGTTGAGACAACTCAAACTCGCCTCCTCATTTTGAATCTATGCTTTTAAGCAGAAACTGTGCCACAAAGCTGCAACAGACCAGGTTTTTAAAAAGGGTTTAAGAGACAGGCTGCATACTCCGACCTTCATTATGCGACACATCCTTCATATATCGAACAGCTGCTGTTGTGCTCAGGTTTAAAACATCCATATATTACCCTTTTCAGGTTTGTGACTGACCTGAGGTTGTCGTCCGCCCCTCCCACCACCACCATGCTGTTGTCTGCCCTCAGCTTCTCCCTGAACTCCTCCATGCCGTCTGTGGTACACTGGAGCGCATTCTGTCCGACCACAAACAGCACGGGCGTCTTCATGTCCAGCAGCGGGTCGTCCACATCCTGCAAACCAGTAACACAAGCATCAAGCGTCATCACAAAACTGGCTACAGGAAAGAATGGAGAAAAAAAAGCTCAAGTATGAACAAACGGACAATAAATCATTTTTGAAGTTCCCTAATTCATCCATCTACCCATCAATCTTCTTACCCCTCTTGGCCCATTAACGGTTAGCAGCGGGAAGCCAAGACACACCACGGCAGTCAGATATTCCATAAGAGATACCTAAAATAAGAAAGCATCAAATTAATGATTTATTTAATAAATACATTTTTAGTCTCACATTAATAAAACACTATAAAACAAGTCTTACATGACAGGCAATAAGCGCGCCAGCGTTCCAGCCAACCAGGATAATGGGTTTATGTGGGAAGTGGCTGTGAACCTGTTGAAGAAAATTTTCATTACATTATTATTATTAGAGCTGCAAAAAATGCATTTGACATTGAGGATAACAAACCCATATATTCCACATTCCTACTTTTTTTTTTCTTTGTGGCTTTACAAAAGTGATTAGTGAAAATAAGCTATGATTTCATAGGTCACCAACCAACTTTACTCAATTTAATAAAAGGAAATGCTGCTTTCTAGAACGGCTGCAAAGCTAAACCACTATTTGTACAACTGAAATACCTGGAAATACCTGATTTTTTTCAGGGTACATACACACACACACACACACACACACACATATATATATATATATATATAAAGAACATGGAAGATTATTTCAAATACATAAATATCACAAACAACATCTGGAGAAATTAATATTCTTATATAATCTGAGTATCCTACCTCCATGACTTTGGCCCTGACAGTCCCCAACATGTGCTCCAGACATTGTGTGATTCCAACATTGGCTCCGCTGTTCACATGAGTGTGCACGGGGATCACCTGTCATACAAACACAACTTCCAAGCTCTTATATCAGAGAAAAGAAAAACCTCTCTGATAAAATATCGATGAATATGATAAATATTTGACCGAGTGAGATTTCGGACCTTTCCTAAGCAGGAGAGCTGCGACTGCCAAAATCTCATTCGCCGCGAGGTGGAGAGGGCGGGATTAGTTGGGCTTGATGGCGCAATCAGGATGAGGGGGGATCCGGGAAGTTTGCTCTGAGTGTGCAAAAATACAGACAGAGGAATATGAGGTTTGCAACACACAGACCTTGTAGAGAGAAATACAAAACGCTGTGAAACGAGTGAAAATGTTTACCGGTTTGTTTTGAGACAGTACTCCGACAGCCGGATCCCAGGGACGTTTCAGAAGCAGCGACAAAGCCTCCGCACTTGGAGCACCGGTCTTTGCGGACGGCAGCAACATTCTGTCGATCAGCGAGGGCAGCTGTCCGGACGGACACGGGGGCGGCAATAAGTAAAACATCCAAGCCTCTGCACGCACAGGTGGTGTCGTTTGATTTCAGAGAACATACCTTGCTTTTGAGAGTCTGCAGCACGTCCAAGTACGCAGCGAGCATGGCAAGGCTCAAAGACTCGATCAGAGTCGTGTGTAACCACTGCGTCAGTTTGGTGTCCCAGTTCACGCTGGCGAGCGCGTGTCGGACCTTCCTGGCGCACTTATCTACAGCTATTCGTCGCAAAATCGGTTCATTGCAAGCCTGAAAAAAAAAAAGGAGAAAAATGTGTTATTACTCACCTTCTGTCTCACCTGAGGGTTTTACACCAAAAGGTTTCTTCACCAAAGAAACTCATAAAAAATGTTTTTGATTTTAATCACAAATAAATTTTAAATTTAGGGAGACTATATGATCCAACAACAGGAAAATGCAAACACATTTTTACACCATCCACATACACCGACTCTGCAAAAACCTTGTGATTTTAAGGAGATTTAAATGTGCAAACAACTACCAATGTATACTGAGAAAGAAAACAAAACTAAAAGAAATTAAATAATAGCAACAATAAGTATAATACGTTACATGTTCATTGGCCAGACGTGCTAATCTTTCAGCCTGAATGGCTTTAAGGACTTTGTTGAACAGTTTGTTCTGCACCGCTGACCACCCGGTCCTGAAAACAAGAGAAACATGACCTCAAAACTCACAGCAACTGGGATATTCATCACTTTTATTGGAGAAGCAGCATCAGATATACTGTATTAATTTATGAGGGGATCGGTCCACGTGTTTGATTACTTGTTTAGATGTTCCTCCCAGTCCTCAGGGGGTGGGGGGCTCTCGGCAACAGTCCGAGCAAACAGGACATGTCGCTCACATTCCTTCATCACACTGAGAGCTTTCTGGTTGTCGTACAGAGGAACGGGCGTTGGTGTGACTGTTTCCACGTCTATTAGAGACTCAGACTCTCTGCGTGCAAAGGACGATTGAAAGAGGAAAGAAGAATCCCTGTCAAATTACTGTAACATTTGAAAAGCATTTGTTGATCAACCCAACTACCTGAAGACAAATTTGCAGCAGGTAGATAACAGAGGAGGCAGCTAACAACAACCAAGCAAAACAGTCTACTATTATAAATCATTTCAGAAGCTTTTATACTCACGCCGGGGGTTCAGGTTGGCGACGGGGAGTCACAAACAGCGTCCTTGAAGGCCGAGCGCTGCTGGCATCTGGGTGAGCGTTCCACGGTTTGGCATAGCTGTGGTCCAGAAATACCAAATCCAGGTCCCGCTCATAGGCCGAAAGCTGGAAAAGTAAGGACGTCCCCATTTTGCGCGCAGTCGCCTGCAAGTCTTTATCCCCGCGATGCATGCTTACCCTGGGCCTGAAAAGGCCCACAAGACCCCAGAAACCTGTGGGAACCAGGCCAAGCTGGCAGAGAATAAACAGGAGAACATTCAATACGTGTTTTAAGATTAATTTTTTAAAGCGTTCCACCTCCTTAAAAAAAAAGTGATGACAAGGTGGGTGTTTAATTATGCTCAAGTTAAGTTTTTATCATTATATCTACTTCTCAAGCAGTAAAGGAAATTAGCGAGGAGGTGAGATTAAAAAGTCTGACCATTTTGATTGCACAGTTTAGGAACATTTTGATCCATTTCTGATCAACATCTGGGTTATTTGTTCAACTCCTATTAGTGTTAGTTAAAAACTGCAACAACAGCACACTCATACAGAAATACAAATTATTTTAAAACAACTGTAGTTAAATTTATACACTACAGTGTAAAGGTGTGCACATAGAAAGACTGATTTTGATCATTTTGATGTTACTACAGGGTGAAGTTTGTAAACACTAGTATCAAATTGACACGTTTAATCCCAGCTAATTTCTCTTTTGTGCAGTTTAAAAAAAAAAAAAACCTCCACTACCACTGAAAAGCACAAAATAAAACGCAAAAAGGATTTTAAAATAACTAAATAAAAGCCACACACACCGATAAGTGAAAACATGGTAAACTAGACTGACTGCACCAATATATAAACATGCTTTGTTTGTACTTTGTACCATTTGCTGCTGGTTCTTAATCATTAAACTTATTTTTTAAGGTCGTGTAAATTTAAAAAAACAAGAACGGATCAGTTGATAATAAGTACGTCTAAAACTGTAAGCACTATAAAGCATTAAAAGTGGAAGAAAGTGAATCAAGTGACTGAGGGCGGAATGGGGTGGCCTAGCATTACGCTGCTAGCATAACAAGCTAAGAGCTAAACCGATGACGTTATCGCTGTTTTCTGTCAATTACCTTTTTTTCATCACATCATTTTCATCGAGACATATTCGGCTCTTTGCCCAACCAAGCAAACAGCAAAAAGTGGCGTGTTTATCGTCGACTTCCCAGAAAATACATAAAACATAAGACTATTGAACGTGAAAGCCTTACTTCCTTTTGTTGCCTAATTTGTTGCCGTGTTTTGCTACAAATCCCCCTTTCTCTCAACGCTGACAGCAAGCGAGACGGAGAGGGCTGTATTTTAACCTAACTGGCAACCCTTTTTGTGGCGCCTTGGAAAAGGAAGTAAAGCACGGACTGGATTACCTTAAAAACGGGATCAGTGCACCTGAAGCTCGCTCTTCAAATACAGGTGCTGGTCATAAAATTAGAATATCATGAAAAAGTAGATTGATTTCAGTAATTCCATTTAGAAAGTGAAACTTGTATATTATATTCATACATTACATACAAACTCATATATTTCAAATGTTTATTTCGTTTAATTTTGATGATTACAAATGA
>NC_051430.1:14354935-14459815 GCF_001649575.2 Kryptolebias marmoratus | reverse complement strand
TAAATTTGAGATTTTCATTTGTTGTCATTTGTAATCATCAAAATTAAACGAAATAAACATTTGAAATATATGAGTTTGTATGTAATGTATGAATATAATATACAAGTTTCACTTTTTAAATGGAATTACTGAAATCAATCTACTTTTTCACGATATTCTAATTTTATGACCAGCACCTGTACAGCAAAAACCAATCAATTTTCAATTTTATTTGAGAAAGAAACGGCATTTTTCTCACCAGAAGAAATGTTTTGGAGAACCAACATATAAAAGGCAGAAATAATACAATAGATTGTATTTTTTAAATGACAAATTCAGAATTAAATACCTTTGTTGTTTCAAAATCCTAACTCAGTTTGAAGTGCACACACTTCTACATATTTTAATGCTATTGCTGACTTACCCTTTCTGCATAAATGCAACTATGCTGTATCTAAATCTTTACTGAAACTATCCATTTTTCATGAACAAATATTATTAAACTGGTCACTCACACACAAACATAATATCTTTGAGATATTATTGCTTGTGTGTGAGTGACCAGTTTAATAATGAGCTGAGATATTATCTCAGCTCATAAACTTTATATCTGGAATAACATTGCCATCAGCTGTACAAACAAGTCACTATTTTATAAAAAAAAAATAACTTGATAAAGAAGTATACTTTGTTTGCCAGCTTCTGAACTCAAATGGATGTTTGTTATGTAATTGGAAACAGACCTTCTTCATGACAGAAGTGGTAGGACTTGTGGCCTGATGGCAAAAATATAATCTTTCCCTGAACATAGATTTATCTAAGGGATTGGTTATTGATCCACAGGGGCACTCCCAAGAAAGGGGCCTTCTTGTTGAAGAAATTTGGCATGTAAACCAAAATCTTCACCAACGTCTAGTTATAGTGGAAAGTGTCATCACCATCATCACAGTGTGGCACGAAAACTGAACTGTGCAAGAGAGGAAGCATGTGCACAGCAGATATCTGGAGCAACCTTCCCTCTAACACAGGACCTTTTTCACCAGCATGATCACCAGGAGGGCCCGTAACATGATCAAACACAAAACATAACCTCAACATACCCTCCTCACACTGCTTCCCTCAGGAAAGCGCTACAGGAGTGTGAACTCGTGGATCACAAGACTGATACAAATTATTTTTTTTCCCCCACAAGATTCTGGATGAGCACAGAAACAAAAAGAGATGGCCAAGTAACATACAGTATCTTAAATAGCGATCAGGAGAAATGGCTTCGGGTGTGGTCGTGTCTGCTGACACACCTTGACCTTTGACCCTCACCAGGACACCTCAACGAGTGCCAAGTCACAAAATGGGAGGGGTTGTCACCACACTCTGCATAAGAACAGAGAGGACTGAGAAACTCAACAAGACAGAAAATAAAACAATAGATATATATTTAAGACCTAGAACAGACAATTCTTAGGAAAAGAATGAAACGTTCAGGTTTTGGCTTAACAGGAAATTAAGATACTTTGATCATCCAACTACTTATTCTTACTTTCTCAGCAACCCTGGCACCAAGAGGATTTTCAGACAAAACAGGACAAAGATTTTAAACATAAATCATGAATTCAACCATAATTGTTACATTCCAACAAGGGGTGGGCAGTATAACCTTTATTTGTTGTCATGATATTTCAAGAAAATTTGCACTACAGCTAAATTATTACAAAAATAATAATAATAAAAGATCTACACAATTTAATTTGTTATCACAGCTTGGGAGTAACACCATTTATTCAAGCAAACAATTTTTTCCTGATCTACTGCATGTCGACTGTGAATTTCAGCCTTATAATAAATCTGTAGAAACAATGCTGAGTCAAATTCACCAACTAAACAAATGTTGGCTGTGTTTTCCTTCGAGAACTTTGGCAAAACTACAACAACTTTAACAATTACTTATGTGCTTAAAATTTCTAACTCTTTAATAACTCTTCCACAGGATCTGGGGTTCAATCCCCAGCTCCTGCAGAATACTGAAGTGTCTTTGGGCCCCATTATGTTTATTTGGTGAATGAGTGAGAGTATAAAAGTGCTGTGTGCGTAACGTAAAATGAGTATTAGAGAAGCCCTATGTGAATGTGTGTGTGCACTTTGCAAAACCTGAAAAAGATTAGGTGCTAAAAACAGTGTGGACCAATTTCCATTTTATACCCTTTACTCAACACAAAAACTGCTTGTATTAAAAACTAACCTCTAATTTTAGGTGTAAACCAAAAAGAGCAATACAAAGGCTGACTGAATAAGAATCAAAATATTTGTCCAAAAGAAATGTTCCAGCAAATTCATCCTGAGGTCAGACCATTCAATGCTCAGAGACATTGTAAAAAAAAAAACTAAAAAAACCCCCCAAGAGCAGCTCTATCTCAGTCTCTACAGGCTTCAGTCAGCAGATTAAATGTTGAAGTTCAATACAGAATAAAAAGAATAAAATAAAAAGAACAATAATAGCTTGTTAGGAAGGGTTGGAAGACAAAACCTTTTCTGTCTAAAAAGAATGTGACAATGCAACTTAGTGTGACCCGGCTAGAGCAAAGGTCACCAGTCTGGAAATTTTCTACTTTATTTCAACCATCCAAAAAAAGGTATACTCAAAAGTCCCTTAAAAATTTGCAAAACAATTATCATTTGAAAAAAGAAGATGACACCAGGCAGCCCCAAATTTTACAATGTTTATAGTAATATATATAATTGATATAATGAGAAACATTAAAAGTTGTAATCTTTATTAGTCACATAAGATTTAAAATGTACTCATAAAAGAAATAATACCAGCTCTCAAAGAGTGTAAGAGTTGGTTGAAAGTGACCCTAGACCAAGGAAGAAAATATACTTACTGAGGTAGAAGTAGTGACACACACACTCACACACAAACACTAATACAGCAATAATGTGTGTATAAATGTACAGCTATAAAACAAAACGAGCGCTATAAAGAGAAACCTGAGGGCAGAAGGAGCCAAACTGAGCAACTCTCCCACTTCTCTCCTAGTCCACACTGCCCCCCCCACCTCCCCACCCCCCAACCACCCCTGCAACACAATGAAGACTAAGTCAAAATTAAAACTCTTGGAAGAAAATGTAGATAACTTAACAAAATATTAGAAAACAACAACGAAGCAAAAAGCAAAACAGCAGAGGCCTGAAAATCTCTGGGCGAGGCTGAACAAGAACGACTTGTTTGGTAAGGCTGCAGGAGAAAACCTATTTTCTCTCAGAAGAATGTGGCAGCACGACTCAGGTTTGTAAAGGTTCATCCGACCAAACAAGTCTTCTGAAACAACGTCCTTTAGACAGATGAGACCAAAGTTTGGCCATACTGCACAGGGCCATGTTAGGAGAAAACCAAACACAGTATATCAGCACAAACACTTCATATCAGCTGTCAAGCACGGTGGTGGAGGGGTGATGATTTGGGTTTATTTTGCAACCACAGGAACTGGGCACATTGCAGTCGTTGAGTCGACCATGACCTCCTCTGTAGACCAAACTAAAATGAACAACTGAAGACTGGATCAAACTGGATCATGAAACAGGACAATGTTCCAAAACACAGCAGCTAATCTACAACAGAATGTCTGAAAAAGAAAAGAATCAAGGTGCAGCAAAGATCCAGTCAAAGTACAGGCTTTAATTTTAATAAAATAATGTGTTGGGCCCTTTAGAGAGCTGTACAGAAACAAATGTCTGCAGTTTTGTAATAGCAAGTGGACCAAAATTTGTTTTTGCCTCATAAATATTGACATTGTGGAATCTATTGTGCGTTACTTGACATTAAATTTGAACAATTTTAGAACCTGGTGAACACCAGATTATAATTTTTTATTATTTCCCGATAGGTAAACCCTTGAACTGAACAAGGGTATCATTTTATTTTTCCCAGTACAATATGTTATGTTCCTGTTTTGTAAATGTTCTCTTTATATAAAGCATTCAAGGCATGTTAGGTGAGGGTGGGGGAAAAAAACTGGCCAAACCAAAAAACACACAAAAAGGAAAAAAATGTGAATAAATGACAATAATGACTAAAGACAAAATATAGTAACAACCCCCCATAGAAAACAAGCACATGGTAGAGTCTGATGAGCTGCTTTAAGGTTTAGGAGTCTTCAGACCTCAGCCACACCTTCAGCTCCACAGAGAGGAAGACAACATCCCACCAAGGTAACTCAAAAGTAAGACTTAGTTAATAATTAGAGATACATTTTAAAACAATGCAGTATTATTATGTGCACACTTTATAATGGCATAGTTAGGCTAAAAAAATGTACAAATTAAATAGTTGGCTGCGAATTAAATGAAAATAATGAGGTCAGCTGAAAAGGTTTTTACCAATTTGTTACTGAGGCCATCACAAAACCTTATTAAGATGGATAGCGTGGCGGTTTCTGACAGAGATAACTTAGTTTAAAGACGTGAACGCCAACAACAGAAGGCAGGAACAAATAAAAATGGCAGTTCCTTCTTAAACACTTTAGTTAAGCACAAACTGAATTTAATAACATTTTGCTACAACAGATGACAAAAGCATGATAGATATTATATTTGATGAAACGTCTCCTCTGCTCAAATCTTTCCATTTGGACCCGAGCAGCTCACTCAGTAAGAACATGGTTAGATTTTACTGAAGTAAGGTGTCCCAAGAAAAGGGCATCAAAAGTTTACCCGTGCAGAAGTTACCGCAGTTTCATAGATGAACCCAAATGATTACGAATCAGCGTTTATCTTTTTTTCCTCCAGGATCATTGACTTGAACGTTGCCAAATTCCTACGAGTCTGAGAGCCACAATGGTAAGTTCTTAAGTTGAGTTTTATTATTAACTGGATGAAGGGAAATGTATGGTTTTAGGGATTTTTGTCCTAGGAAAAAAAGGTGACAATAGCTATAAAACTGTTAAAATAATAGTGTTGTCCTGTTTTGTGCAAACCACGTTCCCAACCTCATATCTATTCTTATCTTAAATAATATTTGTTTTGATCCCTGCTTTTTCTGAAGAAATATCTGGCTTTGGCTTCGCTGCTCTGTGTCCTGGTGTCGTCTTCAAATGCTCAGTGTTTTGCAAAGCCTGTGACATCTGGTAAAAAACTCTGCACAGAATATTCATGGCGTTATTAACATTTTCTTGTTGTAAATATTTCAAAAGACCACATTATAGCAGTGTTTTATGTCTTCTTCTGTACGACCTACAGACCATCAGGCCTTTTGTCAGGATGACGTAGATAACACGTGGCATCCAGTCGGGTCCAAATGGAGAAACAGTGCTTGTATGGATTGCACTTGCACTCAATGTTGCGCTGGGTATGTACAAATATGAGGCAAGAACACAACTGGATATTATTTAACATGTTCTTTTTTATTTTAAAAAATGTTTACTGTGTGACTGCAGGTATGCCACTCCAACAAATTACCCTGATGACTGCGTGTCAGTGTTTGACCCGGTGGCCTGCAAGTACATCGTGCACAAGAAGGACGACCCGTCTGTGGAGTGTCCGATTTTAGGTGCTGTAGGAAAATGATGGAAATGGAGTCAGTTGGTTCCTCAGTAAATGTATGACTTTTGCGGAGCCTGAGTGGTTGGGCTAATCAGAATACATGACCTTTAAACTAGATGAGAAATTATTGAAAGACTCAATGATTTTACATAAACTGAGAGAATATTAAAAGTGCATTGATTATTCTACAACTTTTCCATCATATTCGGTTCAGATTAGTCATAATTATGTGTGTCAGTATTATTTAGATTTAAGCATTGCTGTAACACGTTTGATATGATAAAGAAACAGGGCTTTTATTTCCTTTTTGTTGGGTACTGATGTTGTGTTATATTCACAAGAGGCACATCAGAGACTTTGGATTTAGTTTTTTTGTCCATTTGTACAAACAGCGTCTCTGAAAAATAATCAGTACTCTCAGTTTTTTGGCTTGATAAAGGAATATACCTTGTTTGCCAGCTTCTACATTTAGATACCTCCTTGTTTTAATATACTCAAATATACTTTATACACACAACCAAAATAATATAATAGGGTTCAATGTTAGTCTCTGTGGTGTGCTAAGGCTCTTATCATCTGCACACAAAATAAAGACTGCATTATACCATCTTTTGATCCCAGAAACTCAAATCATCCCCTCGCCAGATTCAAAGCATCCAACTAGAACATTAAACATTATTTTGGTCCAACATTTCTGAAGATATCAAATGAAAATGGACACGGCTGTTACTCAGAAAATGCTTGTTAATAAACAAAATATCAGAGATCTCAATTAAAATGATTCAACATTAACACATTTCTAATTGAGAAATGAAAAAGGTACTTTGGTTGTTTAAGCGTATTCGTAAAAATTACAAGATTTTATGAAGTCTCTTTTGGAATTGTACTTATACAAAACTCTTCTGATCCTATTAACATTTTCCATAGAAAAGGTGCAAAAATCTCATTTAAAGATAAACATGTTCGCTATGAAGACAGATGGCCTTCAAAATAAGAAAAAAAACTATACGTAGTTAATCTGTTTATAATCTATAGCAAATATTACATATATATACCTCAAAATTGTTGCATCAAAAACCCAACTTTAATGTTTTGCCATTACTAGTTGTCTTTAACATTTTCACATACAGCTTTAAACTTGGTTAAAATTGTAAAACTGTTCAAATCCTAGAACATTAATTTACTATTTACTGTCACATCTGTTGTGATATTGTATATTTGTTTTCGAGGAAACCTGCAACAGAACTGCTGGGATTAGTAAGGGTGACAAAAGACTGGATTTGCACAGTTGGCTGCAGTCTGCTTTTTGTACTTACTTTATACAAAGTTACATTTTCTTAAGTAAACTATGAGGGACCAGTCAGTCACATATGAAGAACACAAAACATTTTCTCTGAAAACTAGGTCTTCATTTATTGTACGTACATCCATACACATCATTTTTAACCTCAAACCCCCAAAATGCTGACAGAAGCAACACAGAGACAAGTAAGAGTTATATTTTGGTAACCACAGGAAGTACTGGCTATTGTTAGAAACAACGTTTGCAGGATGATACAGGTTAATGTGAGTTCTTCATACTGTTTCCAGAGGTTAGTTTTCAGGGTGATAAATATTAGCCTTATTTTTTTTTCTTTACAGGTTTTCAGGGTAGAAAGAAATCTAGATGTGCAGGAAGTAGAGGCGAGTTGAGTATTGCAGGCAGGCAAAACTTGTGGCGAGTCGGCTGGTCTGACTTCTTATTTGGAGGACTGCCATTAAAATGACCAGAGGAGTTGCAGAGGATCTCACAAAGACGCACATAGGATGCAGGGAGAACACAGGAGAACCGTCATGGAAGGAGAAAAGAAGGCTGGGCAGACTGATATTCACATGTTCATACATTCATACATACATTTGCTTCTCAGTGAATGAAACCACGTAATGGACAAAGAAAATAAAAAGAGAGACCCCCCCCCCCAAAAAAAAAAAAAAAAAAAAAAACACACACACACAAACACTTTTATTTATTTTTTCACCAGGGTCACTGAGCTTTTCTCGTAAATGATGTAAAAAAACAAAACCCCTCCGGCCTCCCCTGATGTTTGACTCCAAAGGTGCCTGCAGGCACAGCATTTAAAAGAACCTGCCCTAAAATTACAACCCAAGATTAGACTCAAACCTGAACTTTGTCTAAACCGTACAAGTTTGACAGCCACAATGGTAAGTTTTAAATAAGAAATGACATTAGTTTGTTGGCTTTTCTTATTGATAGGATGAAGGCAAATTAAAGGTTTTTTTTTGAAAGAGTGATGTTCACAGGAAAACAGTCGTGAAACTGTGTTGCTTTATTTTTTGCAAAGTACTTCTACTGTATTGAATATTTATGACAGGGGTGGCCAATCCTGGTCCTCGAGGGCCAGGATTACCTGTCTCCCAGCTCCAACCTGCACCTGATTTGTATCAATGGGTGAGTTACAGGGTTCTGTAGAACATGAAGAGGTAATTTAACCACTGAATCAGGTGTGTTGGAGCAGGAAAACAAGTAAAACATGCAGAATATTAGTCCTCGAGGACCAGGGTTGGCCACCCCTGGTTTATGGTGTTTGTGCATACACCGTTGTCTTTAGTGTCTTTATTCCCAACCTCATATCTAATCTTATGTTAAATAATAATCTTTTTTGTTCATAATTTTTCGGATTCAATTATTGAATAAACTACACTGTTTGTTATTGTTTTTTCTAAAGAAATATCTGTCTTTGGCTTTGCTGCTCTGTGTCCTGGTGTCGTCTTCAAATGCTCAGTGTTTTGCAAAGCATGTGCCAGGTCTGGTAAAAGAAAAGACTCACTCCACAGAATATTTATGTTGTTCATCCATGCACATTATTATTTTCTTGTTGTAAATATTTCAACAGACCACATTATAGCAGTGTTTTGTCTTTTTCTGTACGACCTACAGAACATCAGGCCTTTTGTCAGGATGACGTAGATAAGACATGGCATCAAGTTGGGTCCAAATGGAGAAACAGTGCTTGTATGGATTGCAGTTGTTCTAGATGTTGCGCTGGGTATGTGTCACTGTATTTCTATTCAAGATAAAAAAAAAACACTCAAAAAGCTATCAATTTACAAAAATATATGTGTTTACTGTGTGACTGCAGGTATGTCACTCCAACAAATTACCCCAAAGACTGCGTGTCAGTGTTTGACTCGGTGGCCTGCAAGTACATCGTGCACAAGAAGGACGACCCGTCTGTGGAGTGTCCGATTTTAGGTGCTGTAGGAAAATGATGGCTTTGATGTCAGATATGGTCGGAAATAAAAATTCATGTCCATACCAGCATGAATCCATTAAAAATGTTCTTTCCATAAAATGTTTTTTTTGTTTCTATATTTGAAGGAGACAGATAAAATGTTTGTTTGAATGTCATGTTCTAGTAAATGTTCTGTTTACTTTGGATGACTTTCCAAATTTCAAAGGTCAGTTTTCCACATGCAGTCGTGCGCTGAACAAATGTCTACTGCACTGTACAGTGAGTTGAAAATCCATTTGTCTGCAAAAGGAGGTAAAAAAGAAACATTCGTTCCATTTAAAAAAAAATACATTTTTGTGCAAGATTCTTGCTTGATTAATTAAAATTAAACAATAAAAACAGGAAATGAGCATAAAGGTTTGCCAAGCTCACAGTAAAAAGTTCCAAGTCATAACTTTTTACAACTTTAGCCAGAACCATGGCTTTGTCACTTACTTTTTAGGATAATCCTAGTTAATGGAAAATGCAAAGATTAATGTAACAACCTGAAACTATCAGCAATTATTGGCTCGAGTCAATTAGTAAAAGGTTGTCTTTCAACATAAGCCAGCTCGTGGCGCTGAATCTTCACTTCAGTGTAATTAAAACTTTCCCTTTGATTTATGATTCAATTAAAGAGCATTTGGGGGTTGAGAGGACAGGAAACAGACAAACACCAAAAGCAAAGTTCATAACAACAATAACTGCTAATACATGCATGAGAGCAAAGACAGCAGAGAGAGAACATGTGCTCAGTATGTCCTCCCTGTAAGCCTTTAGCAGCATAACTAAAGGGATAGGTCAGGATAATCCAACCCAACCTGAGCTATAAGACTGATCAAAAAAGAAGATTTTAAGCCCACTTAAAAGTAGACTGTGGTGATCTAGGATAAGGAAGATGTGATGGAGCTTTCAGTTTGGCCTTTATTTACTTGAAAGGCAAATAACACAGTGGGCCAAGCTTCAAACACATTATATAAGTGAAAACATTTGTACAAAAATTCCTTTAACATTGCAGAAAGAAGTCACATCTGCAGCTTTTAGTCTAATATGGTGATAAAATATATCAAACTTTCTTTGCAGTTTTTCTTTTCCCACTTTTAGCAGATCACATCCACATGACGCTCGTTATAAAACCCCATCTCAGACTTTTCAGGTCCAAATTAACGTGTTGGATCAAAAAGAACAACAGTTCTCGTGGATGTTTGACACACATGTGCCGATTTAAAGCCAGCAGATGGGAAAAACCTGGGGCGCGAGCTGAGAGTCATCAGAAACCGAGCAGCATTTTCTCCGTGTCATTAGGAGTTCATCCAGCTCTCTGGCAGGAACAAGACTTCACTGGAAGTTTGGTTCACCGGCAGCAACAATCGGCTGAAAAATAAACAAAAATCCTTGTCAGACTTCTCACAGTTCAGCAGCTGAGTTAGCTGGAATTGTGCTATTAGTCAGCTGTTTCTCTTGTGTTGGAGTAGATCCCTTTCCAGCCCACGTCTCTGGATTTAAAGTTTTATTTTCTGGAAACTTGTACTGTCGTGCTGAATACGATTTCAGTTTTATTCAAATAATTAATTCCTAGCAAATATGTTTGTTTTTTTTATTGGGAAACATGTTTTAATTTGATATTTAATTCTAGCATTATACAAAAAAAAATCTTGTTCTGTGTGCCATAATTTTTTTTTTTTTTTGATTTTTGTCTCTTTTACAGTAGCAACTTGTGAAAGTATTCCTGCTTTTTGGCCCTTTTCCTGTTTTGTAACCTAAAAACTTGATGTTGAAAACAATTTTTTTTTTTGGTTTTAACATTATTTAAGTAGCACATTTGTTTTTGACTTCCGCTTCAGTTCTCCCTAAGACTGAATCAGCTTTTCTTCAGTAATATGAATGTTATTTTTTCAGTTTCCAGTTTCTCAGGCTCAGTGGACGGTCCTGTGGGTTTGTTCTACATGATGGTGATTTCAGTTTTAGTCTGATCTGACCAAAGTGTCTTGTTCCATAGATTTGGAAAGACTCCAAACACCTTTGATGATCTGTTAGTTCAGCTTAGTTAATCCACTTTTTGGTCCTTTTTAAATGCCAAAATTTTTTGCCAGGACTGTGAGTTTTGATCTGCTCTTTCCTGGCAGGTTTTTCTGTGGTTTTATTTTATTTCCAATTAGACATAATAGAATAAATACCTGATTTTCTTTTAAAAATCAACCCTAATCTGCATTTAACTGCGTCCTGGCGTGTTCAGAGAACTGCCTGGCCATATTGCTCAGTGATGTTTCAGACCGTGGGTCCGTTCCCAGCAGTAACTGGGAATTGAAATCATGAAAAACTTAGATTACTAACAGGTGCACTTAAATAACTTGGCTTTTGTGACTTTTAAAGGGAACTGACTGCTCCAGACCTTTGCTTCAGACTGTGAAACTGCATGCTTTTCAGTTTTAGTCTTTCAAAGTTTTCTTTTTAAAGAGATATTTTTTTCAGATTTAATTTTTCAACACCAATTTTTATTTTGGTGGGAGTTATTTAGATAACACCCTAAAGCGTGCACATTTAAGCAGAAATGGGATGAACTACAGCAAGAAACTGGATGATTTATTTGATTAAAGTTATAAACATTGACATCCTGTGTGAAATTGTACAATGGGTATAAAAAAGTCTAACTCCCTGTTAAAATGCCAAGTGTTTTGATGTAAAAACTGAATGATTTAATTGCAGTTTTCAGTTTTTTTAGGGATGCAGTCTACAGCAGGCTACGCCTTGACCTGATCATATTTACCCACTCATTCTTGCAAAAGTACTCACAATTTGTCTGATTGTGAGGATATCTCATGTGCACAGCGCTCCTTATGTCACCACACAAAGTTCCTATCAAGACTCTGGCTAGGACCTTTCAAATCTTTAGTTTTCTCCTGGTGGAGCCATTGTTTGTTGATGTAGATGTATGTTTAGGGTCATTGGCATTTTTAAAAATGATTTATTTTTTTATTTTTATCTTTTTAGCAGAAACCTAAAAGAGGAGAAACAACCTAAGGGTTACATAATGGATTTCAACATAAATCAGAAATTTAATGTTATGTTTAAAGCTGGAACTAAACAGCATCACAATATAAAGAGATCTGCTTGCTTTAACATATCTGTTATGTAACAACAGTTTTATGGGATTTGAGCTATATAATACACACATGCTTCAGATAAAACAACATTTGGGGACAATTACATACTCATTGTTACTTTTTTTACTTACTGTACAAACAGAAGGATCTCATATGGCTGTAATTCTCTCCTGTATGTGTTTCCTGCAGGAGCAGATTTTTGGTGAAATGCAGGAACAAAAGAAATGTGTTGTGTTTTAGTTGTATCGTGTTTCCAATCTCCTGCAGTTGTAGTCCAGTTTCATCACACAAGCAGTTACTTAACATTCACAAATGTTATCGTCTACAGTACTCAAACACACAGGTCACTGCAGTCCGCTTATAAGCAGCCTTGCATCACCACTAGGTGGCAGGACGAGTCAGAAAATTCTTGTGTTTTTTTTTTTTTTTTTTACAGTATTGTCTTCATCGTTGTTCCCACTCAGAGACAAGAGAGAAAGAGAGGAAACGCAGGAAAAAGTATTGCAGACACGTTCGGGGTCTTGACACAAACCAAAGGCTGCATCAGACGGAGGTTCTGGACCTCCTCTTGTCCATCTGCACTCTGTTGGACCTGGAGGTGAGAGGGTGCAATCATCATCTCTCCTGCTTTGTCTCACCCCTCCTCTCCAAACTCTCAGAAACTCTCAGAGCTCTCCCACAGAGAGGAGCTTTCTAATCTTTTTCCCCACTGGAAACATCTGCAGAGGACTGACAGACGAATTTGCATGGAAGATAACCTTCCCTTTTTGAACTCAAAGTGGCTGTCTTCGTTGAACGATCATCCTGAGGTCTTCTGCATGTGGGATAATGTCTGTGTGCTGGAGTAGAAGCTTCTGGTTTCCAGTGGTGTTTGGTGCCACGCTGGTTGTTCTCAGTGCTGTAAGTGCTGGACCAAACCAGGACCGGAGGCAGGCTCGGGCATCCTCGTGCTTTGGAGGATTTGACCTCTACTTTGTCTTGGACAAGTGAGTAACACACATTACCTAACTCTGTTGCAGGAAAATTGTGGATTCTGTTATAAATGTAACATGTTGCATGGAAAAAATACATATTTTTTTACTTTATATACTCTTTTCTACAAGTAACTCCAGTGGCTATGAAAGGAAAGTTGCACAAACCTATAATCTCTTAACAAAACTATAAAATGGCCAAAATAAGTCAAATGACTGTAAAAGTTCATTTTTTGAAGTTGCACTGCACTTCTAAACATGTTCTGCTTTAATGTATTCATAATATCATTTACTCTGCTTTCATCACTCATCTCAGGCAATAATATAGACATACTCGTGAATCAACACTGTAATTGGGTTTAATCTCCTTGTCAGCATGGTATGTGTTTTGTAATAATGATTAGTGGTGTGTTCAGTACTCCAGTTTTTACCGGTCAGCTGCTGTGTTTGCTGTTTAATCCTATATCAACATCCAGAGTTCCTCACCAGGGAAAATGTTGTTGTTTTTAATGTTTGTTAACAGAATCTCAAGGGGGAGCCGATATAAGTCACATGATTGGTTTTGTCAACATCCATGCTTATCTAACTTGGATTTGAGTCTGTTTTTAAGCATTCCAGCATCCGCCCCTGATGTTGGCTGCTGCTCAGTCAGCAGCGTTTACATCATTAAATTAAGGAAACATTTGTTTTAAAATGAAGCTCCCCCCCTCCCAATTCCAGGGAACTAAGATTTGACTGTACAACGTTACTTTCCACTTGACTTTGTACTTAGAAAGTGGTTGATCATAATAGCTAGGCCAAAGTCATCATGACTAAGACTCATAGAGAAAGACCTTCATGTGTCAGCTGGAGCTGAAATAGTTGCAGATAGAGCAAGTAGGAGCCGGAGAACCCAAATGCAGAACAGCAGAGGCAGGAGGCAGGCTGGTGAAGAGAAAAACAAGTTTTATTTGGACATAAACAAAAAGCTAGACATGAGCAGGATGATAGAAACTCAGTGACTTTAATCTGAATCTGACTGCTTAAGCCCAAATGGGATATGAAGAGGGCCTGATTGCTTTTCTGGATAGTGCCCCTAAAAGATTTTTGTTGTGATTTATAAATCTATATTTGATGGTATAGAAATAAATTGGAAACTGGAAAACCAGGACAGCCAAAGAAACCACCAAAGAGAGCAAAAGCAATCAAACACTGGGACCATTTACACGGACGGAGTAATAAGGAGCATTTTAAGGAGCAAAGTAGTTGCTTTAAGAGGGCAGCGATCCTTTTTGCTCTTGGCCTTCTCAGACTAGCCATTAGCTCGTCAGTACTGCCATAACTAAAGTCTGTTTCTCCAGCCTGAGGCCAACTCAAAGAGAAATCTACAACAGGTAAGATGTTAACTGTTCAAACCTTCAAACCCACAGACCTGCACTTCAAAAGATCTGAACTTTCCCTTTAAGGCTCCAGCAGCACTTAGAGCTGACTCACCCAAGCTGGGACCTTTTTAAACTGAGCACCTAACCTTTTGGAATTTGCACGTTTTCCTGCAGGCCAAAACATTTGCAAACTAGATTGAATAAATGTCTTTGATTCTTTGAAACTTCAATTTTTCCCATTGAAATATGTGATGGGAGAGGACAACTATTCATGAAGTCAGAGTCTGGAGACAAATGTTCCACTTGTCCTTCAGTACATGCCAACTCCAGACACACTGGGAAGACAAATAAAGACATTTATGTTGTAAGGCCTGTTTGCATTAGCTCTGTTTTATCTGCACTTATTCAGGTGTGTCCTTGTTAGCCATTAGTTGCTTTTTGGACTTTATTTTTACTGTTTTTTTTTTTTTCCTCTCTCGGCAGACCGTACTTTCTTATTTAACTGCCATGTTCTTCACCTACCCTCACTGACCTCTTGCAGAATCTGCCTGACATCTTCTTTCCTTCAGACCTGTCTCCATATCTGCACTGCCTTTCTCCTTTTCATCCAGATGTTCGGCCTCTTGGCTGAGCTCTTTGCTTTGGGACTTATGTCATGGTAACGTTGCAAACATATGCAAATGAAAATTGAGCGGCTTATGAAAACACGGTTTAAACCAAAGTTGTTCTGATAAGAGTCAGCAGTGACACACATACAAATGGCATGCAACCCTAACGATTGGGGCTTTTCTCCCAGCCAAGCACGAAACAGTAACCTCTGTCACCACCGGCGCACAAGTCAGTGAAACCATCGAGTCAAAAGGAGACAGGCAACAAAAAGTCAGATGTCAGATTATTAAAAAAGAGGGAAGAGAGTTCACGCCAGCAGAAGCAGAAAACTGCAAGGAGAGCCAGATTGGCAACAGACAACACAGCTGAAATAACTTGCTGGGTTTTGGGTCTTTCTCAGATTTGGAGTCGTACTCCTGAGAAGATCGGAGGCCTTTTAACATTTCTTAACAACCTTCTGTCATTGAACTACTTATGTAACTGTAGCAGGACACAAAAAGGGTCTACCCACCTACTTACTTAAACTCTCGCTATCAGGGGCACCAAATCAAACTGATTAATTAATGATATTTTGATTGTTTTTATTTATTCACCCCTATTATTTATCAGATCTCAACTACTGGAAGCAGAACCCATTCATTACAGGGAGTTTATCATTAATGATGCCTGACATACACACTTTAATTCATCATCTCTCTCTTTTCAGGTCTGGTAGCGTACAGAACCACTGGAATGAAATCTACCAGTTTGTCGAACATCTAGCTCATAAATTCATAAGGTAAACACAGAGTGACCACTGGAAGTTGTTTGCTGAGAAGCGGTTGCTGATGTGTATTTCTCTCATCTCTCCTTGCCCCAGCCCACAGTTGCGGATGTCCTTTATCGTGTTCTCCACTGAGGGACGGATCCTGATGAGCCTGACAGAAGACAGGTGGGCGCAGATTCTCTCAAGTTGCTTTTAATTCTTTGGTTTTCGATTATCCAGCTGAACGGAATGAGTGAAGCAGTAGACTGGACTGATTTATCATGGTTTTTATGACCAAGAAGAGAATCCAGACAGATGCTGTCTATGATGGTGTCGTCAGCCTGCACAACCACTTTATCATGTGGTTTTGAGTTTATATTTCCTGAACGGTCAGATCTTCTCACAGGTTCAGTGTTTCCTTCATGAGCTCTGTTAATTCACACATCACTCACTTCCTGTCTACCTGTGGGACAGTTGTTGCAGGCCGATGACCATGCTGACTGTTTCGGTTTCTACATCTGCTGCACATCGCTTGTATTTTCTGAAAGGACTGCCCTTATGGAAACTATTATTCCGTTACCAAGCCTAACTGTGTCTGGTTTTGATACAAACTTGTGTTCACAAACGAACCTGACAAAATAAATATTTTGATCAGATAGCATGATCAGCGCTGTCCCTCCGCGTGTTTCTGCTCAGAGAACAGATCCGCAAAGGTCTGGAGGAGCTCCACGACGTCCGTCCAGGAGGAGACACTTTCATGCACGAAGGCATCCTGAGGGTAAGTGGCCCGCGTCCAACACGGAGCTGAGTTATCTCTAGTCTGAGTCCAGAACAAGCCCCGCTCAGTCCAGAGCGCCATGTGGTGGCTGTGTTCAAGCAGGAAGACCTTCTTTTATTCTCAGCATGCTACCCTGTATAACCCAGTCTGTTAGTTCAACTTAAATAGTTTGAGGAAACACCATTTCCTTTCATTTGTTTAAACTTATTAATTTAATTAACATGTGCATTGTTGTTACTGAGTTACTCATAATAAATAAACTGTTAGTACTTGCATAAAGTAAGTGAAGAATATGACGTTTTAAAGTGGAGTTGTGTGGAAAGGTTACATCTTACCTGCTGTAGATAACTCTCTAAAGAGAAAATAGGTTTAGGTTTGATCAGATTTAATGCTACTCCAAGCAGGGCCAGACCAAAGTGGACTTATCTCAAAAATTAAATTAGTCATCAAAATTAAACTATTTTACTAAACCGCAGCAGGATAAGGAGCCATCTACAGCAGGTAAGATAGAAACGGTTCATAATTTTCCCACAGACCCCCACTTCAAAAGATCTGAACTATTCTTTTAACTTGATAGAGTCATTGAATTTTATAGAGTTCATATCGAAAAAATGTGTGTAAGGATAGGTAATTGGTAAAAATCAAGTTTCTCCAATGTTTTTTTTTTAAAAAAGAATTTAATTATGTTAACTTCTTTTTATTTATTTGGATGTGTTGTTAAGCTTTACAGTGTGCCATGATAATTTCATTTTTTTCACAGGCCAGTGAGCAGATTTACTATGGAAACACAGAAGGTGTGTATTACCTGCAAATAAACACACATTAATGAAGAGTTAGTCACAGTTTTGATGAATGTATCTCTGATTTAGTCTGTTCCAGTGGAAATCAGTGGTTCCTATGTTAGAGGAGACTCCAAAAATTTTTTTAAAACAAAATCTAAAATATGAAAAACATATCATGCCACACACGCCTTTTCAGCTACAGAGTGGGTTCCCCAGGAATAAATAGTTGAAGTTCTAAATAATATGGTATGCAGAAGAGAAAATGAGCTTTGAATAAAACTGAAAGATTTTATTTAGTGTTTTAAACATTCAAGTTATTGGTGGTTGTTTAACTTTAACTTTAAGTTTTTGTCTTCAGCTTTTTAAAATCTGATCAGATTTTTAAATTTCACACAAACAAATGTCTAAAGTAATGGCTTCTATATGTCCTTTTACAACAATTGAGATGCAGTCTGCCCATGAGTTTTAGGGTTTCAGGTATATACTCTATTAGTTGTGTTAGAAAAGGACCTATATATGAGTGAATGAGACCAATCAGGAAAATGAGAAAACTGAGAAAACCAAAATCTGTAAAGAAAAAAAAGGGAACCAACAACTTATCAGGATATACAAGAAATAAAGCTCTTTTCAATGTAGTTCCATTATAATTAAACACAAAAATTGTTCTTTTTAAAGACTAAAACACAGCATATTAAAGCAATATACACTAAAAGGAAATATTCTGAAAACTAGAAACATATGTGCTGCTACAAAAATGCTGATTGAGCAGGACATGAAAAGTGAGTGAGTTTGCATCAGTAATGACCGGAATCCTCCTTTCTGCAGGTTATCGCACTGCCAGTGTAATCATAGCTCTGACGGATGGAGAGCTGCACGAGGACCTTTTCTACTACGCAGAGCGGGAGGTGAGGCATAAATAAAAACACCTAGAACCAGGTGAAACATGGGACTGAACATCTGATGGAGCAGATGAAATGCTGCCATCGCTGCTCTGTCCCTGGGATCTGTCGAGGCTCCTGATGAGAAGGAGTTCCTGACGCTCGGCTTTTAAAAGCCTCACACTTTGACAGCGGGGATTAAGTGATTGTGGTTCTCAGTAGCTGGAAATGTTCTTCTAGGAAACTGCATGAGGTCCAATACCAACAACAAACTCCCCAGGCACAGTTACTTGAAAGGGAGGAGCAGGACGTCAGCGTTTTGCTTCTCAGTCAGACGTTTGTGTGATGTTTCTGGCGTTAAATAACATTTGAATATCATTATTGCAGCTGACACACAGTGTTGCTCAACGTCTTGTAAAGTCTTCTTAGAATCGAGCGAACACATTCCTTTTTTTCACGATGTTTTGGATGATGTTGTGTAAGTAATTAGACCCAGGCATTGAGCTTCTTCCTGTTTGTGCTGTGAATCTGTGTGTGTGTGTGTGTACCTGACAGGCAAACCGCTCCAGGAGTCTAGGAGCCTCGGTTTACTGCGTCGGGGTGAAGGACTTCAATGAGACACAGGTGTGTGTTTCTGAGGGTTTAGTCTTGTGGCATCAAAGCTCTAGAGTAATAAAAGTATTTTAAATTTAAATGAACTCCAAAGCTGTGCAAATTAAACTTAATTCACTCATTTTAGTGAAATAAATGTTTCAAAAAAGGATGTATAATCTGAATTTTATGCATGTTTTGTGACAGAATTGCTGCTGTGCTTCAACAGAAGGAGCAGATTTTTGTTTGTTGCATGTTTCCTTTTTACTACTTTTTTTTTTTCTAAAATGAAACTTCTTACTATTTTTGTTACATTCACTATGTGCTGCCACAAAGGCAAAAGTGTGCACAAGTTTGTTTGCCTGTCGTGTTAGCAGAATATCTCATGAACCACTGGATGGATTTTTATGAAACACAGCTACGACTGGTAACGTTTACAGTAAGACCGATTCAAGATGGCCACCACAGCTAAGCAACCTTAGCTTTATCTCAGTCAGTTTCACAGACACTGAGCTAAAATTTGGTGTGGTAGCAGCTGAGAGTCATCCCCAACAGATCGCATGAGATTTTGTGACCATGTTTGTGATTGTCTACAGGGTT
Source organism: Kryptolebias marmoratus (assembly GCF_001649575.2). Taxonomy (NCBI): domain Eukaryota; kingdom Metazoa; phylum Chordata; class Actinopteri; order Cyprinodontiformes; family Rivulidae; genus Kryptolebias; species Kryptolebias marmoratus. The sequence continues at coordinate 14,440,610 of NC_051430.1, read as the reverse complement.
AATTTCAACACAAGATTATTTTAGTTTCAAACTCTGGGTGAGGAAAGTGGTAGAAAAATGCTGGACCTTTAACTTGATATGAGATATTCCACTAACAGGAAATGATTCAGCAAATGTTTTCTGTTTGTGATTTGTGATTGTAATGCTTTGTTTCCTTTCTAGCTGGCAAAGATCGCTGACAGTAAGGACCACGTCTTCCCTGTTAATGACGGATTCCAGGCTCTGCAAGGCGTTATTGATTCAGTAAGCATCTGTTTTGTGGCCACACACGTTTTAAAAAAAGGGAGCACATTTTTAAAAGGCGCAAGGATATTTAAAAAGCACACCTCATAGCTGAACCTTAAAAACGGAGGAACTAGATGAGCAGGAACTTCCAGTGTGAGAGCAGAACGGACGGCTCTGAATTATTTCTGTCAAAAGACACAAACTGTGTTGTTTTTTTTCTCGTTGTCTCCTCAGATCCTGAAGAAGTCCTGTATCGAGATCCTGGCGGCTGAGCCCTCCAGCATCTGTGCAGGAGGTGCGACAAGAGAAGATTTTACTATGTTTTTGAAACTTTCTCAGGCCACCTCATAAAGAAAATCTGACAAAGAAATATCTTCTCTTTTCGATTCATTTACCACATTTTCTTCTAATAACAATAATAATCCTAAAAACTTAGTGTTACACAGACACTCGTCACAAATTAGGTTTGTTTGTTTCTGAAGGAGACAAATATGAGTTACAGGAAATATGTTTCATAAAGCAGGCTTCTGTCACCAGTGAAAGAGCCGTTTTGAATGAGAAATAAATAAAGAGCCTGTTAAACAGATGTTTTTTCAGTATTTATCAGCTTATCAGTCACTCGTTAAATACTAAATTGCTCCTGTGTGAAATGTCTTTTGCAAACAAAGGTTGAAATTGCGTACTCAGCATTTGGCTCAAAATAAATCATCAAAATAACTAGATTTATTCCAGTGTATGTGTTAAGGTGACAGACTGTGTGTCTCTTTGTCTAACCAGAGTCCTTCCAAGTGGTGGTGAGAGGAAACGGATTCCTTCACGCCCGAAACGTTGACAAAGTCTTGTGCAGCTTCCGAATCAACGACACTTTAACCAAGAGTAAGTGAAACAATGCTGTCAATTAGTTCACTCAAGTCTAATTGTTTCAGTGAGAATGAACTGACGGAGAGCGTCAAAAAGTTGATCTCTCAGTTCTCTACGAGAAAATCAGGTGGAGCAAAGCGCTGAGTGAACAGAGTTGGCTGCACAGCTGGAGTCTTCTTGGATCAAACAAGCAGCTTTTCTGGTTCCGCTGCCTTTTTTTAAAACCAGCACGCTGTTGTTTTTATGGCTTGATAAAAGGCAAAAACACAAGATTAAAGGGAGGCAGTGCCACACACGAGGCAGAGGGAGATTAAAGTCCCCTAAGATACAGCCCCATTTCTCTCTGGTCTTTACTACCAGCTTACTGTAACAGCTGTAAAAAAAACACTTCCTGTGCTTCCCACAGGAGCTGCAGGAGGTAGCAAGGAAAATATTTAGCAGCAGTGAGGCCCAAATGACAGGCCTGTTTCAATGAACCTATACAAACAAAAACAGGGATTTTAGGCTTCATTTAGGCTCACATTTGTGCTACAAAACCATATTTACCTTTTCTATGTTCGAGTTTAGATGTTTTTCTACATTCTCATGTTATAACAACCCCCTTTATGCTGATGTAAAATCCTAAAAATGACATCTTAATGTTTTGGATGGTTACAGTGATCAACCTTTTAAGAAACACTTCATCACAATCTCTTGTTTTTGACTTGCTTCGTTGGGACGTACCTTCCAACGTCCCGCTAAGCGTGAGCATGGAAGCAATTTTTGTAAAACTACCTCCTTATGTCACTCCTCCCACTGTTAGTTTCCATGCAGTCCTCTGGAGTTTATTTCCTTTGAGTCAGATGTAAACTTTTATTAATGAAGAGAGCATATATCGCCTGCCGCCTTGTTTCCCAAACTTTTAAACTTAAAATGTTGCACATTTTGATAGCACTTGGAGTATTTTGTTAGCAGTGACTCTTATCTACTACCACACCAAAGTTTGGCTCAGTATCTGTAAAATTGACTGAATTCTAAGCTTTTTATTTTTATTTTTGCTGGCTAAAGTTGATGAGCTATGGCTGCCATGTTGAATGGGGTTGACTCCAAAAACTAATCAGTTGTAGAGGTACATCCAAAGATTACTTTATGAGAGTTATACTAGAATCTGGTCACTGGTTCATGATATAGTTTGCTATTTGTTGTAACATGTTCGCCCACCTTTCACGTTGGTAGACCATGAAACCTGAACTTTCTTTGAGTCTGCCAGTGTTTGATCGCATGTCTAGAAAACCGTTCCTGTCTTTATACATCCTCACTTGCCCTCTGGGTGCTTTATGGATACTGTCAAACGGGGAAAAGGAAAGCAGCACAGTGCAACTACATGTGTTAAACAGATGAATCAATGTTTGAGTTTGTGCCTCCAGGAAAAAGTAGCAGCAAAGGCAGTCAGACTCGCAGGGAGTTGGCAGATGTTGTCCTGAGCTGTCTGTTGTTTGATGACAGATGTTTCAGTGGACAACTTCGTGATTACCGCAAGACAAGACACAAACAAATGCTCCGTTTCCATCTTCGTGTCAAGTAGAAAATGAGAAGATCCAAGCGACTTCCGTGTTAAAAGGAAACTTCAACCTCGAAGGTTCAGTCAAAATCTTCCTAATGAATGCAATGTTTTCCTTTAGGTGTACAAAAGACAATCGGGAGGTTTGTCTCCTCCTCAAACAGCTCATAAAATCAACATTTAACACGTTTATGATTTGCTAACTGTCATTTCTGGACAGCTCAATCCTCAGCGAGTCCAACCACCTCCTGTTTGTCGCTTATTTGTCTGCCAAAGACACGTTAAATCTGTCGTCAAACTGATCGGAGATGTGAACCAAGCGGGGATAGTTCCAAACAACTGACCCAATAAAAGTCAGATAAATTCAAATGGATTTCTTCATTAGGTCAAAAAGATTTTACAGAGTCTTCTGTGGATCGGTCTTGCCTGACAGCACACCCCAGTGACAGTAATGTTTGAACCTTTGTTGGCAACATAATTCCACATGATTTACAGGTTAAATCTTAACTCGTCTGCAGCTCACCGTAAAACATGACCTCTCCGGTTGGTTGGGGAGTAAACTGTCCAATAAAAATTGGCCTAAATTTGTGTCCCCTGTAGATCTTCCTGAAATGTGCAGTCGACAAAAAAATCAGCTTCCATCAGCTTTTAACTGGGACTTTTCTCGTATATTTTCTTGCATATCCTTTGCCTTAAAAGGGTAACTCATGCTGGACGGTGCAGAGATGCGCTGCGATGATCAGGCCTCGTTCTGGCCTGCAGCTGTTTTGTTGGCAGCCCCTGACCACCTCCATCGCCCCTCCTTTTTGCATCTTTCTTTTATTGTCTCCAGTAAGATCAGCTGCTTGAGTTGATCTCCTCAGTCCTGAGGTATGCAGCCGCCCTGCCAGAACAAGCACGGCGATGCCTCTTGGAGTCAGTTTTCCAAAACTAGTTAGACAAAAAGAGGATGCAGATTTTGAAATGTTTTCTTTGCTCGCATTCCCAAAGGGAGACAGATGTCCTTAAAAGATTGACTTCCTTCTCTCAGACAGGTTGTTAATGAAATTACCGTGGACTGCAAAAGTATTCACTCCCTTTAGTAATTTTGTTGCCTTAAAACCTGGATTTTCATTGGCTTTTTAATGTGATTACTATTTATATTGCCACAGAAATACTTCAGTTTAATGAAATTAAAAGAGGGAGGAGGTTGCACATGTATTTACCCCCTTTGCTCTGAGCCCCAACCATTACCATAAGAAGCCACATAATTAGTTAAATAATATCCAGTGTCAAATGATCTCAGTATATATACACCTGCTCTGACAGCCCTCAGAATCAACACCAGCTGATGGCAGCATGAAGACCAAGGAACTCCCCACACAGGTTCGAAGATATACAGATCATGGATGGCTTATAAAAATAAAATGTCCTAAACTTTGTCCATCCCACAGAGCACCACTAAATCTATTATTAGGAAATTAAAAGGTGATGCCACTAGGTGTTGTGGTCAGATGAGATCAAGCTCGGACGTTTGGGTCGTTAAGGACAACACCGTGTCATGCTGAGAACACCATCCCTACAGTGAAGCATGGTGGTGGCAGTATCATGTCGAGGGGATGCCTGTTATCAGCAGCAACTGTGAAACTGATCAGAGTTGAAGGAGCGAGGGAGGGTGCAAAATATAGAGAATTGTTAGAGGAAAACCAGTTTGAGTCTTCCAGAGATTTGAGACTGAGAAGAAGATTCACCTTCCAGCAGGACATTGACCCTAAAGCAACACTCCAGTGGTGAAACTGTTAAATGTCCTGGAATGGTCCGGTTCAGATCAGAATGTCTGATCTGATTAAAAGATTGTAGGCGTCCATCCAATTTGAAGGAGCTGGAACAGTCTTTTCATAAAGAATGGGCTAAAATTCAAGCGACTACCAGGAGATGCACACCAATAGACTTGCAGCTGAAACTGCTGCAAAAAGGCTTTGGTGGCGTGAATACAAAAATCCACTTAAATTTCAGATTGTATGGTAACAAAATAGAATCCTAAGAGGGTGAATACTTTTGCAACCCAGTTATATGACACTTATGAGTCACTCCCTTCATTTTAGGCTAATCATAATTAACAATGTCAAAACCTGAAAAGTTATATTAGACCTCCTGATTTAGGAGCTATAGGTGCTGTTGACAAAATAAGTTTTAGCACGTTTCATGATTTGTTTCTGTCTGCTTCTCCAGTGATAAAACCATTGATTGTTGAAGACACGTATCTTCTCTGCCCTGCTCCGGTGCTGGAGGATGAGGGGATGTGAGTCCTTCAACTTCTCCTTCCTTCTCCTTAAAAGAACCACTCACTCTAAATGACAGCTGAGATATCTTTCCTTTTCTCCTCCAGGGCCGCAAATCTTTACGTCAGCATGAACGAGGGCCTCAGTTTCATCTCCAGCTCAGTCACCATCACCACCGTGAGCTGTGTGAGTTCAAAGGGAAACGGCGAGCGACGCTCACCGAGCTCACTGAGTGCTTTTCCAACCAATATGAGCAACCGATAACAGGTTTAAAAACAGCAATCTGAACAGCGCAATCCATGTTCCAGGTGTTTGAATAACAGATGCAAATTAATTCAGGCATTTCGGCAGCATTACCGTCTAATGGTGCGCGTCCCAGGGTGAAGCTAAAGGAGCTTTGTCAGTTCAAAAGCTTTAAGCTGACAGACTTGGCTCCCATTCAGCTCTCTCTGCAGAATGTCTGAGTTGATGAATGTGTCTGTGTTACAGTCTGATGGGACCATCCTGGCCATAGCTCTGCTCATCCTCATGCTGCTCCTGGTTCTGGCTCTCCTCTGGTGGTTCTGGCCCCTCTGCTGCACTGTGGTGAGGAACTCATTTTTTGTTCTTTTTTTTTTTTTCCTACCCCCTCCTTTTTTTTCTTTTCCAGGCTGCAAATAAGCCCATCAGTAAGAAAGTCATTTAGGCTGCTCCATTGCACATTTTTAATGGGACTTTTAGGAAAGAGTTGGGAAAATAAACAAATGATTAACATCAACATAGATCTTCAATTACTCAATTACAATATTTTGAGTCTAAACCAGCGAATGAGAAAATTTCCCAATAAGTACGTGCTAGTTTCCAGAAATATCTCATAAAAATTGCAATAAAACAAACACCTATTAAATATGTATTTTACATGTTTCTTTCCATAAGTGTCGTCAGAACTATGAATGCAAAATTACAAAAAGCCTCAACATTGACATTTTATTTGCCCATATTGATTTTTTCTAATGCACAAACACAACAGCAAGCTCACATGCCGCCCTACAACCTGCTTCAGATGGGTTTTCTCTGTTTCAGATGGCAAAATGTACACTTTTAGGATAGAAATTCTGCTTGCAAACTGTAAAATTCAGGGTTGTTTTGGGTAATGAGGCGTTTCATCAACTTAAACATAAAAAAGGTTGCGGTCAGTGAGTCCATAAAGATTCTAGAAGCTGATTTTAGTCCTCAGCCTGACGAGCTCAGAAGGGTCAACAGTTGAACAGGTGGTTAAGTTATTATGCTGCTGCTGAAATCATCTGGGTTTTCAAGAGGTCATGAGAGGATGACCTCTAAGTTCTTCTTCCATCTCTGCCTTCGTTAGAAGAGACAACGCTTTTTTGTTTTTGGTTACATCCCAGAATAATTTAAATCTCCAGCTGGTAATGTGGAAACAGAAACACGCTGCAAACGTTTTGGATTCATCTCTTTCTTACAAGATTTCTAGAGGGACGATAACTCACCAGACGTTTTAAAGCACGTGTTTTCAGAAATGCCATCTGCTCTGGATTGAGTCAAAAAAAAAAAAAACGCTTTTGGAAAAATATGCCTGTCATTATTTAGACAGTGTTCAAACTGCCAGTGTTACAATTATTTGAAGAAAAAAAAGTGGAGAAAATGCTTTTTATTTGCAGCCCTATGTCAAAGTCTTCTTTAAAACCCACTCTAATGTTTCCAGTGTTGGCAGCGGGAAGGTTAGGAATTGCCAGTGAAAGATGTCAGCTTTTACAACACAAGTTTCTCTCCCCTTTCACTTCGCCTGTCCTCGTCCATTTACCGAACTCTGCGCAGCCAGAGTCTGTTTGGAAAAACGATGCTGGGTTACCATGGAGAGTCGCTGTGTGCTCCAGGACTGGGAGAGGCAGGCATGACAAAAATCACAAATAAGAGTCAGATTGATTTAAATGCATTTGCAATAATAACAATAATAAAAAAAGAAGGCACATTGCAGGAAAACCTTCAGCTCACACTAAAGCATTCAGTGCCGTGCACTGAAAGTAGAGCTAAATAATGCATCAGGTAATTAAACAAAACTAGCTCAGAGATGTGGTTTACATTTGTCCGTGAAGAAGAGAATGGGATGCTGAAATTGTGATCAGCACCATGAGGCCCATAAAAAATCTGGTCAGCAGGTTTTTGGGTCAGCGCTCTGCTCATGTAAGAACTAGTGATTAAAAGGAAAAACAACTCAGTCGTGTGTAACCAAACGGAAGACGCGTTTCTTTGACATGCACACTGTTTAAAAAAATCTTCTGAGAAATATAGTCTTTGTCTCGTGTCATCCCCTAATTCCCTCCCCTTTGCTCCAGCAGATCATCCACGAACCCCCACCCCCACCTGTGGAGGAAAGTTCGGTATGAGCCTCATCGTCTCCTCCTCCTATCTGCTTCCTATGGCTTAGAAAAGTGAACCAGTGCTCGTGATTTAGGATCTCGTCTCAGCAGCTGCTGGTGTTTAAGTTGTGTAATTGCTGTGAAACTGCTTGCTTTGACAGTTTAAACCTCAACGACCACGCTGCGTCATTCACTCTCAGCCTGACTCAAAGCTCTTTCTGCTCGTTTGGGAATTCATCAAACATTGTCAAGTTAATTCCCCCCTTATAGAGTTATACTGAAATCACAGCTTTTTTTTCCAGTTTTTGTGATCCAGAAATTTATTTATTGTTTAAAATGACATCTCCTTGGACTTTGAGTAATGTAAAAATTGCACTTATTTTCAGAGTTTGTCATGAATTTGAACAGACTAGTCACATCTAATAAGCAAACTCGCATCAGGATCAAATTTATTCAAGGGTGTGGAATGTGTCATGCTACATTTATTTTTCATTAAGTAAACAGAAAATGAGGTTAAACAAGACTTTAAAGGCAAATTTCTTACTCCACCTTTGAGCCAGCTGACATTAAGCTGGATTATGAGTCAGATTAAATTAAAGAGCTGAAAAACCTTTATACCATCCAGAGAGGTTTATTATTTCCTCTAATAGAACAGCCCCAGCAGAGGGCTAAAAGAGACATTTACTTTAAATGAATTGTCGGATTTCTAATGGGTTTCGTATGAGTTGTAGGGAAAAAAGGTTAATTATTAAAAGCATAAAACTTGTTTTCTGTTGCTCTCCTTCAGGATGAAGAAGACTCCGAGGCTCCTAAGAAGAAATGGCCGACTGTCGATGCCTCCTACTATGGAGGAAGAGGAGTGGGGGGAATCAAAAGGATGGAGGTGAGGCGATGCTAACATGTTTACCACATTTCCCACTGCAGCACCTACAATACATGACTGAGAACATCAGTATCTCCAGAAGGTTTCAGAAACACCACACTTCTGTTTACCTCTTACCTTTTCACTTGAAGTGGTGTTCTGTGGAGTTGTTATCACTAATTAATGTCTTACCTGTAGTAGAAATCCCTCTGAGTGTTATGACTTTTGATTATCAGGCAGGTCTCCCAGAAGAGGCAGGCTAAGTTTGAGCAGAATCGGTTCTAAAGCAAATTTCTGCCTTTTCCAGCTACAATTTCAAGGATTAATGCTAAAATGTCTCATGAACCACCAAATAGATTTTATTGAAACTCTTAGAAAGTAATTGCTGGATGTAAATATACAACTGATTACCTTTTGGAGTAAAGCCAATTTAAGATGGCCCCCACTTTTGCAAACACAAAGATGGCTATATTTTAGTCAGTTTTACAGATATTAGGCATAATTTGTTGTGGTGGAGCTGAGAGTCATGCCCAACACATATTCAACGCCTTAACAGATCATGTGACATCTTTGTTTAAATGTTTGGGACGCAAGAAGGCAGGTGATATGCATTCCTCTAAGGCAGGGGTGTCTAATTCTGGTCCTCGAGGGCCAATATCCTGCAGGTTTTACTTGTTTCTCTGCTCCAACACACCTGATTCAGTGGTTAAATGACCTCTTCATTTTCTGCAGAAGCCTGTTAATCACCCATTGATTTAAATCAGGTGTGATTGAGCAGAGAAACAAGTAAAACCTGCAGGATTTTGGCCCTCGAGGACCAGGATTGGAGACCCCTGCTCTAAGGAATGCTACTGTTATTTACATAGAGGACTGAATCAGGTTTTGGATCATTAGCCGGTTTGATCCATGAGATTATTTTGTTGCAAACAGAATGCATTACGGGCTGAGAAACTATCTGATGGGAAAGAAAAATGGTGTAAAAACCAATTAAGTAGTAATGGCTTAAATCGCTATAAAACCTTTGGGGTTTACACCAAATTACTTTTTCATCAGATAGTTTTTTGTTTTGCAACAGGAGTTCCACGTGGACCTCTGCTGGTGACTAACTGCGATCAGCTCAGTCTTTGGTGTAAATAACTATAGACTTTTATATAAATAACCAATTAATGCAAAGGTGACGGTGATGTAACAGGTAAAAAATGGTGTTAGCCTAAATTGCTAAGAATATTTGGAGACTGAAGTCAGACTAGACATTAGCTCGTCTCCCCTGAGATAACTTCTGCCTGAAAATCCAAACTGCTAATCTTTTGAGCGATTTCTACTGCAGGTAAGAGAGTGACTACTGATAAACCACCGCTTGTCTTTAACATTTTCTGGTGATGTGAAACAAAGATAACGAGCGGCGGCGCAAACAAACCACTGATCAGAGTTTGTTTTCAGGTCCGCTGGGGAGAAAAAGGCTCCACTGAAGAAGGAGCGAAGCTGGAGAAAGCCAAAAACGCCAAAGTGAAGATGCCTGAGCAGGAGTATGTGCTGCCTCCCACCCGGGTTCTCAACAACGGCATGCACAAACCCCTGGAGCCACGCACGTGGTACTCACCCATCAAGGTACCAGAGCGAGCAGACAGGGGGAAACCAGGGAGGGGGAGGATGTGACTGACTCATGATTTGTTGAACTTAAAACTGCATTACGTATAAGAGTTTTAAGTTTTTACGCTGAACATAAACAGAAGAGATGCTGGTGGATTTCTGAGTTATTTGTTTAACAAGTCTGTGAGTATGGCTCAGCTAACATTTAATTTACAAAAGCATTCATGGCTGCTCCACATCACTCCAGGGATAAAGGCTTTTTTTCTCCCCCCTCATTTGTTAACATGTGTGAAGCTTAATGTTTAACATCTGCTTCTAATTATTCCATGCTAATCGGGCCAAGGGTATGCTGTATTAATAATACGTTGAAGTGAACAAACTGAGACGTGTTAAGGTAATAGGGTTTAGGTGACTGCTGGCACCCGCCCCTTTGTCGAGGGCCAGCACGGGGTTAAAGGAGGGAAGGCTTTCCAGTCAGCGGGGGAATGCTAATAGAAACCAGACTCCTGTTGGACTGACCTCCTGGGAGAAGAACTGCACAGCCAGCAGTTTGTGAGGAAAAACAGCTGTGTTTTCTGCGTTTATCCTCACAACTATTTAGTGTTTTTCTAAACCATGAAGAGTCACTCAACAACAAACTGGAATGGTTTCTGTTTGTCACTTTGAAATGCTTGTAGGAAGGAGAGAAAACTAGCCATTTTACTGAGGCTGGAGCTTGGTGTGTAGAGCTGGGTTTTAGAGTTCCTAAGAGAGGAAAGGGGAAACCCCCCAAAACAAATAAAAATGAAGCGGAGATGGATGAAGCCTGTAGTTTTGTTTTCACGTGACATCTCTGTCCAAGTTACACTCTGGTTTCTTATTTTCTACAGAGCAAACTGGACGCACTGTGGGTGCTTTTGAAAAAAGGCTACGACAGGGTGTCAGTGATGAGACCTCACCCGGGCGACAAGGTAAGGACAACACAACCGAACGAGCATCAGCTCATCAGCCTAACTAACTTGCGCTTGGCTCGATTCTGCTGCATCTGAGGTTGTTAAGAAAACCAACCAGCTGTCAGCAATGAAGTGTGAACAGAGAGCCTCATGGGAAAAGCTGCGGTGAGTTTCGGATTTGGAGCGGAGCATCTGGCTCCAGGGCTCTGCGATGCAAGGCCTTTCTGGTGGAGTCGTTTTAAAGAGGCCAAATTAATCCCTTGAAAGCCGGGGGGTAACAGTGTGGTGACCTCTAGAAAGTTGCCAAGCACAAGACTGTACAAAACAAAAGAATAAGGTTAAGGGAGTTCTGTATGTGATAAACCCACACTGAAAGTGTTTAGGTAATGGTTCACATTTTATGGCGAAACTGTAAACCGTATTCATAGTTACAGAATGCAAGTCATGTTACTGGTCTATTTTCACATAATCTACAGTGTGATAATTTAGTTTGGGTTCTGAAAGCACCAACAGCCCATAGTCTGCTTCTGAAACCTTTATGAAGGTCTCCGTGTTTTTATTGGGCTGCACATGGTGGGACACAGCTGTGTTGACGGTTCAGTTTTAGGAGAATAAACTGCTGACTTTACGTTAAACAGTGTTCATGTGACCATGACTTAGGGGTGAGATCATTTGAAGTTCTGCTCCTGTAGGGGTGAAACGTTAGAAGCCCAGTTTCCAGGAACGGTTTATTTAAAAGCTGCTTTTTGAAGAAGCCGGCTGCAGTTTGTCTGGACGGTGGTGTGAGAATGGGTAATAAATTATGCAATAACGGCAACAAATTGCGTCCAATTTAGATGACGGAGCACCTATGAAAAATAATCACTGAGCTGCAGGAAACTTGGGACTTTGTTGAAAAACTTTTTTGGGGGGGTTTTAAAATTTTGTTTTGTAGATACGTCGCCAAGCCATCCCCCTAACAGATGACCAGATATAACAAATAAATTAAATCAGACGTGAGAAAAAGATTACAGAACCCAAACTTCAAGCTTAAAAGGTAAACGTAAGGATGGTGTGTTAATGTGCAATAATCAGCCACAACAATAAGAACAGGGGAAATTTGATTGAGGATGGCAGATGGTTTTAGAGGAGTAGAAACAGGAATGTATGTTAAAACGGGGAAACAGTAACGTTTTGTTGTCTGCTATTCAAGCTCTTAGGATAGCCTGCAAGGTTCCTTCATCTTTAAATCAAAACAAGGCAGAGGAGTTATGCAGCACTTTTGGAGAAACACAGATTCTAGTTATGGATAGAAACCTAAAACTTAGGCCAACAGATAAAAATAGCACCTCCTTTTACAGTTAAACCTGGTAATCCTTTCTTCCTCAGCTCTCTCTGATGTGTTTCAGCTCTGCCTCCCAAAGCCATTCGAAGGTTCCTATGGATGCACAGACTGGTAGCAGCTGCTTAAAGTCAGTAACTCACCGAGCTGCGACTGTTTGCGACAACTTGCAAGCTGCGTTTGGGAGGGAGTTTCCAAAACGCCTCAAAGAGTTCACGTGGCTTCTCAGTTTCACAGAGTCCCAGAGTCTTGCTCTCATGTCACAGAAACTCTGAACACGTTTCAAAAGTTTGCCAGGAAAACGTTCTCTCAGAGGAGTCAGAGAGTCACTGTGGGGGGCTGGAATCCACCTTAAACCTCTCTGTAACTCCAAAGAACCAGAGCTGTAACTCTTCGATGACATGTACGTAAACTCACGGTGAATTTTGGCCTCAGTTTTATGGGGAGTTTGTGCAAACAAGTGGATTGTGTGATTCCAAACGAAAAGTTGTGTATTTCTCATAATTTTATGCCTCCAGCTTGTCTGCAACAGTTGCAGCCCAGTGAAATAACACCCTAAGAGGCAAGGATTACACTCCTGCAATTTGTATTGAAAGTAGCAGGAAGTGGCAGAGGAGCTAAAGTACATAAAGAAAAGAGTTTTTTTTCATTGTACTAGCAGGATATAGTATCATCCAGTTTGAATAATAAGACAAAATGCTCACAGTCAAACATGTCACAACCTCTGCAAAGTAAAGTTCAGAGTTCTTTACTTTTTCGGTTTACACCAGAAACACACAAATTAGTCTTCCTTCCTATAAAACCTTTAACAAAAAGCACTTGGTTCTCATTTCCTTAGTAGTTAACAAGCTAGTTCTGACCGCAATTACAATTCTCCTGTAAAAGCCCCACTTTTTTGTCTTTCTCTAAATTATCCAGTAGTCTGAGAGAGGAAGCCTGTTTTTCCTACAGTCTTCCACAGAGAAACCCACGTCAGGTTTCTGTATGGTGTCGTACATTTTGGAGTTTTAAAAGCACAGTATGATTAGTTTGAACCGAACAAACCATGTTGTGCTGATTACAATTTTTTTTGTATAAATTCAGTGCAGGATTCCAAGAGATTTAAGGGATATTGAGTGTCCTTTGGGATTTAAATTGTTCCATTAGAGTTTATATTTCTTTTCCAATCTTTGCAAAATGTATATCCGCATTCCTCTGACGTGGTACTGTCTGAAAGGTAATTTTGACTTGAAGTCAAATGACAGACCAAACTGCTTTCCCTTATCACGTCATCGCATCTCCATGGTCCGTTCATCGCAGCTGTTCCAGGGGCGTTTTGTTTCTGCATTCCCTCACATGACCTCACTTTGGACAGAGAACAGTGACGAGAGGCTAACTTGTCCAGCTGAATAGTTCCATGGCTGCTTATAACTATTGTGACAGGATCATCTAAAGTTACAGCTTAGCTGGTGTCAAAACAAGCACTGCAGCTGCTTGCACCAACTGAAAAATATTCCCAAAGAGCAGAGTCGGGGCAGTGTGTAGTCATCGCTGTGTGCGGCTTGTTATTCGAAAGCAGCAAGAAATGTTTCTATTTCAGTTTATTGGATGGAGAAAATTGCTTTATCAACAAAACATGCTTGAGAAAACCATGAAATCTCAATTTTCAAGCCCACGATTATCACATTAGCGTTTCTGTGTAGAAAATATGACAGGCCACACCTTTATTCCTTGGACACTTTGGTTTTATTTATGTCTTTTTTTTTTTAAGCAAAACTAAAATTGCAACTCTGTTCTGTTTGTCAATTTTTCAGGGCAGGTGCATGAACTTCACCCGCATAAAGTCGCCCCCGCCTCATTATCCCCATTTCAACCATCGCCCTCCCAGCAGAAACCCTCCTCCTCCACAGGGCACTCTGCCCCCCTCACCTGGAAGCCCTCGGTCGTTTTCCTTCTCCTCGCCGCCATCAACACCTTCCCCTCCCCTCACTCCACCCCCATACACGCCACTTCCCAACCAGGCTCTTCCTCTGACCGCCATGAGCATACCTGCCCCGCCCGAGCTCCCACCCACCCCTCCGCCCTGCTCTGCTCCAGCTGGACCGCTGCCTCCTCCTCCACAGGGTCCTCCTCCTGGGCGAGCCCCTCCACCTGCCCGCCCACCTCCTCGCCCCAGTCTGTAGGCGACAGGAGCGTGGCGCTAAACCGATGACGCTCCCAGCTAATGCTGGCTGTGTTTGGAAAGACATGTCGTGCCTTCCTGAGGGTCTCTGCTTTCTGAAGCGCCGTGGACCCCCATCCAGCTATTTGTCTACAGAGACTTTTGTACACATCTAGCCCAAATGTGCAATTACTCAGATGCTTGAATTTCACTCTGCAGACAATCCATATGAATGAGCTCATGCAGAAAGACTCCAAAACATTTGTGTCAGTGGTCCTCAGAGGTTTCAGCAGACTCCTGTGACCCCCTCCATGAACACATGTTTGGACAGACCAAGACCAGAGAAGCAACAGCTTGTATGAAGGCTTCGGCCCCATCGACCCTGAAGGAGCAAAGCAAGTCCTCGGCGGTCACGACACTGAAGTACAGGGGTGTTTGTTGGCAGGTTTCTGACACTGACAGCAGGTTTAAAGGAAACTAGACAATCCTTCCTTTTTGAAAGCTTGAGTTTTAAGCAACTGCATGCCACAGTCCCAAAGTCAGGTTTGAAATTTTAACAAACCTTTCCTACACTTGTACATCACTTGATTTATATAACATAAATGGACTCTTTTTTTTTTTGTTTAAGTTGTATTCGTACTGTTGGTAGGTCTCTCTCTCTTTTTTTATTAAAAAAAAACCTTTGCTAAAAATCAAGTAGAACAGAATGGTTTGCACAAGTAGGTTGAACCCTATATTGAAATGGAGTTTAAAGACAACATATATGAACATAAAACAAGCTTGTTGTATAAAAATGTTCCAATTTTTAAAATTAGATTTCAGCAAAACATTAAAATAAGTTGTAGCAGAAGGTTTTTTTAAAATAATTTTTATTTCTATAAGAAGAACAGGACAGTTTAACATTTCTTGATGTGCACACGATTTCAGCTGCCCATCAGCTCAGTGCCTAATCCTTATTTTGGTTTGTTTTGTTTAATTTAGAATGTGTAAATATCTACAGTATGTGACCGGTCTGTACTGCAGGCAGGACAGTTTAGGGAGTGATGGAGCCATGCTGTTGTAATATGTACTATGTGCAGGAAATTGTTTGACAGAAAGAAGAAAAAAAAAGCCCAAGTTGCTTCACAACACTTGGATATTGTTCCACTTTCACAGTTATCAATTCACCCTTTCATCAACTCAGGAGCTGGATTATTACTCGGGCACTGTAACAAAGTTTAAGCTCCTGCCTATACGTTGAGGCAAAAGATGCACTTTTTATGTGCATGTGCGCTTGTCAGGTGGTTTTAATTTGTGCAGGGTCTGTTAGGAGGTCTTGTGATAAGTTAAGCTGTGGATTTACACATCTAGTTGAATCTTGGACTGCCTGTGGATGATGATTTAGGCAGGTTGTTGGAATCTCCCAGTTCTATTTGTCACAGGTTTTAAAACCTAAAAACTACTCCCTATGTTGTGTAAAGAAAAGTTGTTTTTAAATTATTGCCTGCGCAGAGTGGTAAACACCTTCATGAGTCACAATCTTTACTTCTGAACGCCTCTCTGAGATTAGTTTTGGATTAAATTTTTTTTTTTTTTTTAAATAAAGTCACTCATGCTCCTAATTAGTTATGAACTGTTCTGCCAACTTTTTTACTTTGTATTCATTCATTTTATGTTTTTTAAGCATTACAATGGTTTTGTTGCTTTTTTTTTGTTGTTTTATTTTTGCTGAAAGCATGAAATTCAAAATGAAAAACAAAACAAACCATGAAATTCAAATGATTTGAACATCACTGCAGACCGTTTTTAGATACACTTGCTGTGTCAGGGCTTTTATTTGCTATAGGAAAACTGGATCTTAAAGTTACAAGGACAGTCATTAAGAGTAAACCAAAGCTTTTTATAACCATATAACCCTATTGTTAAAACTAAAAACTCAACAACCTGACTGCACTTACAGCTGTCAGAAAACAAACAAAAAAAAAATGAGCTGGATTAGGACGAGAGGACGAGGATGTCATTTCAGAATTTGGGGATAATGTCTGGATACCATCTTACTGTCCCTCCCACAGCTTTGATTTATGTAAATAATGAACCGGTCTGAGTTAGGAACCAAATCAGAGTCAGGTTCCTTTAACACAACAGTTTCATCTCTGCCAAACCAAGAAAATATCAACCAAGTAATGTTTCATTTATTAAAAACAAAGTAAAAGATGATTCACGGGCCACTCAGTAGTATAAAACACTGAACACTTTTGCAGGAAAACAAAGCAGAATTCGAGGTCAAAACTACTGCAGCTGTAAGAGGGAAGAGGGAAAAAGTCTAAGATGCAGATAAAAAAAAAACAACCTTGAATTTTTTCTTCAGTCATCTGTTATTAAAGCACTGAGGAAAAACCTGCAGAGACTTTAGATTTGATCTTTGAGTCAATATCAACTATCCTCCTCCGTTTTTTCAGACTCTTCCACATGTTTTTTATTTAAAAATAAAAAAATGTTAGGACTTAACAAGACCGTGCATCCTCCCTCCAACTGAGTGCACACCGGCTCTATTTTATTTTATCTTATTTTATAACAACTGTTAGAGAGGATTGATGCTGGCACAGGGATCGAGGAGTAGAAAGAAGATATTTGCAAAAGGAAGAAAAAAAAACAAACCCTAAATTTCTCCCTATGCAGGGCACGACTAACGAACTCCAGATGTTGATATGTTGCATTATCATCACATCCTGGAATGAAATGATCCTTCATGGAAAATATTAGACTATCTAACTTTTAGGAAATGTGGACATGCTGGTGCAGATTGTTTATGATATATTTTAACGACAGATTAGAAGACTAGTGGAAGACAGTTAAAACCTTTATTTATTTATTTTTATATTTGAGCTTGATCATGTTTGAGGACACATTACCACTGGCCATGTTATAGCAGCTATCCCATGTCAAACTAAACTCAGACTCTTACCTCATTTCGTTCCCACATGTCAGCGCAGATGTCACAGTTTATGGCAAATGCGCTTTTTTTCTCCCTCCCCCAGCTAATAAACGACAGGCAAGTTTATGTGTGGGTTGTGCTCTAACATAACTGAAAATTCACACAGATCTGTTAAATTGTTACCAGGGTTTGTCTGTCTGCACTCAATTTAAGAGAATGTTTAGAATTTCTTTTTTGCTCTATAGATGCTTTGAGATCAAGCTTGCTAATTGGAAATGTTTCCTTCGGAGGGCAGATGCTTCAATATTTAGAATATTATTTATGTTGGAGACGCGTGACTCACTCTTATTATATTCAGCTGCATAATGATCTATTGTTGACTTTGTCTTTCGACAGAACGAGCATTCTTTTAAAAACAACCTACACTTTCCTTGAAAAAAGCACATTCCTTGTTAATTAAGGTGAGAGAGGCAACGCCACCTGGCCCCAGTTACTCAGCTTGAATAAAGCTGCTGTGCTGCTTTGCTTCGTGCAGGCCGTCACTCAGAGGATGTCACCTGAAACGCTTCACGCGAGGTTCTTTTTCCAGGAGAAACTGCCCACGCTGACCCTAAAGCTGGAAGAATGGCGACTGTTCTGGTTAAAAGCTGTGGCCGTTTTCTGCCTTTACTCCACGGCCGCGTGCGAAGCCTTTGTTGTGTTGAGCACCTGCGGCGAAATCCTCCTGAAAACGGCGCTCGTCCTCACCAGCGGCGTCGCTTTTCACCTCACGATCATGCTGAAGCTGAATGCGTTCCTCAGGCTGAAGCTGACTGGCGTGCTCCTCTCTAAAAGGGGCTTGGACGGGCGTGGATGCGCCAGCTGCTCCACCTGGCTCCCATCACGGCCCATCAGGAGGAACAGCTGCTCCGAGTTTTGCCGCGGACGAAGGAGAGCTGTGCGGAGGTTGGAGCCGGTCCAGGAGGCGCTGCGAGTTTTGCCAGTAATCTGCCATCTTTGGGTGTGTGTTTGTGTTAGCCTCGTTCACATGGCACTATCAGTCCCATCAGCTCTGTGCAGGAACTTCCGGCTCATCGTCTCCATCGTTACAGCCTCCTGGGGATACATCCGACCTCTGGTGACTATATTACAGGTGATGGGCGTTGCTTGCAGCATGTGGCCAATTTGAGCAGCTTGCATGAACTCTGTGCCTTATTTGTACAGTTATACATTAACTTTTTATGCTCTTAATAAATGTGAAATATTTTGACAGCATTCTTAAAGATCACTGCAACGTTTCATCAAACGCCCTGAGACGACTTGAAAAGCAAAGTGCTTCATGTTTTATTGCATAATTTCTACTGAGTGTCTGAGCGCCGCTAACCCGACAGCTTCCAACAGATGGTGCTAAGATTTGATTCTGTCCATTCTTTATTGTTTTATTCCATTACAAAGAAAAGCGTTAAAGTATATGGGTAACAAAAAATAAAAAGTACCTGTAACATTGTCCAGTTTTCAATCCCCCTTCACATTTGTTTATGACAATGCACAAAGTTAAAATCCAAGTTAAGGCTTGATTGCAAAGTAATAATTACCCTAAAACCGAAAACATGCCATGAACATTTTTCTTTTAGAAGAAGCAACGGCTCTACTTCATTGTACAGCTGAACTGTGTGCATGTCTTTCTTTTCCTTGGCTTTTCAAGAAAAGACACCTGGCATCACAGGCACAGATAGATTCTTACTTTCTACTTCGGTAAACACAACAGCGTGACAGAGTGCTACGTAACTGTGTCTGCGCCCTGTCTGGGCTTTTAAAATATCTTCACACGTCAATCTACCACCGTCGGTGGAGTTTGGCTACAACACGGACTGTGGATGAACATAAAGTCTGTACAGTTTGGTTTACGACTGTCAAAGCCATCGCAGACATTTTTGGTTTGACATTTTAAATGATGCTAACATTCACTTTAGGAATAAAAAAAGAAAGCAGAAACATAATATAAAATGCATTAAAAAGAAAAGTTCTAAATGGTCCCAGTATTGCAATGGCAGCAGTCATGGTGGCAGAGTGAGGGCTGGCGACTAAGTGCAACTTCAGTAACTTTTTCCTCACTTTAAATTCATTACTTTAAATATCAGGTAGGAAATGATAAGTAACAAGGTCCCTGTAAGGCAACAGAAGTCAAAATGTGATTGTACACAAAAAGCATGGCAAGACGGATACAAGAATTTGTAAACTACACAAAGTTCAAGCTTTTTTTTCTTTTTTCTCCACTTCTACGATTTAAGCTATGATGCTACTCCCCTAGAACGCTGCATTTCTCCAGAAGGAGAAATCCAAAATGAAAAAGGATGCATGACTGAGCTGCAGTTAGAAAGAAGTGATGACCTATGGCTTGGAATGAATCAAGTCTGTGTTTTACTTCAACTGTGGACTAAAACACTCTAAATCATTAGCTGCCAAAGAAAGAATCTCTTGACTAAACCTACAAATCATTGCACTAAGAAAGAAAATGAGCCCAGAAGGCCTTAAAGTCTCATTAAACAGCTTTTAAATTCAGCTCTCCTTCAAGACCAATCAGCAACAACAATCATGGAGGGCTTGCTCATAAGTTTCGAGCAAGAATGTAAATAAACCCATATGGTATGTGTCAATTGATACAGGCTTAAAAACCTAAGAAAAAACCCAGATTATGTCAGCCCAGACACTGCCACCGCAGACAAAACTTCACTAACGGTAACATGAGAAGGCCAGGGGGGTTCTAAAAAAAACTAACAAAACAAATACACAACATTGATATCAACCAATCTAAAAGATTGTAATAGAAGGAGTACAAGACGTCTGATCTCCGAACAGATGCTCCCTTGAAGTCAGTGTTTGAACGTGCGTCTGCCAGGACTCTGCTGTCAGGTGATGAGTGGAACCGTTTACTCTACAGTCACCGACTTGGCCAGGTTTCTTGGACAGTCCACCTAAATGTAAACACAAGAGGTCGGTCACCGTTTGCAAACACACCAAGTTAGAGACGCCTTCTGCTGTCGACTTAATGCTGCAGTCGAACCATCAGTTTAGTAAAAAATCTTCACAAAAACACACACTTTCATGTGCGAGCCAGCGATATGGCTGCTTGTCAGGACTGTGTTCATCATTTTCCAAACGCCTGCCAAAGAGCTTTGTAATCACTCTGGCTTCTTTTTGGACAAAAAAGGAGGAGGGGAGGCGTGCAAACAGATGTTTACTTCTACCAGGCAGCGCTTTCCGGACGCCGTTTCGACAGCGCTTTAAAAAAGTCGAATCAACACCGACTTTGTTTACATGTTCGAGTTGTTTACAGAGACCTTTAATGATCTGCTGTTGTCCAGCTTATGGTCAGTGCAAACAGGGTAATTTTATCATCGAGAAGGAATAGTTTCCTCCATTATATGAATAGAATGTAACAAAATATGTGGCTGGAAGATCTTTTTAAACTTGGCTTAATGGCGGAAGCACTTTTATCTTGATAAACGCTGTTTATTTCCGGTGGCTCTTCAGGATGTTTGCCTACAAAACAGTCTAGAAAGAAAAGTGGGACGATGGAGAAATCGCTTCAATAATGCGTTGCAGAATTCTAATAATTTATTCCTAAAGGTCAAAACTCCCCTTAAATTAAACAACTTGAATTGAGAAAATTGAACCCATGTGTGTAAATCCTCGCAAGCTGAGGTTACCGACTTCACATGAAAAGTGTGGCATTGTCAGGCTTAAAGTCGGCGAGTTCTGCACATCTTCGAGGCATCTGAAGAAGGTGACTTGGGTCACGCTTCGCCTCGGAGACCGAAGGGGCGGGACTTACGTCGTAACCTCTGAGGACGGCCAGGTGGAAGGACAGCAGCTGCAGGGGTATGACGCTCAGGATGCCCTGCAGGCAGTCCACGCCGTGAGGCACTTTGATGGTGCGGCAAGAGGTTGTGATGGTTTCGTGGTCATCTCTGTCACAAATCACAATGGGACGGCCCTGCAAATCAAACGGGCTTTAAACGTCACCTAAATATGAGTCGCAGAAACCCAGGTTTTCTCCCCTCTGACTTTGCTTTCACTTCTCTTAAGTCCGCATGTGCTACGGATTACTGAAAGCACCGCGGTCATGCTGAACCAATTTACCAAAAATCCCTTGTTTTAACTGAGACGCAGGATCAAAGGTGTGGCAGAGAGAGAAAAAATGTGTTGGTCAGTGAGAAGGTCAAGGAGTTTTAAAATAAACTTTTACAAATTGAATTGCAGGTTTCAAGTTTAAATGTTCTGAATGAGACAAATAACTGTTTATAATGACTCCCATTAATTTATGTCAGCTTCCATAAAAGCCACACACACCTGTATAATACCAAACTTCTCGACGTGTGAGTGTTTCTTATCTGAAACCTTTTTGCTGTTGCAGCTCTTACCTGGCGGGCAACTATCTGCTGCAGGGCGTTTTGACACTTTGTGTAGGTGTGATCCCTCATGATGATCATGATAACCGGCATGAGTTTATCCACCAGGGCCAGAGGGCCGTGCTTCAGCTCTCCGGCCAGGATGCCCTCTGAGTGCATGTAAGTGATTTCCTTGATTTTCTGCAGAAGATAAAGAAAGACAAAAAAAGAAAAAAAACAATCTGGCTCTGTAAAACTTTTGAAGCTTTGAAAATGTGGTTTTGTTTTAGAGTTTTAAGACGTTTGATGCACAATTATCAAAAAAAATACAACTTAAAAGATAATAAAAACTACAAAATGAAAACCATAAATTCTTTAACTGTCTGATCTCCCTTTTTTATCTGAAAGCCTAATAAAATACACGTATAAAAGAAAGAAAAACAATCTGATAAAGCTATTAAAATGCGGGACCATTTGCTCACCAGCGCTCCTTCCAGGCATGTTGCATAATGGTAGCCTCTGCCCATGATCAGCACACTCTTCTGCTGGTACAGCTCTGTCGCCAACTTCTGGATTTCATCATCCAAACTGAGGACTTCCTTAATCAGATCTAACAGAAGGCAGAAAATGGGTTTGTTTCACCTTATTCATTTGAGACAATGCAGACTGGGAGCAAGAAAATATGCTACAAATAATAAACTCCTGGGTGCTGTTTCTATTGCCTAGGTCTGTACAGGATTCAACAATTTAATAATGCTGGGTGGGGACTGAGAGACTGTGTGTGTGTGTGAGAGACACTGCTCATTAGTCTGCCATCACGACATGAAGCAGCCACAAGACTGCAGCTAATCCTCCCCCTCTCTGTTCGTCTGATGCCTCTGCCGTCATGCAGCTTCCACTTCCAAGTGGTTTATTCGAAATAATGAAAAGAAGCTTGAAATATTTTCATCTCTGGTCTGAGAGCTGACTTTCCATCTTTCTGAATGTTATCCTCACACGAGATCAGGGTTTTCCTGGCTGATTTAGATTTTTTTTTTTGTTCGAGGCACGGCTTACCTGGAAGCACTCTCAGGCCCTGGATTATTTCACGCCGTCGGGGCTGCATGGAAATTCTGTCGTCGCACATCAGGAGCGCAAACATGATCAGGGCCACGAACTGACTGGTGTAAGCCTGCAGAGCGAGAGTGAGAAGAGTGTCACTAACTACAAGATGGTACAGAAAGATACAAGATGTGATTATTTTATTTTTTCAAATTTTTACTTTTTTTATTGATTAACAAAGAGAAGAGCAAGGGTAATGTATGCTACAAGACAATAAAATATTATTTTGTCATCTGATTAATAAACACATTTCCTTTTTTTTGCAGCATCCGGAGCCCAACTTGATCTGTTTGAACCGTTTGCGGAGTCTCGAGCTCCGTGTTCCTTTGTTCTGTTCTCCCAGTGTAGATGGTTCTGCTGCTAATAATGTGCCGCAGATCAGAAACAGGTTTCGGTGCCCACCAAACCGCTTCAGCATTGCATGCAGATGAGCTCAGACGAGCCAAAACTACACGTCGTTGGAAAACGTGCAGGGCACGTAATGCTACGTTTAAGAGCACTCTGATCATTCTGGAAATGTCACCGCTCATGCCCTCACACACACACACACACACACACACACACACACATCTGAGTCTGTCGTCATCATCACCCACTTTCTCTTTGTTCCTACATCTCTGAGCATGTTTGGAGGGCTTCCATGCCCGTTTGGGAGATTTAATTAGCATTTTTGCGAAGCCAAGTTGATTCACAAGACCCACTGGACTAAGAAATGCCAGTGTGTAGGCCCAAGAAAATTGCAGTAAAACCTTTACTTTCTTTTTTTTTCCCCCTCTGACACCACACAAACCACAACTCCTCAGAAGTCTGACAACCCTCGCTGTAGACTCAGATGTAAAAACATATTCAGTCTACAATGTAAATCGTGGTCGTCTTTCACCTTCAATTCACCAACTTTTTCAAAGCAGAAGATATCGAGCGTTACTCTGCAGACGTGAGCATAAAACATATTATGTAATTCATAAAACGGACGTCTTCCAAGTACTGTCATGTGATCTGACAAACAGATTTGCCTCACCACAGCATCAAAGTGTTTTGTCTTTGTTCCACGGCTCTTGAATAAGAACAACAACAACAACAACAAAAAAAAAGGTTGACTCCAAAAAAATAAATAAATAAAAACAATAGAAACCAGCAGATGAAATTTGGAGTCATTCAGCAGTTGGGTGTGATAAATGATGTGATCTGATGAGCAGTGTTTGAAGGTGGCTGTAAGGCCCCAGCCAGCCAACACATAAACGATGGCGTCTCTGAGGCGTGAGCTGGAGCTTTGAAGCCGCACCAGAGCCACTGAGCCAAGCCCAGAGTCTGGACCAGGGAAGGACCTGCTCTACTTTCTCTCTCTCTCTCTCTCTATACACTCGTTTTGGCCAGGGCTTTTTCTCTTTGCACAGAGTCTCAGTTGGAAAATCCTTTTTGGTTGCGAGGTTGAAAAGAGGGCGAGGCTTTAAAGAAAAAAAAAAATCAAGCTTCCAACATTTACACGAGTCAAGACGATGATATCAGAGTTTTTCTTCTTCCTGCTCATGGCAGGGTTAGAGCACAGGGTAATGTCAGTTCCAAACGGCAGGACCATATGTCCAATGAAGTTTTTATCTAGGCTTTGAGTAGTGATAGTTGACCTCAATGACCTGATGCTACAAACTCTGAGCATTGAAGGGGTCGTTTCACAGAAACTAAAGGGTTTCATATTTAAAATGACACTGACTGGTGCGTCTTGTCACATGGTCCTGGAAAAATATTTCTCACTAAAACTGCAACCAATTATCACTTTGCTACACAATTATGCTTACTTTATATGTCTGCAGTGAACTATATCTGTTGTGCTTTATACATTTTGTGCATTACCTTAAGACAACTAGCTCTAAGAAGAGGAGTGACAAACATTTAGCTAAAGTTTATTCTTACTGCACACAATAAAAAAAGTGAACGAACTTCAAATATTTCCAGAATACACAAAGGCAGAAGTGTGTTAGCCTCAGAGAGGAGATGTGGTTGTAATGTTGTTTACCTTGGTGCTGGCGACTCCGATCTCTGGCCCAGCATTGATGTGGACTCCACAGTCGGTCTCCCTGGAGATGGAGCTGCCCACGGTGTTGGTAATGCCCACAGTCAGAGCCCCTCTCTCCTTACAGTAGCGCAGGGCCATTAGGCTGTCAGCTGTCTCCCCTGCAGGATTGGCAGAAAGGCTTAATTAGGAAACTCCTGCACAAGAGTCTGATATAGTGTAACTTCACAAGAAAAGAAAAGGAAAAAAAAAGAGCCACAGGTGGCTAGCCTTGGAAGTAGGTGGAGTACAAGTAAGGAATGCAGACTAGATCAAGTCCAGATGGCAGCCACACCTGACTGGCTGATAAAAAAGCAGACGTCGTCTCTGAAGACCGGTGTGTTTCTGTCCAGGAAGTCGCTGGCCAGCTCCACCATAACAGGCAACTCTGTAAGCTCCTCCAGAACCTGACGGGTCTGGAAAGTGACAAAAAGGCCAGCTCAGTGTCATTCTGTCCAAACAAATCAGCCAGTACAGTATAATACATCTCCTTTTAGTTTGACAGATCAAGCGTTGATGTTTAACATGAGAATTTACAACAAAGAAGAAAAAGTACGACTCACTGCTACTCCGGCGTGGTAACTGGTGCCACAGGCAATAAGGATGAGCCGTCGACATCTCTGGATCTCTTTGATGTGGTCCTTCAGTCCGCCCAGGGTCACTGAAGAGCAAGTTAAAGAGCTCAACCATCATTTTGCTTTTCAATTTAACAAGAAAAATGATAAAAATATACCTCAAGAATTCCCAACAAAGATTGTCAAGATACATACGGTTTTAACAAATGCATAAATTCAATCTGAGCAACAACCTCCATGTTGATTACTGGGTTAAGGGGAAGTAAAAAGATGAATCGCTTCAAAGCTTTCTGACCTGTGTTGTTGTCAAAGTTGACTCTTCCTCTCATGGTGTTCACCACGGACTCAGGCTGCTCAAAGATCTCCTTCTGCATGAAGGAGCTGTAGTTACCTGTGAGGTGAAGATCAAATGTCAGGGAAACATGTCCAAGAGCAGTGGAAAAATTAGGCCATTAGAGAGACTTTTTATAAAGTGTGATCCCATGTGAGATCTCTCGTGAAAGGTCTTCTTGACACTCATTAGTCTGTTAAAACTCAACAACCTGGTGGCAGAGCAGGAAAACATTTTTACAGCGTTTAACTGATAGTCTGTTTCCTGGAACCGTAGGGAGGAGAGGGCTTTTGCTGCTTTATGAACACAATTGGCGTCACATGACAAATTATTCTCCAAATGAAGAAAAACAAAAAGAAAAGGAATGTTATGAAAACAAAATGAGATGCTTTTGTTCCATTGAAAACAAACGGTGACAGCTAAAACTGCAAGTGTTTTCCAGCCTGCCTCCGACAGCAATTTGGGTCATGCAAATTAGGTTATTCAGCAGAAACGCTGCAGAAAATGAGTCGGAGAGAGGCTGAGTAATGACAGGACCACAAAGGAATGTCGAGTGACGCCAGTGTCAGTTTCCCTCTGCCCTCTGCTGGACTACAGGGGGAAGGCCAGTGAAAAAGAAGCAAACTTAAAAAAAAAACAAAAAACTTTCAGCCGGTAAAGCAATGCTGTGATGAATCCGTTTTAATTGAACTGGGTCAAGTTATGCTCTTATCTCCTATTTAAAGGGACAGCCCAGATCCACTGAAGTGGGGTTCTGCAGAAAGATTGTGAGCAATTAATATCTTACCTGTTGTAGATTTAATTGTGACTGAATTAAACTAATGGCTAGTGGTAACTGCAGTTCTCCTTCAAATCTGGGTAGCCTGGAGCCATTTGTAAAATCTCACAAAACATTTGGGAATCATATTTGATTCAGATTTTAACTTTGGGAAACAAATTATTTCAGTAGTAAAGAGATCCCTGTTTTATACTGAGGCTTTTATCTTTAAAAGACGATGAAAGGGTGATTCATGCTTTCATTACTTATCACCGGATTATTGTAATTCCCTGTATGTTGGTATTAGTCAGGCCGGCCTCTCAGTACTGCAGCTGGTCCGGAGTGCTGCAGCTCGTTTTCTAACACAAAGAAAAAGGCGTGGACATGGCTCCCCTGTGCTCACTTCCCTTCACTGGCTCGCTGTTTGTTTTAGAACGGATTTTAAAGTTTCACTAAGGATCTATAAGGATCTAAATGGGCAGACACCGATGTATCTGTCTGACCTCCTTCAGCTTTTTGTTGCCCTCCAGACCTCTTCGATCTGATGATCATTCCCAGGTCCAGACTGGTCTACAGATGGGTTGTAGGTCCTGAACTGTGGAACCAGCTGTCCCAACATATCAGACAGGCTACACCTTAATGTTTTTAAATCTTATCCTAAAACACATTTGTACTCATTCACTTTTAATTTAGAATGAGAGTTGACTTTTTTTTCTATAATTTTAATGTCTTATTAGTTTTTATAACTTGTTTATTGTGTTTTACAAAAATATTAAAATTTGTTTCTAATTTTTTGGTTTGTTTCTTTTATGATCCTTTGTGCTTTGGGGTTATTTTCTTAGTTTTAGGTACAGCATTTTGGCCAGTTGTTTTTAAATGTTCTGCATAAATAAAGTCGAAAATAATAATAAAAAAAAAGTCTGAATTGACATTATCTGACATTTCATTTTGACTCCACTCATAATTAAACGTTAATGAAAATAATTATCTGTAACCATTTTGAGACTGATATAATGAACTGGTCACTCTTAGAGAAAACAAAAAAGCCAGAAAACTTCATTTTCCATTACATTTTTTTGGGGATCGAGTTGATACAGAAGGATTGAATGATAGTTAGCCTCCAGGTAAGCTGTTACAAACCTAAAAACCAACTGAGCTATAATAATAGCCAGTCACCCATCATTATTATTATTATTATCATCATCAGAGTAATAACAGGGTTAGAGGGAAAATTACAAGGCAGATAAAGATGATTTATTTGCAAATATGAGCAGCATTAATGATGAGTGGGCAGAAAATGCAAACAGGCCGACCCTCGCCTCACCCTTCATGATCTGCTGCAGCTCCATCTGCAGGGTCTGGATGGCGCGGGCGGGGTAGTCTCCAGCTCCGCGCTTTATCCTGTGGATGGACAGCCGTCCGTCCGTCACGGCAGCCACATCATCGTCCTCCAGGAAGATCACCCGGTTTGTGTGCTCGATCACAGCACTGTGACGATATGAAGGCATCGGCTATAATTCACGCCGAATATTTTGTTTTCTGTACGCAACAAAACTATAGGGAGCCATTTTATTAAGCATGCATTTACTTACCTAGCATCGGATGCAAAGTAGTACTCTACAGCTTTCTCTTCAACAGGGAACAGGCAGGTGTCCTGGTCCAACCTGGGTAGGGCATTGCAGTTCTTTTTGTCCTTCTTGTCTTTACCAGCTGAAAGAAAAACCCAAAACAAAACAGGTCCTCAGTCCTACTCGTACAATAAAATGTAGAAAAAAATCAGACTAGAGACAGAATCGTGTAACTACAGGAGCGGTAGAGCACAGGAATATGATCGGTGGACAGCTTGTGATCACTGCGCACTCCAATCAGTAGAGGACTTCCCCTCCTGCAGAAAAATACAAAGAGAATATTGTACATGCTGTCCTGGTGACAAACAAAGGATCATTTTATGGTGCGTGGGTCTTTAAATGCAGGAAAGGACCACTATAATTATTGTGCTATTAGGTATTGCACTTTCAACATTAAAGTAATTACTGCACAAAATGTACTTTAAGATAAGTAACAATACTTAATCCTTAAGTGTTATCACTAACACTTTGACAGCATCAGTGTAAGTATACCTTGTGACAACAGCCTCTCCAGGATAATGGACACACTTAAAGACGAGTGCAAAAGCTCCCTCCTGGAAGGTGGAAAAAAAACTTGTTAAGAGGTGAGTTCATCTCTTATTACCTCAGTGGCACTGATGTGCCTCGGTGTCCTTACCAGCTGCTGAATTACACGCTCAACCAATGTGGCAAAACTGATGCTGTCGCTCTCCCGGTTGTCATACATGTACTTCACCAGCTTGGCGATGGTCTCTGTGTCCGTCTCTGACTCAAAATCATAGCCTTTGCTCTCCTGCGGAGATAAAGTGAGTGGGTAAGTCTTGTCTGTTAATAAACGTGGTGAAATTATAAAAGACAACAATTTAAGAGAAAACTGCTGCTCACCAAGAATTTCCTCAGATCCTTGTAGTTGGTAATGATTCCATTGTGGATCACAATGAACTCTGCAAATAAAAACAAACAAAAAAAACAATCTTTAACCTTCAGGTCTTTATGAAAGCTGCAGACAGAAAAGAGGAGCTGTTTAGTTTGTCCTCTCCGACACAACTGACCGTTGCTCTTGTCTGATCTGTGTGGGTGACTGTTGACGGGGCTGGGCACGCCGTGGGTGGCCCAACGTGTGTGAGCAATGCCAAGGTGGACGTCAAATTCCACATCCAGGTCGATATCCTGCTGCTCTAAAGGTCAAACAAATGCAACCATTCAGTATGCCCAGATTTTCCATAAATGACTGATTCATGGAAAATGAGAAACTTCATCTCAGCTTACTGTGAATCTCCTCATCCAGAGCCTTTACTTTTCCACGTTGCTTGATCAGTTGGATAGATTTGCCATTTGACTCCCAATCCTTGCTGTTTCCTCCATCGATTCCCACGCCTAAAAGATTAAAAAAAATTTTTTTTTAATCCTATGACAATAGATTAAACATTAAGTGTAACTACTGATGTGAACATAGTTTTAGACCATTATGACCCCTAAACACACAAGTACACGCACAATCATGCTGCAGCTCTTAATCTATTCATTAGGAGCATCTCTACACACACACAATAATGATAAATCGGGGACAGGTGTAAAGCTCAGTAACTTAACACTTTGACAAATTAACTGAAAAATTACCTGCTCAGAAACCTTTTTATCTTACAATAATAGTGTAAACAACAGACACATCACCAATTATTGAGAGGACGTATCCAAATAACTGTCCTACAAGGAGACTGTTAGAAAAGAGCCTTTAAAAAAAAAAAAAAACTAAAACAAATCTAAAACAAACCCAATCTGATTTTCCTCACCAGCTGAGTCGTAGCCTCTGTATTCCAGACGTCGAAGACCTTTGAGGAGGATCTCAAGGATGTCACGCCGAGTCCTTGGCACATGGTAGTTGAGATAGGCAAAGATTCCTGGAGAGAGGAGGAAAGTTAACAGCAATAGCTATTGTTATGTTTTTAAACAAATGACTCCACACTTTTAATGAATGTGGTTTTATTAAGGACGTATTACAATAGGCAGGCTGTTGTGCTGAAATCAATATCACAGTAATATGAGAATTTACAGCTAAAATACAAAACACGATCTAAAAAATGTATGCAGAAAATAAAGAGGATCTTTTTATTATTACCAATTATATCAGATAATCTAGTTAAATGCAAAACAAATGTAATTTTGACATCAAATTCTGATAAAAAAATCAAACAGTTTTTTGGTGAGATATGAAAAAAAACCTAACAGTGAATCTGAATACGTTCAGGTGGACGCAGAAACCAAAAGAATTGTTTGAATACTTTTACTGAATTGAGAAAACAATTTTCTGATGACGCATTCCTAAACTATTTAAGTTCAATGTAAAAAACAAAACGAGTATTTCTACAAAAACCAGTCTAACCAGGATGATCACTGCAGTTGCAGACATTGTCATATGGTCTGTTTGTAAAAGCTTCAAAACAATAGAAAGCGCAGGGTGGATCTGTCAAAGTTATTGTGCAATTTGAATTTTTTTTTTATATGTTTCAGCTTTGTATCTGCATTTCATTAGTAATATTCTCACAATGTCACATGCAATCACACTGAGACTTGACTGTGTATAATTACTATACCAGCCAATTATGTTACAGTAAAAAAAAAAAAAAGGCCCAAATAAATCAAAGCTTGGAGCGTTTCGTTTTCAACCACCATAAACAATCGGTACTTTCTGCAAACATCTCATACCCATTCCAACAAACGGGGCAAACGCTGAAAACTTGGACACCACGAATGCCCAGAGGGGAACAAGAGATGCAGTTTAATATTTAGCTGTACGCTGCCAGATACATGCAAATGTAACACCAGCAGAGTGCCTTAAAACAGGACTTTCATTCAGGACAGCAAGAGGAGGTGGGAGGAAGAGAGGGGAGCAAATGATGAAATGATGAGGAGGGAGGGCAAACAAAAAAAAAGAAAAAAATCACAAGGACTGCCTCTGATGAAGAAACAGGGCGAAATAAAGAAAGTAAAATGGCATCAGATGTTAACAGAAAAGAATAGAAACTAGTTTATCTAGTCTGATTCGTTGACTCAAGTTGTGATGACAGTGATGTAAGACAGAGCTGTCTAAACCAAGTGTAAAAGATGGCAAAACACTAGATAAAGCTTAAAGTAAATGAGCCCAAAATGACCACTAGAGAGGCATCACAAGTCACTCACAACACGACATTACTCTCTTCTGGTTTGCACTCACGTTAAGTGATAAGAGCATGAATATGAACACGAGACTAAAGTCACTTGGACCAATACATGGTGAAAATGCGACACGATGATGGGCGTACTGTCAGTGGAAGAGACGTCACAGGAAGAAAGCAGGCATCATCTTAATCTGACTTCCAGCGTGTTTGACACTAACAAGTACACGGCTCAAAATGCGCAATGAGCAGAGAACAGCGAAGGAAACACAGGGTTTTATATTTAGCTGACTATATCAGAAACATCAGCTTATGTTCGCTAACCAGAACTGAGCTTAGCCAGCCCAGCTAGCTAACAGCCGTCATGCTGAAACTACAGCATACAGCCGCTATTGTATTTCTGTTTACTTTCCCACCCTGACTAATAAGGAACAGAAACACATTTCTCACTAAATGATAAAAAACAGAAGAAATGACCACTCACCGCACATGTCTACAGCTCGGTTTCCAGATACAGCTGCTCAGCTCGGACTGTACGTCTGTCGATAAGCCCCGCCCCCCTTCTGAGTTCAACGAGCCAACCGCCTTCTTCGACTGGCGCCCTTTGATTGGTCGACCGGCCTGTCAGTCAGGCTGCGCCTACCAACGTACGCAGTTCTGACGTGGCATCAGGATGTGAACGGTGGGCGGAGCAACGCCTAGATCCTGCTGATGCCGATCAGCACATCCCCAAAGTGACGTCACGCAACAGCGACAACCCTATATTTACTGACAGTTAACTATTAATGTCAAATTTTAAACAACAAACGAGGTAATCATTAAGCCAAAAAAACGCCACAAATTGTACTATTTTAGATTTTAAACAAAGCCCGAGGACGGTTTTAGGAATTAGGTCACATCAGGTTTTAGAGTTTGGACAGAGATTATATCAAATCTAAAGTAATAAAAACATTATAATCAAAGTTTACTTTATATTTAGTTTGTTTTGTTTGTGAATTCTGCATTTACAATATTGTTATTTTTCATACATTTTTGGCAATCTATTTCTGCATACTGTACTGTTTTAGCTTTTCATTAATCAAAACATTCAGCTCTCATTGGGATCTATGACTTTTAGTTTTTGTACTTTTAATTTAAAATATTAAACTTTAACTACAGATTTTCTCCCATAGGAATGCACATAGATCTCTTCAAATCCTTCAAATATTTGCTCTGTTTTTGTCTTCTTAGTCTACTTTTAGTTTTCAGATATTGTTCTGCAACTTTTAGCTGGCTTTTTGCTACATTTAGCTTTTAGCTAGAGTTCTGCTCCTTTGAGGTTTAACAACTCAGTGTTCAGCATTCATCCTACATTTCTGCAGAAAATGCATTTTCTCAAGTTTATTTTTATTGTATAAACTCTTCAAATGACGCTAAATGTAAGTCTGATGAATACCAATAAATCAAAAAACATATAGATGCAAAACTGCAGCGATTTAGTCAAAACACTGAAAAGTAAAATCATGACCCTAAAATAAACACATTAAGGACTAAATTGTCAGAATAATGTCTTTAAGCCTCTGGTTAGCATCCCTCCATGTTCAAAATATCTGTTAACAGGCCACAAATGACAGCAATATTTCAACACGGAAACATCTCATCAACTACTTTATAGGAAATAGTTGTCAGCATCATCTACTGGTACTTCTGTATGTTTGCAGTGATGGAAGTTAATGTTCCTAAAATTTGTACATATATTTTACTCATTACTTATTTAGTGATGAGACAAGAAGTGAACACGGCAAAAATGTGTTTTTTAAACAATCTATTTACTGTAAATACATACATATACAGTATGTACCTTTATATATACAGTTTTCATAATGTGTGTTTTCTGCCTACAGGTTGTTTTGACCTCTAGTTGATTTAGAAGTTGTGTAACACTGTAAAAGAATAAATTCAGTTTATTTCAGCTGTGCAGTGAGTTTCTGGGTCTGATCGGTTCTGTTCTACATTTAGCTGGACAGAACCACCCAAAATACATGATTGAGAACAAAGGATTAAAAAAAACTAGTCAAACAAAAGAACTTTATCCTGAAAATGTGCCACTTTTTGGGGAACCATACAAGACAAACAAAGGGGATGAGCTTTCCAACTTTCCAGTTCTTGTATGAAACTGTGCGTTACAACGAGTAGTTTTATTGCCTCTGTGGAGAGAGAGAGAGGAATGTGCCAATCATATTCTTGTTTTGGCTCAAACTTCAGCTGCCTCCTCATCCTTCACCTATAAAATAAAAAAGCAAGTCAACACTTTTAGGTTGCATTTTGTCTTCTTATTATCTGTTAGTTTATTGCATTTAATAGTGTTTGTTCAATCTTTAACTGTGCTCTAAATAAATTTCAGCAATGAGAGTACATTTGGGCAAATAAGTTCCACAACAGGGTTCAAATCTTTTTGGATATGGTGCACATATATTTAATGAATTATAACAAAACAGTCAAACAAACCTCTTCTACGGATTCAACCTCAGGTATGTAAAACTGCAGCATGTTTTGGATCCCATTCTTCAACGTTACGACCGAGCTGGGGCAACTGGTGCAGGAGCCCTGCAGCTTCAGTTTAACGATGCCATCATCAAAGCCCCGATACAGAACGTCACCTCCGTCCTCCTGCACCGTAGGTCTGGTGAGCGAGAACGTCATCACGTGTGAGTAAGAGTCAGAAAACCATTTATCACAGCGCCAATGTGCATCTCTGTAAGCTGTAACCTTATCCGTGTATCCAGCAGCTCTTTTATCATAGCAACTACTTCATCGTCATCCTCTGATGGTGCTGAGAAGAGAAGCAGAGATTGTATTTGGTTTTGAAATATAGCTTGGCTAACAGGTTTCACATTTTTTTTTTAAATTTTAAAGTTTTTCCTCTGCACCTGTATCGGCGCTTGGCTTGCTGTCCTCGTTCACAACTGGGAGTCCGGAAGTAAAGAAGTCCATAATTGTGGCATAAACATCAGGATTAATTACCTTCCATTCCATATTTTCATCAGTCTAAGTCGGGAGAAAGAGAAAACAAGTGAACCAGCGTGATGACGTTACACAGCGCTGAGATTTAAAGATGCTGGACTTGAATTTACCCTTGTGATGGTGATAAAATCAGGACCAAGGAAGACACTTTTAACTCCATCAATCCTAAAAAGCTGTCTGGAGACAACACAGGAGTTTAAATATGTTTTTAATTAATGCCAAATTGGTTTAATGCAGTGACACTTTTAGACAAACTGTAATGAAATGATCCCATTAATAGGCATTGTGGTTAAAATAGAGATCGATTCCACATATTTGATAGGTATGCAAATATTAAGCATTTTAAACAGGTTGTTTTTATACATTTGTTAAAAGTCAGAAATAAAACCAGCAGAATAACAGTGGATCTAAGAATTTGAAATCCCCCCTTTTTTGGTTTTAGAGAATAAATGTTTTGGTTCCTACAATTCCGATATGACAAAACAGAGAAAAACATGTCTCACCAGTTGTAAGTCTACCTGAAAATCAGAGTAATGTTTTCATTTCACTACTGAGTGGAAAAAGGGAACAAGGTCAGAAAAACTACAACAGATTTACTTGCAGTCAATCTGGGATTTGTGTCACATCAAAATACCTTCTTTAATAACGTGACACATTACTTTTACATTAGCACACTTGTATATAAGAAGCTTTATACCTGGCTAAAGGAGAGCAGTAAGCATCACGAGGGCTGGCAAAATTCATAGTTCCTTCCTCGAGAACTGTCCGACCAGGCAGAAACTTGAGGCTGTTTGGATTTGGTGTATCCTGTGTCTGCACAAACATGGTCCTTCCTGAAAAGAGTCAAAACACAATGACCAAGAATGTAACAGGAGTTTTTAGAAAGCCACCTGAGCACGTCTTGTTATTGCCCTGAACGTGCAGATACAAGATTTTCTCACAACATCCAGGCACCTGATGAGCACTTGTTACCACAGTATAAAGAGTACAAACATATTGTCCAGTCTAAACATATTCAGTGTAAAATCTGTGAACACAAGAGGATCCGAGACTATTACATACCAGGAACGGTCCAGAGGGGGTTCTGTGGCCATCTGTTTGAAACTCCTGTGGCTTGTGAGGGCCAGTGGAATCCACTGCTCTGACACCCACTGCCAGCAAGACTGAAAGATAACAAAAGATATTAAAAAGGGTTACTACACAAATATATTTCATAGGTATCAATGCATATCAAGCAATCCAATGTGTCTGATACATTTACTTTCTATACTTTGTTATGTGGCAGAAGTGATGTTAAAATCTAAGGATCGATGATCCTCTACAAATTCATTTGTGCACCAAGTTAGAGGACCTGTAGCCCTGTGGATTCTGTGGCAATGGTTACACAAACTGTTGAATAGTAGGTAAGTGGACATACAATGACTGCGATAGGACATTATCTTATTTGTCCTGGAAAAAAGACAGCATAGTTCATGATTGCATTTAAATCACAGATAAAGCTAATAGATCCTGTTCTCAAAAGCACTGTTATATGCCAAAATCTAGAAGCTTAAGGTACAATGCTTTAAACACATCTAGCTTGTACAAATAAAACAAATGTAAATGTAATGAATGTAAAAACAAACTATAATAAACAATGAAAGGCTGCAAAAGGGAACAAACAACATTCATAAAAAAGATTTGCTGTAAACTTAAAACAGCAACCATGACTGAGCTATACAAGAGGAATAAAGTGAGTTTCTTTCTTTGTTTACCTGTGTGTGTAGTTACATCCGACAAATCTTTGTTGTTGTGTTAATATTTAAAATAGTATTTTATCTATTTTTATGTGCCATCTTTTTTATCTTAACACTAGAACAGTGCACTGAACTTTCCTTTAACACTTAGCAAATCATGTTACTGGCACATGGTCGAATTTGCATTTGTACTGCTGTTTCATTTAGAACTTAAAATTAGTCTTAAAACAGAAGAGGGGCTTTAAATAAACGACACAAAACACAAAGTTACACATACAAACCTTTTTTAAAAATAATAAAACATCATACAACTTATAATAAAGTAAACGTGTAATAAACAATTGGCACCAAAAGGTTCTAAGTGAGGATGTAAGTAAAGGTTTTAGTTCAAACAAATAACTTCATTAGTTAGCTCGACTGTTTTAACTACAACCTATCAAAGAATTGAATTAAACTAAAGTTAGACCCATGTCCAAAACTACATTCAACAAAATCCGCAAATATCATTGCACAACTTAATAATATCTAAGAATGGTAAACTACTGTTTAAAAGCAGTGTGTTCAAAGCTGTCTGATGGTCACGAGACACTTTTTAATGAAATTTAAAATAAAATGCTATAACTGAAGATTGCAGAACAAATGTGCAATAAATCAAAAAGCCATTTTGGCTTCACAGGTGACAACTCACAAGTGGGCTGTGCACAAGTGAAGATATATGTCTAGCAATGTCCTGGTGAATTTATATTTATATGAATTGATAAATGACGTTAATATGAGTAATTAAAAAAACTATTTCTGTACAATTTGTCAAAAGAGTACAATTTAAATAACTGAGGTTATTTAAATAACTGAGGTTATTTAAATTGTAAAAAAAAAAACCAACTTTGATTACCCAGAAGGCTCATTTATCTGAAAGGAGATAAAACAGAAAACGTCAGTCAGAATCAATACGCCGTCCAATCAGGGATTTGCGGTATGAGTTACAGTTGACATATTGCTACATCCACAAGTTAAAATGGAAACAATTAAAAAGATAACAAATACATTTGAGTTTTAGGGGTGGTAATTTATCTGCACACTAATTTGACTTTAGTTTGCGCAGCTGTTTAGGACAACAAAGAGAGTAGACTTTAAAATGTGTTAAAAGAAGAAAACATGACGGTAAGACCACGCATGTCCTTCTATAATGTTTCTACTGATCGTGAGTCTGCGTCACTCAACAGTTTATTCTGCTTAAACAATAAAACAAGCGTTAAGATAAACCTGAAGAATGATAACTTCAAAAACTGTACAAGCTCACAACTTTCCATCTAACAAATACACTTACGGTCGTGAAAGTCCTGCAGAAATCCTCAACAACCTACCGACCTGTCTATAAGTCGCCATGATTGTTGTGGTTGAACAACCCAGGACGGAAGTGGTTTCTGCATCCCCGGAAGTGACGGATTATTATTGTACGTTGGTTAAAGATTTCCCCCCCCCCAAAAAAAAAAAAAAAAAAAAAAAAAAAACAACACCCATCGACATATTGTCCAGTGTTCAGCTTGAACGGAGCTCTTAGTAAATTTACACAAAAAAATGCCGTGTGGTAAAAATTTCAGAAGGAGAAAGGAATCCTCAGATGAAGAGGAGGAGGATGAGACAACAGAAGAAGTCCGGTAAAGTACTTTATTTAACAAATGAAAATATTTTCTCAGTGTAACGTTGTGCTAGCGAGCTAGCAGTGTTAGCATCAAAAGTGTAGAATCTGCACACGTTATTTCATCTGAGTCATATTTTATATAAACAGTCTAACCCATGAATTATTTGCGTTTTTTTAGAATGAAAATGGAAGAGGCTAAAGAGCTTCAGAGTTTGAGGAAACGACAGAGCGGAGTCAGGTATAGCAGAATTGTAGCATACTCGTATTTCATAACTCTTACTTATTCGATGTGAATAAACATTCATATTTTACTTTTGTGCAGTGTGACCGCCTTATTAGTTGGAGAGAAACTGCCGCCAGAAGCTGAAATTGATGTAAGCAATGTTTCTTAAATACCACGAATGGCTGTGTTTAAGTTGTAACTTATTTTATTAGCTTCTGTTTCTTGCATTTATCATTTTCAACAGAATGATCCTTTCAAGTTGAAGACTGGGGGGGTTGTAGACATGAAGAAAGTGAAAGACAGGAATAGAGACATGTAAGTAAACCAGATTTTGGTGCAATCAAATTACCAGAATGTATGCTTTAGTATGTTTTTACAACAATACAAAACACTATGTCTCCTGATGGGAGTGACTGATTCATGATGATCCACATACAGGACAGAAGATGAGACAGACCTCAACCTGGGCACGTCGTTTTCAGCTGAGACTAACAGGAGGGACGAGGATGCAGACATGTATGTATGCTTTTGTTACTGCAATGTAAATATATACACAAAACAATACATAATTACAATATTAGCCATTAACAATGTGCTACCATGTGTGCGGATGTCATGTTAGCAATACTTTTAGAATTACATAAAGCTACTATGTGAAATGTTAATTACACAAAATAATTATCTGATTTAGTGCTGACGTTATTTTCCCTGGACTGCACCTTCTGTAACCATCTGTTGGAGACATACAGTTGTAATTCCTGGTTATATTGTTTGGTTGCTTTTTCCCTGCATTTTGCCTTGATGCACTACCTTAGGTTTATACATAATGATGTTAAAATAATGCATGTGGGTAAAAAGAGTCTAGCTGACCACATCTGAACAACCGGACACCAGTAAGTTACGTGACGCAAAGAATTGTGGGGAAAAATGTGCCGTTGTAGTCTGTTTAAACACCTGTTCATCTCAGTTCCAGTAACATTTAGTGAAGCTAACTTTGAGATAAATGTAGAATGGTAACCTTCAGAAGAGGCCAAAAATCAGGCTTATCTTACATTTGGTTCTGGAGCACACTTGGGCATCTTTTGGCCCACTGGAGGTCAGTGGAAAATCAGAAATCAGATATAAAACGTTTTGTGTTCAAATCCAAAATCTCTACTTGTGAGGTTTCAATTGACTGCCAGAAACCCTGGCTGGAATTTAAAATCACCATTATCAAAACATGTTAAATTTTGAATTGGAAATGTGACACGGTATGTGTAAAAATAGGGACAAGTGCTATCTAATTTAAAAGAAATCTCCTATAAAAGAAAATATGGTAGTCAAGGCTGGTTGGGGGGTGTCAAAAGTTCCACTGAACTGGAATTTTGGGATCTTTGTCAATGAAAAACAAAGAATAATTTTTGATCATTGATCACCACAAGGCTTTAAAAATGTGATGACACAATTTATTTATTTCGATTGCAGTTGTGTTGATTGTATCCTTTGTAGCAGGGGTGTCTGATCCTGGTCCTCAAGAGCCACCATCCTGCATGTTTTATTTGTTTCCCTGCTCCATCACACCTGATTCAGTGGTTAAATTACCTCTTCATGTTCTGTAGAAGCCTGTTAATCACCCATTGATTCAAATCAGGTGTGTTGGAGCAGAGAAACAAGTAAAACATGCAGGATAGTGGTCGTCTAGGGCCAGGGTTGGACACCCTTGCTTTGTGGTGATTGTTCTGTAAAATGCCTTACTTCATTCAAACTGTAAGATTCTCCACTCTCCAACAGTATGATGCATTCGTAGACATACTCATACAGATCACTTTTATATGCAGCATAGTTGTGTAGAAAGCAGCCAATGGCCCAACACTGAGCTGTCAGGTCGAAGTAGAGTTCAAACCTTCTTGGATCAAGGCAGCTGCACTCCGACCAAGTGTTGCATTTCCTCTCTTTTGGCTTCGCCAGCTGGAAATGATTTCTTTATGACAAAACATAATTGGCTGCAAGCTTCACTGACATCAGTGTTGTGCAATGTGCTTATTCTGAGAATTTATGGTCTGTTGTTTTATTTTATGCCTCTCTTCTAAACAGGAGGCGTTTAATTGAATCCCTCCAGCTAAATTTTCATGCATATGGGCAACAAACACTACGGTTTAATTTCTATCAAGAAGGCTTTTAAAATAGTTTAGTTCAAATATGATTTAGTTTTTTTTTTTTTTTTTGCAAAAGAAGTAATACTGCTGTTTACTTCACGTTTTGCCCTTTAAACAACTTCAGATGTTAACAGTAGGTATTCCTTGAAATCAGTCATTGCTCAACCGGATGTTTTCTGCTCCAAATCCTGCAGTTACCTCCTGCAGATGTTGACCATTGAGACAGCCAAGGTTGCAAACAAAGACAGCTTTTGTTGGACTTTTTTTTTTTTTTTTTTCCTTTAAACAGTTGCTG
The DNA here is from genome assembly GCF_001649575.2 of Kryptolebias marmoratus. Taxonomy (NCBI): domain Eukaryota; kingdom Metazoa; phylum Chordata; class Actinopteri; order Cyprinodontiformes; family Rivulidae; genus Kryptolebias; species Kryptolebias marmoratus. Next base: position 14,400,630 of record NC_051430.1, on the reverse strand, counting down.
GACAGACGTTATGGAAGTATGTCACCTTTTGATTTCATGAAGCAGGCAAGCCATTTCAGGGGCAGGGTTTTAGTAGGAGGGAGTAACTTGTATAAACAAAAAAGCTGTAAAAACTACAAAAGAAAGTGGATAAAAACTAAAAAAGAATCAGGCAAATGGCTTGACCTTAATCTAGAACCTTAGATTTATGATCGTCTCGTCAGCCACTTGAATTTGGAATATTTCTGCTTTGTTATAGCGCATTGATGGAAACTCAGTAATAACGGACTCAAACAGATGGTATGTTTTTCTTTCCAGGATGAAATACATAGAGACTGAGTTAAAAAAGAAGAAGGGCATGGTGGAGGCGGAGGAACAAAAGGTGAAAATGAAAAACGCCGAGGACCACCTGTACGAACTTCCCGAGAACATCCGAGTGAACTCCGCCAAGAAGACGGAGGAGATGTTGTCCAATCAGATGCTGAGTGGGATCCCGGAAGTTGATCTCGGCATAGAGTATGTGCAGAAACAGAGATTCTTCAGTAATTCAGTTCATGTTTGGTGTTTAAAGGTTTGAGTAACCCGTTCGTCTTTTTTTTTTTTTCCCAGCGCAAAGATAAAAAACATCATCCAGACAGAGGATGCCAAGGCCAAGCTTCTGGCAGAACAAAGGAACAAGAAAAAAGACCTCGGCACGTCGTTTGTTCCCACAAACATCGCTGTTAATTACGTCCAACATAATCGCTGTGAGTCCAGAGTGATTGAACGTACTGCGGGTGTAAAGTTTGCTTCAGTGATCCGGTCTGTTGATCCTGTTTCTTTTTCACATTCCTAGTCTATCACGAGGATGTGAATGCACCCCAGAGGCACCACAGACACAGAGAGGAGCCCAAAGCGAGGCCACTGCGTGTGGGCGACACAGAGAAACCAGGTCCAGAAGGTACGAGACCTCTCACCTCTGAAACAGAAACGGACTCTGTGAACTGTGGAGACTCAGCTTTCAGCGTTTATCTTTTTTTTTTTTTACTAAATCACGTGCCTGTATTTATCTTTTTATTTAAACTGAAATAATCTAAAAGATTCCTTCTTTTATCAACCCGCAGCTCCGTCACCACCGAATCCCCGCAAACGCCCCAACAACGAGAAGGCCACAGACGACTACCACTATGAGAAGTTTAAGAAGATGAACCGAAGATATTAATGAGCTGCTGTGGGTTTGAAATTACTCCTCATGGTACCATCTAGTTTGGGTCGCAGTGACTTGTTGACGGGTTTACCTTAAGCCAGAACGGCAGAACTCCCATGTTGGATCCTGTAGATGTTGTATAAAGCCTCCAGCTGTTCTCTGGAAACAGTACATTAATTGTATGTATTTGTGCTAAAGTTACTCAGCTGATTAAATCATATAAGGATGAATCAAAGTGCAGGAAGTGCTTAGAAACAGTGCGGGGTTGAGGTATTGGACAGAGAAATGCTCTGCTGTGATTGGTCGCCACAATGTTAGCTGTTTGACTTCACACCGATGCAACCAGGAGTCACATACACAAGAGACTCGTACATTTGGTTCTTCGATCTGCTTCATTTTATAGTAAAATGTATACTTTATTTGACAACTTGTTTTTTTGCAAACTATAGATTTAAAACCAAAATGTATAAAGAGCTTATGAATTAAATTGTATGCAGAATATTTACTTTGACCAAAAGTTTGTAGTTTAAGCTATAAATCTGTGAATTTTCTGTTTCTTTTAATAAATTAGATAATTAAGCTTTTCACCTTACTTTAAGCTCCAAGACTTTTCTAGCATATTCCTTTAAGTTGGCTACTGTCTAAATTTTTAAACCATTTTTTATTGAGGGGTGTAAAATTACATGATTTGACACAAACCAAGACATTTATCCAAGTATACAAGTGTTTTATGTAACTACTGTGCAGTAATTTGGAATACCCAGGACATAAAAAGCTGCACAGAAAATCAGATCAGAGCATTTATTCCCTCCAACTGATCTGATGTAACAGACTGATTCACCCTTCGCTGAATGGATTAGCATCAAGTTTTATTTGTATGTTTGGATTATTGCTTTTAGGGAAAAAAAGAAAAGTTACAGAATAAAAAGAAGGATGTGTTTATTTTGATTTAAATGACAAGCAACAAAACATGAGTCACCTAACTAAAAGTTTGACAGTTAAAACAAAAAAACAACGACACACACTTGGGCTCAATTCATAAAAAGTTTTAAAAAATAGCTTATTTTTAAATTGACTGCTTCATGGTAAATTTAGGTAACGTGAAAGCCATTTTAATTTACACGAAGGAATGTTACAAAGAGTTCGCTTTTAGAGCCAATATTCTTCTGATTCTTAAAGTTATTTTGTTCAGTGCTGTTAGATTTATACACCCTATAAGGAGTCTGGTTTCAGGTCAACAAAACTACTGGTGTAACGGAAACAAAAATGATTTCAACCGAGCCCAGCGCATCCGTCCCTCCCCTCTCATGGCTTCTCCACGGACGCCGTCCCGTGTCCGTTGAGGTGGAGCTGGGGGTTCGTCTCCTGAGACGGCGTCCCGTCCGCGTCCTCTCGGTCGTCCTGCGCCGAGCTGCCGCTGCTGTCCCGGGAGGCCCAGCTGTCTCTGCGGCGGTAGGCCTCGCACAGAGGCAGGTCAGTGCTGTCCCACTGACTGTAGCTTTGCAGGTCAGAAACACCGGCAGGGGGGGAGCAAAGAGTCAGCGCAGCGCAGAAGGAGAGGAGCAGACAAGAGCCAAAGGTCAGAAATGAAACACTGGTACACGCAGGAAAGCACAGGAAAGCACACGTTCGTTAGAAGCAATGGAAGCTGTGCAGAAGCACTGGAAACGATGGCCGCGTTAAACCAGAGTTCGATTGGTTTTGTTTTAGGATTTAGAACTAATGTCAACTTGATTTTAAGGTTCAGCAGGCAGCTGGAATTAGTTGCTGATGGAAATAGCAGAGTAAGAAAGGCAGGTAGGTCCACACCCAGCATGCTCCAAACACAACCAAGAAATGCTCCGTCATACCTTCTTTGAAGAAAACACAAACTACTTCAGCGTTTTGTCTCTGCTTTATTTCTCGATTTGTTCTGAGTTTATGGGACAAATCTAAAACTGCACCACGCTCCTTCCATGGTTACAGACTCTGAATGTTTGGTTCAGAAACATTACATCTTTCTGATTTCCTCTTACAGAATAGACATCTATTTAGTAGAATTAGATCAGATTCCAACAAATAAACAGCAGAAAATTAGGCCTAATTGAACAATTAATTCTTCAAATCTAATATATAGACCATTTTAATATGGAGAATTTAAATATAGCATATAAATATTTTCTAAGATAAAAATGATACAAAAACTATTTTCATATTGTTTCCACTTTGTTTTACCTTCTAGCGATTCATCTACAGCTGGAAAAAAAAGGGAAATGAAGTGCTTAAAATTCATAGAAATTTATTGCATTAATAATATTCTCGTGAACAGACAAAATGGGCTCATTTTTTGCGTTTTATTAAACCATAAATCTTTGCGGGCCTTTATTAAAATGTCTCAAGTCTATCAGCTGCCGCAGAGAAGGAAAAAAAAGTCCTGATCGTCATTTAGATTAAACAAAAACAACCCTGCAGTAAACACACACCAAGCATCAAAATGATTTTCTATTAAACAGGAAACTCTACTGGATTCCTAGAAATACGTGTCGACTCGGAGTCTGAGAGCTGGAAATGCTGATGCAGCAGATATTTCGTGTTTGCCCAGTTATTGGGCCAAACAAACAAAAACAAAGAAAAAGGTCACTTGCTGAACAGTAACAAATTAAAGGCACTTAGTGAAATCAGGCTGACTCTGACCCTTACAGATGGTTTGAACCGACGAGGAGTTTAAAGCCAAATATTGTCAGATGGAGAGGTGGGAGCTGAACCCTTCCTCGCGGCTCAGCAGTGAAAAGGTTAAAGGTGAAACGCCGCTGGGCACGGGACGTTTGAAGGGGGCGGTGGAACGGGCGGCCTATTATTTGTACCTGGAGGAGTAATACTCTTCCTCTAGCTCGTAGAGGTCGATGGCGATCTCATCCCGCAGCGACGTGAGCTTCTTGTCGCACTCGTCCTGCAGCGAGCGGAGCTGCTGGTTCTGGAGGCTGATGGCGTCGTTCACGGAGGGGAAGTCATTCAAAATCAGGAACTGCTTTAGGTCCGACACCAGTTTCATGAGGGACTCGCCGGCACGGACCTGAAACAACATGATCACGGAGGACGGTTTGAAAATGATGAACTCTGACTTTTCTGGTTTGTTTTCTGAACTGAAGAGATTCTTTTACAGCTTCAAGACAAAGAATTAACGTTTCCACTAAATGTTTTTTCCCTCCTAAATACAAGATTTTGGAGTAGAAATGCTGCAGTATTTTAGAAATCACAAAAACAGAGTAGGGAAAAGTTAAAAACAAATCTCCAAACAAATATTATGTAAAAACAGTATTGTTCTTTTAACTTTGCCGTTTTCTAGAAAGTAAATTTAAGCTTCTGAAATACTATGATTCCATGTAAAGCTGTTGCATTTCAATTTCATGATTTGTAAAATGCATTTAAGAAAATGTAATATTTTGTGAAATGGAACAGTGTTTTCTGATAACTCGCCCTTTTGTGAAATTAAGTAATTGTTAAAATTTTTAGCCTGTTTTTTTCCTGTAAAACTGTGTTGAGTTTTGCATATTTTGACCATCACGGCCATAAAAATGCCTCCACTGCTATTATGAAAGAGTGATAGTGTTTTGGACCGTGTCAGTGTGTGTTCTTTTGTCTGCCTGTTAGCAAAATATCTCATGAACCAGTGAATGGATTTGAATGAAACTCTCAGACAGTAATCATTGGATGTACATCTACAACTGAGTTTTGCTAATCAACATTAGTTGATGATTTGTCCCAAAAATGACTATAACTAAGTCAAAGTTACAGATACTGGGCTAAAATCTACCGTGGCAGTAGCTGTGAGTCATCCTGAACACCAACATCTTGATAAATCACATGAGGCTTGACCAATACATAACTCTGTCACTTATCATAAGATGATCTTAGTTTAACACTGGCATAAAAGGTAGCAGGTTATATGCAATCATTTAAAGAATGTGAGGTCGTTAATTTAATCAGTGATGCTATAAGAACTTTAAAATAATAATTTCCTGCAAATGTCTGCTCCATAGGAAGCTGTGTGAATGTAACCAGCTCACCCTGTGCTCCTCTCTTGGCCTCCTATTTCTCTTTACAACCAACCTGTGAGGTGATACTTCAGTCGAAACAGGGCAGATAAATAAAGAGCTGATTAGGTGTCACACTCACAATGTTGGCAGCTCTCACGTGCATCTCGTAATGGTCCTGCTCTGCTTGGGTTGGTCGAGAAACCTGAGTCTCATCTTCTATCTGGATGAAGAGAGGAAAAGTTACCCGGCTCTTAGAAGAAATTAAAACTAAGACGAGTCCACAGGACGACAGTGATGCTGTTAGGTTTTAATGAGACAACAGGAGCTAAATAAAAGTGATCAAACGGGTTAAACGACGAGGTGTCCATGATGCTTACTTTGGCTGTCTTGATGATTTCTGTGAAGTTGTCCATGATGGACTTGATATCATCTTTGAGCCTCTTGTTGTAGTTCTGCAGCAGGGTCTCTTTGCTCTGAGGGAGCACTCTCTGGTTAGCCATGATGAGAATGACCAGCAAAACACACCTGTTCAGGTTTAAAGACAGAGACAAAAAACATTCAGCGGGTTGTTTAAAATACTAATAATTAAAAAAACATTAACCAGCGCGAGCGGGAAAAAAACAACAACAAACGAATGAGAAAACTCACACCCAATAAAAACTTCCTATTATACCGCAAGAAGTGTTTATAGTTATTTTAAACACTTATCACTCACCTTTTTATCGCATTCTTTGTTAATAGTATTTTTTTCTAACAAACCAAAACCTCACGGTCGATTCTTCTTCTTCTCCTCCAGTTTTAAGGTAACTCACATCCGGTCTGTTTGCTTCTTACCGCGCCCTAGCGACAGCATTTATACAGCATCAGACCCAACTCCACAGAACTGTGCAAAGGCTTTAAATCTTTAATTTGCATAATATTTTGCTTTCAATAAGCCAGACCTGGTTTCTAATCTCTTAAATTTGTCATGATCAATATTTTTTAAGGCTTTACAATAAATCAAATCTTTAGATTTTTGCCGCTTTTTAACTCATTTCCTGTCCAGTTCTTGTACCTGGCCGGGACAGAATATTGTGTAGTGTGCGCTTAAAAACTGAAGAAGACAGACAAGTGGAGGACAAAAGAAGAAAAAAAAATCTGATCTAAAAGAGTATTTACAGCAGATGAACAAAATCTGAAAGTCACATCTTTAAATGAACAACTCAGGTAATTTATATAGTGCAAATACAAAAACACTGACATACATTATAAAATGTTGTTTAATAAAAGTTATCTCTGTAAAGGAGCCAGCAGATTGTGTCAAATCTCCACTTCATTGCAGTCTCCCATCCTGAGCAGCACATCGGTAACAGTGGAAAGGATCGACTGCCTTTTAGCAGGAAGAAACCTCCAGCAGAACCAGGACCAGGATGGGCGGCCATCTTCCTCGATCGGATGGGGTGTGAGAGGACAGGAAAGAGACAAACATCAGAAGAACTGAGAAGAGCGTCATCCCTCAGTTTATCTTTTACTGTATGTCACGTTTTCATCTTATAGTTTTTGGAACAAAACTATTTTGTGTGTCAAACTGTGTTATTGTTCATATTTGTCATTGATTCAGCTAAAGAAATCAGATAAACTTAGATAAACCGTTATTTGCCAAGTTGTTTCTTAAGTTTAAACAACACTGACTTATCCTTTGAGTTCAGGAGCCTTTCTGGGCCTGAATCATTCACATGTCAGAGTTAAGTGGCTTGACAAACAAACAAGAAAAGGAAAATGGTCAGGTGCTGGGCTGTAAATGAATTTTAAAAAGCAGCCAAAACAAACAAACAAAAAAAAAAACAATGTGTTTTTTACATAAGATTAAAAAGTTTCCACTCCAGGTTTGTGCACAGTAAAGTACATGTAATAGTTTGGAGCGCTCTTTAAATGGTTGTTTGTAGTCTGGGTTACATTTCAGGCAAAACTGCGTTTGTTGGTGTAGATTCTCAGGATGTGACAAAAAGAAACTGGACTTCCTCTCTTGTTTCTGCACTCAGCGGTTATCGTCAGTGCCGGTGAAGCAGACTTTAAAGTCCGGGAGCTACTTTAAGTGTAGCAGAATACAAATGTGTGTGAAATGAAGATAAAGATCCTAAAACCACTTCAGCCACTGAACGCAAAAAGTGTAAAAACCAAAGAAAATTTGATTTACATTCATTTATTGGTTTTGTGTACGACATTCTTTTCAAAGGCAGGCTGTGCAGCATACAAGCATTTGGAGTGCTTTTATCGTCCAACAGCACCATCTGCTGCTCCTTCAGGGGTGGTTTTCGGTACAACACTCGAAATGCATTTTTACAGCTGACAAAACACATTCTTCAAGAAACCTGACTCTTTGTTGGTGACTATGTGCAATCTTCATATGTGAGGAACGTTTACATGGTTTAACAAAAAAGAAAGAAAGAGTGTTCAACAACAACAAAATTCAACTGCAGCAAAGGAACAAGTTCGCTTAAAGTTTTGGTTGAAACATTTCAGATTCTCCTTTGTAAAAGGGAGAACCAATTAGTGTTCTAGGACTTTACAAAGAGCAGAAAAAAATGTCCAGATGATGATGGAAATGAATTCATCATCAACACCAAAAAAAATCTTATTCCTTCTCGACATCACATAGGAACTAATTCAATTAATTTTCTGGCCTAACATATATAAATGCTCCAAAACCTTTTGACATTTTGACCAAATAAAAGAAAGCCATGAAAATGATCAAACCCTTCTAGGTGGAAATAAAAATAAGTTAACAATTACTGACATGAAATGTCAGTAATTGTTATCTTGAAATGTCTGCAGTATGTCATCCTTATCCAGCATCTACTTGTCACAACGAAAGGCCCCAAACTACAGACTTTCAGATGATTTTGCGTTATAAAATTAAAATCACATGATTTTATTCTCTGGTAGTGTTAAACAGAGTTTTTCTGTCTTCAGTGTTGCTGATTTTGTCCTTACTGAGAGTGATGGAGGACTGAGGCGTTATCAAATCACAATTTTACAGTGAAGCTTAGATGTACAGGATATAGGTGTGTTAAAGCTTCAGCCACTCTACTGTGCAAACATCCTCAAATTAAATAACCGAGGTAGACAGAAAAACAATCAAATGCTTCACCACCGCATTGCATTTGCGTGGATCTACACCAGAATGATTAAAGGTAACTGAAAGTTTGGAGGCGAGGAATAAAAAGTGACTAACGCAGCAGGAATGACGACCTTTCACTACCAGACCTAATGTGAGCCACTTAAGGATGCGATCGATACGGGCCTGCAGTCCAGCTGCAGCGCTGGTGACAGCATGCGGTATGTCTGATGCAGTTTGCATAATTCAGTGTTGCAGATTTCCACTACTTGGTTTGTCTGAGTTCAGGGTTTATCTTGTGGTGCTTTTAGGTTAAAGGGCGCAGAGACGAAGGGGTCTACAGTGTTTACGTCAGAGGTCCATGAGTGAAGCGGTCCAGCTGGAGCTGCTGCCGCATCGGACACGACTCTGTGAGCTGCACCCTGCTGCTGCGGCACCGGCCCCTCGAAGTGTCGGGAGTATTTGGACAGAGCTTGAGGGCGGAACGGTTGTTGGACCTTTTGTCCCAGCACTCCCTGGTCAGAGGTTAGGCTCTGAGCAGCAGACGCTTGGGGGTACGAGGTCTTCGGTTGTGCTGCTTTGGGCTCCTTCCGTTTTCCAAAGGGAGCCTGCGAGAACACGTCGAGCTGCTCCTGAGCTGCAAGCGGGGCGCGTGGAAACGGAGCGTTGGCAAATACATCCACGGAGTCCTCCTGTGGAACCGGAAACGGGGCTTTAGAGAAGACATCAGGAGTGACATCGGCCCCCTGTGCTGGCTCGGATACATGCCAGGAATGATTGTGACCAGTTGTGCATGGTTGGGGGAAGGCGGAGGATGATTGTACTGATAATGTGTTGGGGTGATGTGATGATTGTAGTGCTAACTGAGGTCCGTGCTCTTCCTCCTCTTCTGAGTCCATCAGCAGAGGTCTGGAGCCACCGCAGTCATGTGCAGCGACATTACTCTCAACAGCTCCTTCATCCTGTCGCTCCACCTTCTGAGCTTCTTTCTGTTCATCCTCATCACTGGAGTGCTCGCAGCCATCATTGTTCAGAGCATTTCCCTCAAGCTCTTCAGTCTCTAGTCCCTCCTCAAGCACAGAGTACCCATTACTCTCCCCTTGGAGATCTGTACAGGACAGCAGAGACAAGAGAAAAACAATGTGAACAAAAAAAAATAAAAAAAAAAATCAATGGACACAACAAGCACTCTCAGCAAGAATATTATCAGTCTGAGAGTCCAGCTGGACGTTTAGTTCCCAGAACATCAGCTATCAGTTTCACGTTTGACATACGGATGACTGATGGACCATCTCTAAAATCTGTAAACCACAGATCAATGAGAATGACCCGACAATGATGAACCAGCACAGGACTACCAAACAAACTCTACTCTGAACAAGTCACATAGGACAGACAAGACTTAACAGTTCTGCTATTACAACATTAACAACCTTGTTTCCACAACTTAGTTGCAGCTGCGGAGTCTCCAACTCAAACTTTAAAAGCAGGCGCTCGTGTCAGGAGGAACACGCGGTTTAGACTTTTGTTAGTACTGATTAAGGCAAGATTCGGGGGAGTTTAGACAGACTCAACAGGTCTGTGGAAACAAGGGAAAAGAGCCTTCAGAGCAAAAGGTGAGAACAGTTAGAGAGGTTTGCACAGATTAGTGGAAACGGGTGAGTCTTACCTCAGAGGTGTGGACAGCAGCTGTTAGCTGGCGGCTCGGCAGAGATGTTAGTCGCAGCCACTAAAGGAAAACACCACTTTTCTGTTTCGTTTTACTTCTCGGAGAGCTCCCTCGTCATTCGTCCATTTTAAAATGAACTTAACATAATTTCTGACGCAACACAGTTTGAAACAATTACAGCCAGACTTAACGAAACTAAACAAACAGTGACTGTTCAGTATTTCGCCAATCAGAGCGAACGACTAAAACAGAGTGAGAATGCTCATGTAAATACCAGAAACAAGATCAGAAACACTAAAAAACAAACAAAAAAAAACCTGGCCAGGAATCACAAAAAATTCAGTAAAACTGAAAAATGTTAAGACTGCCTGGAACTTTCTCTTCAGTATTAACACCCAAACAATTATTTACATTATTTTAATGAGTTTTATTACCTTTTTGTTGGCTGTCTCTAAACTGTATCCCTTCATTTGTTAAAAAAACATAATATAAATAAAAGGAAATACTCACAATGACCCTGTTTGACACATGAACATCTGCTGCCAATTCAGAAAGAACCTTTTTATTTGCATCCGTTCTAGCTGAAAGATTTTAAGCCGACCAGCAGAATAAGCAAATAAAATCTACACAGAAACACAAGTTTAACTTTACTGCAAAAGCCCTACAAGATACAGCACTGCAGTCTCTGATAAGAAGGTGAAGCATTATCTTAGGATTGCATAGATAGATGCAAACGACTTAGCTGTAAGTTAGTAAAGGTTGAGAGGAAGAGGAAGAGAGGAACAGCTGTAATACCGTTCCAGCAGTCATTGTATTGTCAAACCTAATTTCAATACTTGATACACAGACGTTTTGGAAAAAAATCAAACAAAGTCAGTTCCAAAACCTCAACATACATGTAAGGTTACTGTGTATAAACATTAAAAATTAGGTTTACAGAGTGTGAAAATGCACTGAAACTTCCTGGAAAAGCCAAAACTAAAGCAATACTGGGTGGGGATTTGGACACTTAATATAAAACCATTTGTAGTGACTGTGATCTAATGCAATATAACTTTTATACAACTTCCATCCAAACCTTTCTCATCAGTTCATGAAAACAAAAGGAGCACGAGTGTGAGGCGTGAAAGTCCAGAAGCATAGGTCCCTAATATCCCCGTCAGAGAAAACGGACCTCAGTCATACACACCAGGTTGTTAAAAAAACAACGTAACAAACAGAAACACTAAACTGTGATCCATTTTGTTTCCGAGGACCCCAAAAACAAAATTTCAAACCAAATAATGTGAATAAAGAGAAATTATAATGGGACAAAGAAGAAAACAAGGTCAACATTTACACTATTTAAGTATGGCTTCGTACACAAAAGTGTTTTATCTTTATATCCTTAGAAGTTCTGTACATACTCCAACACGTTTCTCCATTCATACATTCATCCTAAATCACAATCAATAAGTCACATTTAGTCACATTATTAGAAATGAAATGCCTTTAAATAATATACAAACAAAAGAGAAAAGAAAATCTAAAAAATAAAACTTTGAAATTATGAAAATCTTTAGGTCCATATGAGAGATTCTTCAAAAAAACTAAAAAAAAACCAAAAACAGGTTCTTTTGGCTGAAAATGTTACCACATTTAACCACCGACTCTATGGTACGATGTAAGGAGGGACTGGCTCGGTGAGACGGAGTGTTGTTAAGAAGGAGATGTTTTCAAATAAAGCTCACCTGATAACATAGTACCCACACAAATTAACTTAATGACATGAGTAATGTAGCTTCCTCTGCGTAACGTGTCATCTATGCTGAGAGCAGAAGGAACCATGGCAAGCAGCACGATTAGAAAAATCGCCTTTAGCTTTGGTATTGCTTCAGATCAATAATTTCTGCTGAGATTACTTTGAAAGTAAGTTAGAAATACAAGAATCTATACATCAAAAATATCATCAAGCGTGTCCCAAATTTATTAATGACTTATGGAAGCGACACGGTTGGCGTGTTGCTGTGGGGTCAAACTGATCAGCCATATAAACACCAACTTCAGACTCAGGATGTCCGAACGCCATCATGGTTTGAAAATGAACAATACTCCGTTTACCATTGGAAAAGAAGAAACTGTGTGTAGTTAAGCTTTGAAGCCTGATAAATAAACTCAGTGTTGGTAACAATTACTGATCAATATGAGGAAAAAACAAGTAGGACTGAACATATTCAGGTTCCAAACACTTTGTGCTTTAGGTCATATCTAAACAAAATGCTTGGATAAGGCAGACTAAATCTTCTCGTACACCAGTTAACAACGACAGGTACAAAAATCCTCACTACGTCACAAACAGGTTCAGTCTGTGCTCCAGGAAACGTCCATGTCGTTCATCCAGGTTACACGCTTGTTCGCATAATTAAGTTCAAAGCTTTCACCTGGAAGTAAGAGGACTCGTGTACTTCCAGTCCTCACCCCTTCACTCACATGACCACGCCTGAGGGGCGGTGTGTTTGTTCACAACCTCAGCCTGCGACAAGTACACCAGGTGAACATAATGGAGCTGTGATCAAGCGGTGCATTCGATGACGGCCGTTCACCGCGGGGCGTGCACTCGACGGGGGGCTATTAATGCAAGTGTGAGGAAAGCGTGAGAAAGACCATGGTGAAGCGGGGACAAAAGCAGACGATATGCTCAGGCGTCAACAAAAAGAGAAAACAAAAAAGAAAGGTTTTTACCAGCGTGGAAATGTCAACAGCCAGTGGAGATGCATGAAACCAGCTTATCAGGCTACTAGAGATGGAGTTGAGGCCAAGGAGGCACATAAAGAGAAAGGCTCGCCTGAACCAATCCATGCTGGCTTTTATCACTTCAGAAGTTGCTACGTTAAGTGCCTCTGTTGCCCATCTCTGTCCCTCCATCCCCACCTCCCCCCCACCACTCCCTTTGTTAGGATTTTGCACTCTGCCCCTTCGACCTCTCCCACCCCCTCTAGAGGTCGATGAGCTGATCCACCAGCAGGAGAGAGCGGGCCAAGTTGGGGATGCTGGACTCTGAACTGCCACTGTTGCTGTGCGAGTGACCACCTGAGAACGTGCCAGAAAGAAAGAAAGAAAGAGACAGAGATGGGCATGGAGGAGCCAAGGGAAATCGTAAGAGACAAGCAAATGATAAAAAGGTCAATAACGGGAGGGGGTTTGTATGGAAAAAAATTATAAGTGAGGAGATGATGAGAATGAGGGGGGGGGGGATATGCATGAACGGGGACAGAAAGAGAGAAGAAGCAGAGAATAAGCTGGGATCATGTTCAAACAGCTGCATCATTACAGGAGGAGAGTAAGGGATTGCCATTCTAATATGAGGGAGTTTTAAAAGATAAACTCTAAGGAGACAAACACCTTCAAACTGAGTAAGACTGGCAGCTTCACGTCAGGCACAAGGGAAAGAAAATAACTAATGTGAGAGCTTGATGAGGGAGGAAAAAAAACAACAGCCTTGATGTGACAAGCACATTCATACAAGCCTTTCTTGTATTAGCGATTGCAAAAAAAACAAGCTGTGATGACTAAACTAGGGCCCAAGGCTTCAGCAGGTGTGAATGCTCATGTCACAAATCCCTCGGCCTTACCTTGGTTTGAATTTTTGGGGATGAGCACAGGAATAGGGTCAAACTCATCGTCATTGACCTTCTTCCCACCAGACATGAGGAAAGAAGAGTCTGCAGTGAGGGAAGAGGGAGCGATGCGATGACAAAAAGGAGAAAGAATCCACGGCCGCAGAGAAGAACAAGAAAGAAAGAAGTATGCAGCGGATTAAAAACAGATGGGGCCAGGTCAGTGAGAAGTATTTGAAAGCTGTTAATGTTACATGGTTTGTATCTGGAAATGAATCAAGGTTTTATTGAAGATGCCACTCAGAGTCTCATTCCATCTCCATGTCTAAGGCACAGTTATCCAACACTAAACATGCCCTGCATCTGTGAGGCGGAGCTGTGGTTCTCAAACTGTGTGGTCCAAACACCCGCCACTCCAAACCCCACAAAAGGAAGAGCTTACCAGAGGCAGTCTGAGCAGGTTGCAGCTCCTCCAGACAGGATCCAGAGCCACAACCAGGGGGAACAGAAGGGTAGGAGGAAGAGAGAGCAGAGACGGGCTGGTTTCCACAAGAAGTGTGAGTTAACAGATCCTGACCCAAGAGAGAGTCCTCCCCAGTGAAAGAATCTGAGACAGAGTGAGGCAAAGCCAGAGCGTCACAATAAAATATGACTGAAAGCAGGACAGGAAGACTTTGTTAGTAAGTTTATATGTTTATATTACAACTAATAGCAGAGTTGAAAACTTAAATGTTGGCCTCAGCTAATATCAATCAGCACTTCACAGTGTGGAAAGTTACATTTAGAGGGAAAGTATTAAAAAAAGAAATATTAAAAGAGTTCACTGAAAACCAAACTTGACACCTAAGGAAACCTTTGAATTTTGATCTGTATCACTGTTCCACCCTTCAAATCAGTGAAAAGAGATTCTTTTTTTCTTTCCGATGACTCAGAATGCTAACCTGGCATGCTGGCAGCAACACGCTCTGGCTGGCCTGAATGCTGCTGGGTCTGGGGAGCATCTAAACCAGGTATTAGCGAATCCACACACACGTCTGCTACACAGAGATGGAAAGATGAAAATAATTGTTAGTAGTACAGATGAGGTTTAGTAGTGACCCACACAGTGTGATTGAGTTCTTGGCCATCTGAGAGGGGGGGGAAAAAAAGGCAAGGAAGAAACATTTGGAAAAGACTGGAGCAACTTAGGAACAGACAGTGAAGTTTTCTGCACAAATGCTGAAGGCAACAGCAAAGGTTGAAAGGTCAAGAAGCAGCAGAAAAACTTCAGGGTCAGGCAACAAAGGTGAAAATTGAAAATTTGAGTGATGTGTTTAATGACACAATTAACAAGGTTAATTTTGGGGTAATACGATTGTTTGCCAAACAAGCCTATTTGTCATAAAACAGTAGGGAAACAGTGTTTATTAATGCTACTGACAAAGGTTCGGTTCAAATAAGGTGGTGAGTTTATCTGTTTAGCCCATCAAATGAATCAGCTGACTGTCAGCCAATATTAGAGATATCACGAACATACATAGGTTTGCAGATATAAAAGGTTTTTGGGAACAACATATTCAGCAAGACAAATTACTTTATGAAACTTGGAGATGGTGGCACTTCACAGTTTGTCCAGCAGAGCTGCTCCAGCTCCATTCATTTCAAAACTTTCAGAAACTGTCTGCAGCACTCGAAGCCGAGTCGACATCCCAGATAAACAAATACGAATAAAATCATGTGTTCACAATAAGCAGGCAACTAGTTTCAAAGTTAGTGGATGCTGGCTTCATCTTTTTCAACTGTACTCTGGAGCAGTATACAAATATGTAAAAATAATCAATAGTAGAATTTCATAACCACTAGAAAATCCTAAATGTATTCAAATGGTATAGTCTTATGGTAGACATTTCATTGCTGACACAGTCAGTGACATTTGTTTTCTGAAGATGACATGCATAGCTGTCAAAAAACAACAACAACAAAAAAAGGCAAAAACAGTTTCTAGTACCATTAGTGAAAGAGTAGCACAAAGAAAATATCACAGTCTGTAATTTAATTTACTTCTGTGCAATACAGCAAACCTCAAGACCAGTCATTTAAAGTTCCTGAACCTTTACTAGTATAATTATGGCACCAAACCATTAGTAAGTGCAAACTTTAACACCTAACAATTAGTTCAATGAAATTATTAGTGAAAGTCACTGTAAACAATTCCTGTTAAATTGGATTCAAAACTCATTGTAAATACCAGTTTAGTCGTATAAAATGAAGCATCTCTGTGATAAAGGAGAAAACAAAAACAATCCGTGCACATAACAACCAAACGCTGACTGCTGCTCATACTCACAGGGAAACTTCTACGGGGTAAAACGGGGGTATGGGGTGTAGACAAGGAATGTGTTGACTCAGAAAATGGCACAGCAGATGTGACCTTTAGCCTCTAACACTAAGAGAGAAAGGCCAAAATGGACATGTGGTTTTTCAGGAATCCTCAGTTTTTTTTTTCAAGTTGATTATTCCAGGTAATATTAAACATACTAAATATTAAAATGTGACAAAGACAGCCAAGTTTTAGTTAATTCCAACAAGACATCTCTCACACTCAAAAGAGATTTTCTGCTCCATCAGCAAAGGTCAGTGTGGCTGCTTGAGCGCACCCTATTTGAGTGAATCAAATAGAGACAGCTTAAAGGTACAGATTAACCACACCCTTATTACATAATAACCAGCAGGATTTTTATCCTCTCAGTGCAGGCCTTGAACAGCAGTTACCAAAAGTAGGTTTAAATGGCTAAAAAGAAAACACCTCTGCAAAGGTTAAAGGCTAATCTGACAAGGATATAAAAGTCAGGGACATCATTTTCACTGGACCGTGTGTTTAACTTCCTCTTGTTCTTCACAGCAGCAGTAAGCAGCGAAGCAATCCAATTAACAAGGGACAATTTGTCCTTCACGTTACCAGGCAACAGTGAAAGCACACAAATCTGCAAGTGAGATGCCATCTAGCTGTTTCTAAAGGTGTCTATTCATGGACACAGACAAGAAGCCAGTGCGAAGATGCCAGCTATACCAACAAGATAGGACTGTGCATACAGGTCTCACCTACAAAACACTGGCTTCCATAAGACAACATCTGGGTGGTGTGTGATGTCTAGGAAACGACCTCAGCAAGAATGTGCTTGTGATAAGAGCTCTGAAAGTGAGCCCAAGGCCTAAGAAAGATTAAAAATACTCTATGTTCTGTATCATGGGAACTTTACCTGCTGCGTCAGAGAGAGAAATTAAACAGCATTAAAAGGGTCCAAAACAGCAGAATGGAGATGTCTGCAGGTATTTGGGGTAATAATGTGATTATAAGAGAGTCTAAATGATGAAATCTAAACATAAACTACAGAAACCAAAGGTAGGCAGCACACAAAAAAAAAGAAACACAGAACACACACCAAACAAACACCTTATTGAGAACATTTTAACTTTACCTGGAAAAGCATTGAGCTCTAGAATGAGACTTTCATTGGAATTTGAGCCTTTTTCTCCCACTGGAGCAGCTGATCACACACAAACAGTATGCCGTTTTAGATCACACAAAGACCGTATTTAAATAATGCTGCATGCGTGGTCACACCGTGCACAACTTACTCTCGGCAAGCTTTGCAAAGTCCTTGTTGAGTAGCTCCTCTGCTGTCAGCTTGGAGAAATTATCATCTCCAAAGGGGTTCCAGCTGGGCTGAGAGCTGGGAGCGGTGAGCGCCGAGGGAGCGTCAGCACCACCTGGATGATACACACTCTGCTGGGATGAGCAGGGGGAGCCAGAGGGAGTGGTGCTAACGGATCTGCAGAATAAATGCAAAATGTTAGCTGAGAATGGAAAGTGAAACTGAACACAAGGTATAAAGTTTGTGTGTAATGATGTTTGCCACTAGAAGTTGTTAAAAAAGGAGCTATTTAAAGACCAAATCAAGTGAATCTTCTTAAAACGTGATTCTTCGGGTTGTAAAAAGGGCTGCTGTCATATGAATGAACTGCTTATTGACCCCTCTGTGCCATGAAAGGGCGGTTCATTCTGGGACTGCTGAAAGGAGTTGATTGTACTCACTTGGACTTGTTGAGGCTGGCCTCAGCTGCGGCTGCCTGAAGTAGCTGGGTGGACTTGCTGACTGGGACTCCGAACACGGCACTGTGGGTGACATCGCTCAGGATTCGTCTGTGGCCACTTTTAGGGGCTGCCTTCGGTGACGAGGGGGGTGTCAAAGAGCCAGCTTTGTGAATCTCTCTGCCTGCAGTCTGTAATAAATAAACAGACAGAAGAAGGGTAGGAAAAACTCAACACTTGCAACAGAAAACAAGCTGTAAACTCAACAAATCTCTTCTTTATTGAGGCAGAGGAAACGAATCAGATCCCAAGCATAAGTCAGAGTAAATGGATAAGTGAGGGGAAAAATATCAATCTGCAGAAAAACCAAGCATTGAAAAAAAATCACCTCTGGAAAAGTAAAACAAGAATACAAGAAACAGTTGAAGTAAACACATAGGTAGCATAGATCAAAACAAAAAAGAGATTTACAAATTTCTGTGAAAAGAGCACGTCATAGGAAGCATTTCTACATGGCTTTAACAGACCAATCTGCAGAGCAATCCTGTCTTTTCACTGCCCAAGACGAAGAAAAGAGCAAATATCTGCATATGTGATTGGTTAAAGATGAGCTAACAATCAGCCCCCACCCAAAGAGCGGCAGACAGCAGCAGGAGTATGATGTTACCACAACCTCTGGGCCATCTGCAGGACCAATAGCTGCAGACTCGGGGATGGGAATGAGATGAGACGCTGCCGTTTCATGGACTACATGCTGCTGAACTTGATGGGTAAGAACTGAAGGAACAGGTTTAGCTTTGGACTGCAGCAGCGTAGATGCTTGGAAAGGCGTTTGCTGTTGGGGCATCCTCTGTAGTTGATGCTAAATTGGAATACCACACAGCCATTTATGAGAAAGGCTCAATGTTAGCGCACCATAAAGTCTTACTTGTGGATATGAGTGAAAGAAAAGAGACTGAACTCAAACCTCTGATAAAAACAAACAAAAAAACAGTACTAAATGCAGTCTAATGTGCTCACAGTTATGATAAAAAAGTAAGTTTAATTTACTTCTACATGATCTCATCAGTTTTTGACATTATAGAGAAATGTTGCTCAAATCTTCTAAACAACACTGACTTGGTTAATTCAAGTTTGTCAGCATTTGTTCCTGTGCAGCTTTCTTATGGTTCATCACAGCATTCTGAGGATTCTGGACTTTGAATTGCTGCACCCTACTGATTCTTCTCTTTTTCAGTCATTCTGTGGTAGATCTGCTGCTGTCACTGGGATCATTGTCTTGATGCATGATCCCATTTTGGCCAAGCTTCAGCTCTCTGACACTCAATCTTAAATTAGACTCAAGAATATTTTATGCAGGAGCTTGTAGTCAGCTGAATGACAGCAAGGTACGAAAGCCTCATGGCTGCAAAAAAAAAAAAAAGCTCAAATCATCTGCTCTCCTCCACTCGGTTTTGTTGTTTTTAGTTTTCACAGAATATTCCCCAATTGTACTGTCATAACTTTTAAGATTTAACAAGCTAACAGAGGCCTATAGATTCTGAAAGGTTGCTCTTGGACTATTACCAGTCTGATATTGGGATGAACTCACTGATGAACTTCTGTATTCGTCAGCTATGTTTTTTCACTTGCTGTTGAACAACAAACTGAAAATTGTTTAGAAATAACTTTAAAATCCTTCCTGAATTGACATAGATGATATGTCATATGTTATTTTCAATCTGAGGTTTATTTAGCCAATTTTAAAACTTGGAGAATACTAAAAGTTTCTTTTTTTTTATCTTGATCCAAAAAAACCTGGAAATGAAAGCAGATGTACTCAGTTTTTGCCGTGACTGTGTTTGATTTGGAAAAATCACCTCAGATCATTCAAATTTATACTAAATATTCTATTTATGTCTCTTCTATAATTTTTTTACAACCCTTACTTCCAGCTCAACCTCAACCTGGATAAGTTTTCGGATGATGCACGAATAAAGACCGAAGCTGCAAGCAGCTCAGTTCAGGTAGGATTCCTACCTGCTGGTTGCTCTGCAGGCTTAAGAAGGCTGAGACTTGCTGCTGCTTCATGAGGAGCTGCTGATGCTGCGCAGGCTGTGGCTGCACGTTGGCTGTCTGTGGAGCAGCTTGTGCAGTAGGAGCCTGTTGAGCAGGTTGGACAGGAGTTGCAGCTGGGACACCGACACCTGGAAGGAAGGAAAAAAAATACAACAAATGAGAGGGAGTCGTTCAATTTCAATCTGAGCTGAGGAAGCTTGGAGGAGGAAAAAAAAAAGGTTGATCTGTCACTCCTTGGGCAAAGTGACACCATCAAAGGAGTCAATATGAACTAAAGCCTGAAAGTATGGAAGCAAATATTAAGAATCATTACAAAATTGATTTTCTTTTCAATCCGATCACAGATGAATGACCTGAAAAGTTGTATAGGTAATATCTTAAGGAATTTGTCAACTTCAATAGATTCACCGACAGAAATACCAGCGTTAGTTATTCTTACCTACAGCCGGCGGCGTTCCTGTAGCCACATTAGGCCTCTTGCGTGGGGTGAGAGCTGGCTGGATGGGAAGAATGCCTGATATCGGCTGGGACTGTGCCTGCCCCGCTTTGGGCCGCTGTCTCGGAGCAATTGAGGTTTCTGTCATAGGAACTGGATCTGTGAGTCTGATGCGAGAAAAAAATAAATAAAAAAATGTAGAGCACAAAGTGGAAAAGTTTCTTGTGATGTTTTTCAATTACATAGTAAAGTTTGACACAACTCTACATTTTTGTTGTTGTTTACATTTTTCTCTAGTTCTGTCCCAAAAATATATTCATATCCTCCCTTTTCAAAACGTGTGACACGCTGAGAGCTAAACCACCTCATACTTTTTTACACCTGTATGTAGCTTTAGATAAAAACTTTAATAAAACACAAATAAAAATGTAGCTTCACATAGATGAATGAGGAAATTGCATGTCCTGTTTGTGTTGTTGAATCTTCACAGATGTGAGAATAAACAGTTTAAAACTGTCCCAAATCAAAAGGATCCTGTCAGCAGAGGGACGTGAAGCAGGGGAAGAGCCAGATCACAGAAAGCCACATAAAATAGAAAAACATCATCATAATATTAACAACATTCAACTATTTTGTCTCTCCTCACCTGGCTTTGGTTTGACTCTTTTTGGCTACAGCTTCACTGGCTCTGATAGGCTCAGGAAGTTTTGCAGGAATGGGTGAATTCTGTAACAACAAGAAAATCAATAGCATTTATTTTTACACCACAGAGCTAAACACATAGGTAAACTGTATCATAAGTGCCTTTTGTAACAGCAATGAACAAAAACTAGAAAGTTGTAGGTCTCAGATTTCTGCTTCTCTGACAAACAAGGAGACAAACTAAACCACACAAGATAAGACCAAGTACATTTTGCTGTGAGAAAAACAAACAGATAAACAAAGAAAGAAACATCTTAAACCCTAAAACATTCTCTCGTTTCACTTTCCTCCTGTCAGGCTTACATATAAATTTGGGACAGGGCACTCTCGTCGAGCCAGTTTAAAGGCAAAGTGGGACACTTGGTAGATATCTGGTCTCATGTCTGGATCAGGTTCCAGCATGTATCCTAAAAAATGAACAAAGACAAGGCACGTATTTTGTGACAGGAACACAAACATTTTGGAGCCAAATTTAAATATACATTTACAGGATGTCTGTGCATTAGGTACAACGGTACAAAACAAAGTTACTCACTAATGAGACAGTGTATTTCCTGGGAGTAGCGGGAATTGTCAGGGATGGTAAAACTGCCATCACAAATAGCCACTTGGCTCTCGCCAAAGGGAAGGGTGAAGTAGCATAGCTTATAAAGTAGACAACCTAAAGCCTAAACAGACAAGAATCGTGTCAGTTCTTACTCTGAACATTCAAACACCACAGGTGAATATTGTCCTGTAGGTTACATATCGCCAAATAAATAAATTTTCTAAGAACTTCAGTCAGACCCAAATATCCGCCTTTGTTGTGATGACTTTTCCGCCGTAGAGGTTGACCATCTCTGGAGCCCGATACGAGAGCGTAGTGTACCTGAAGACAGGAAGGAGCACAGATGTGAGCTTTTGGACTGCACAGATAAGACAGAAAGCATTTAGGATAGGAGGCATGCTTGACAAAAATAGAAACACACTTTTTAATTTCTTCTTCCACGACTGCGACCCCCTCTGTCTGAGGATTTTGGAAGTGGTTGGTGGCACTTCCAAAGTCACAGAGCACGTAGTGTCCCTGGTCATGCAGAAGAATATTCTCCACCTAATAAGGAAAAAAAGAAAAAAGATACAACTTGTCAGACTGTATTGCATTGTCAAAATGAACTCAGCGAGAAACAAACAGTAAGTAGTCATTAAATCTTATTCACTGACTCAAGCTCACCTTGAGATCTCGGTGGATGATGGGAGTGTTGCACTGATGAAGGCGAGCGACTGCTTCACACGTGTCACAAAAGATCTGCAACACCTCAGCTTCACTGAAACCCGTCTGCAGTCGCTGGTTCATTAGGTTTACCACCTGCCCACCTGCATAAAACAAACACCTCATAAAAAAGGAAAAACGCCAACCCTGTTTGAGCAGCATAGCAAACATTTTTATTCAAAAACTTAATATTTAAAAGCTGTCCTTTGTTTTAGTCTTAGTGCCATGAAACTCTGAGGCTTAAAAACTCCCCATTTAAATGAACAACAACCTAAATGTTGATTAACAGCATCTACATAACAGAAAAGCAAATATTTATTTTTATTTTTTCATATCGTCTAAAGGTTTTTGCTCAGCACTTTGTGTTGGAAATAATATATGCAACATTTACTACCACTGCTGCTTGCTGTGCATTCATTAAAATATATTTTCCTATTAAATAAAGCACTTCTTTGTAAGCTCTGCTCTTTAAACGCTTCAGCAGCTACATCTAAGCTTTTACATTTCTATAGGGAATACCCCCAAACCTACGCATGAAATGAAAACTGAAGTTTTACTGACCATTACTGCTGTTAGATGACTTTTTGATTTGGGGGAAAAAAAGCAGGGCACTGCGAGCAGCTAAGGGTAATGGAGAACTGAATCCATCAGAGACTGAAAAGCATGGGGGAGGGGTGGGGGTGAGGGGGCAGATTTACCTCGACAGTAGTCCATTAAGATTAGGACTTCCCACACATCACCGGCTCCGACTGCAGTTAAGCTGGAGTCCAGAAAACCAACTATGTTTCTGTTACCAACCAAGTCTCTCTGTGGAAACAAACAAACACAAAGGAATTATGACAAGGAACTCGTGTAGTTGAAATCGTTTGTACAGTTTAAAAAATTGAAGAAAAAAAAAAAACATCCATGTTTGTGACAGTTTAGTTGTTTTTTTTAATCAGTGTAGAAATAATCCAGATAACCATCCTCTGTTAGTCATTCCAGGGCGTGGCTGCAGGAACTGGGTATTTACACACACAGTCAAAGACTCCAGTTGGGAAACGGGACATGGAAGTAAACGCAGACATCTTAAAGAGAACTGCACACATTAACCCATTCACAAGTGAGGCGCCATGTAAGAACGGTAACTGCAAAACCCATATTCAAATATTACAAACGTTCACAGAGACAATTTAAACCTTTTAGCTTCCTTTAGTTCCCGCCACTTTTCTCAGCTTCAAGATTTTTTTCTGACACCTTCGATGTCTTTTAATTATAAACCTAAAATTGAATTAAACCAAGCAGTTCAGGGTCAAGTTTGTATTTTACTGCTATAAAAACTCCAGCTAAATTATTTCCACAACTCATCTGCACTTCCAGAAACCATCTCCTGATGATTTTGTTGTACTCAGCAGTTACTGGCTCTTACTCACCATAATCTGTATCTCAAGTTTGCAGATCTGCAGGTCGTGTTCGTTGTTGACGTACATTCGTTTTAGCGCACAACGCTGGCCTTGATGTGTCCGCACCAGGAAAACTATCGCAAAACCTCCTGCAAGTAAGGAGGATAGAGGCGATCAAAACAAACAAACATTAAAACCAATAAAATCTAATTGTCTAAACAAATTTACAAAGTGAAAATGTATAGATCTACTAAACTTTTTGACTTTTAGCAACACTAATCATGTAGCAAGACATACCTGGTGTTATTTTGGTGAAATTCACAATTGAACAGCTAATAAGGCAGATGATGAAATCTGGGAATTACTCCTGCTAGACATTTTTTGTGTACAGTGTTTAATCCCCCAAATAAATAAAAAAAAACTTAATGCAAAGAAAGCATTGCATAAACTGAATGATGTATTCAAGAAGTGGATCGCTGGTTGACTGGCACATTTTTGAGATAAATAAATAACGACGTGTGACTCAGCAGTTGTGAGAAGAAAGACAACACATGATTAAGGAAATGAGGAAATTCATTATCCAACTATTAGTAACAGAAATACTTTGAAGAAAAAGATGGGTATCTGCATGAGGAGTAACAAAAACCACAACCACACAGTCATAAAGTATGTGCCCTTTATCTTTAATTATCTACTATCAGAGTATATATGATACAATATTTACCCTTTAAGGTAGAAATCGAATCTTGTGTATAAACTAATATACATTTAAACTGTGTTAGTTGTAATCTAAAGTCACATAATATCTGTAATTCAGTTTAAAAGCAGCAAACTGTGTAGACGTTGTCATCTATCCTCCCTGACCTGTAGATATGATCAATTTTAATGTTAATTTTAATTTTAATTTCTATGTCAAGCTGTTTGCAGGCAGCAGCTCTGAAGGTGACGTTCTGACTTCTGTTGTTGTGTTTGCTCTTCAGACAGCTGTTTTTTTTCCCCTCACACAGCTTGAGGTAATGCCCAACACTGACTCATCCAGCTAGTATCACTAAGCTTCAATGTGAAACTGGCAGCTAATGTTTGAATAGGACTGAATGGAGCTGCGTTACACCCATCTGTACTGTAAAAAATAAAAAGAAAAGAAAAATCACTGGAACAAAAGGCAACAGTAATATTTTAAATTTTGTTTAACAGCAATGTCTTCTATGAGACAGAGTGGAACTGGGTCATGGAATCTGATATAATGCATAAAAAAAACCTTGGTGTTACCATAAAAATCAATGACTGAGAATGTCACAAAAGTGCACAAAAATGATCAAGGGCTGCAGCCATGAGAGAAAAACAGCTGAAAGCTGAACTCTGCAGTTAGTTTGGTCATGATATGTAAGGGAATTTTTCACTTCACATATGAAATTCAGTTAAAAGCAAATGACAAATGCAGACTTTTATGTGCAGAACACAGAGTGTGTGTGTGTGGTCCATCAGAGTAAATATATCTGAGCCACTGCTGTCTAATCTGAGATTCAGGTGGTAAAATAGAAAGATTACAAGCCTTCTTAGCAAAGGTCTATATTCTGAGCAGACAACGTGACTAAGTCCCCCTAGAAATAGTCAGCGTCTCTTGACGCAACTGGCTGTCAGGATTATCCCACGGTACCTCGTGCAAACACAGCCAAGCAGGTGCACATAAAACAATTTTATATATTGTGTTGAAAAAGTCAATAAATGTCTGAAGTGGCAAAGTCCTTTAAAGCCCTTATTACACATATAAAGGTTCTTAGTCACGGCCTAAAGATCTGCACTATTGGTGTTGGACTAACACAAGTCACATCATGTTCTTGAAACTACTTTGATGATTACAAACAGGTATGCAACACAACAAGGAGTGCCACTAAAGAGCGGCTTTAATCAAGTTAACATGATATGAACTGTCTCATCATATAGCAGGAAACTTTCTTTTCATTAACAAAAAGAATGGGCTGTTATAAAAAGCACCAAAACGTTTAATAATCCCCCACTGCCGAAAGGCAAAGGCAGACAATACTGTTTTTGCCCGTGTGTGTATGTGTGTGAGACGTCTAGAGCCAATACAGAATAATCATCTGGCTAATAATGTGTATATATGTGTCTCACGAGGTAAAAAACAAAAACATGTTACATGTGTAGAATGATCTTTTTGTTTTTACAAACTCCATTTAACAAAGCCAAGCTATTATCAGTTTCAAAGCCCATTTCCAGTAAACATTTGCCTTCATGGAAATGTACATACATTTCTCCAACAGTACAGGACATGTCTAAAGTTTGGCATGCCATTCATAAAGTCAGAATGTGTCCAAACAGATAAGGCTCACCTAAAGGAGACTACTGATAAATTAATCAGTCTCTTTTCATTCATTATTTAGTAACATGCCCTCATAGGGCACAGAGCAGAGCAGACTCTCATTGTAATGATAAATTAGCATGGGGAGTGTGCACAAATGTCCTTAGAAGTCACAGTTTATAACAACCCATTTCTTACCTTTAAAATGATAGATTAGGACTAACCTATAGCCTTGTTTTTTACCATAGAAATGTCGTGGCCTCATTAATGTTTGCTACGTGGGAACTTACTGTGACCCCTGCGACAGAAGCTGGCTTTGAAATGACATATTTTGATCAAAGAAAATCCCAAATCTGAACATCAGCCCATCTGAAATCATTTGTTGTGTCACGCCCTCTGTAATTACCAAGATGACTCAATATGGCCATGTGTTTTACAAAAGAGAATCCAGTTAAACGCAGTTCCTCCCAGACTGGAATAGCAAATGTATAAAGGCGACAGTTTAAACTCCTGATTTATTGTTTAACAGCCCAGCTATATGGTGCATGTTTTCAGCCTTACTGATTCCACTGCACAGAAAGAAAAAGGTTACAAGACAAAGAGCATGAAAAGGAGGGTGGTCACTGACAACAGCAATAAGACTCAGAGCCTGTAACCTGGAGCATTAATGCCTCTCCAGGTGAAAACCATGATAAATAAGCACGGTATCATGTCTGCACCGGAAGTGGGACCAACCATGACACTAACATTACCTTTGCAACCCTGCGGAGCATTTCAGAGGTTTGTGTGAAGTGTGACAAGTGCGCAATCCACAAGAAAAGCCATAGTTCACCTTCGGCGATAGTTTCCTCGACGGTCACTTGATATCGCCCGACGCTGAAGACCCGACCGATGAAACTGACACCGCCGCCGGAGCCTGCGCCTCCTCCGCCGGCTCCAGCACCAGGCCCGGAGCCCGCAAACTCCCGACGAGTATCAAAAAATTTCTTCATTTTCACCTGATGTCCAGAGCGGGCCAAAGTCCAAAATGTCTCAGTGTCAAAACAAAAGTTACTGTTGGTTCTGCTCAGTCTTTAATCACTGAGGTACCGGTGGCCTGGCTTCAGCTGCTTCTTTTCTTAACATTGAATGAAAACTAAAAACAAGCTAAACTAGCTGGTTTTACAACTCCTAACCCGCAGCCCCTTACCTCAGCTAACTCATGATTTGAACAACGGGATTAAGATGCTGTTAATAAGTTGCCGTTTTCACCCCTAAAGCGGTACTAACACGCTGCCTGACAAACTTATCCAGACTGTGAGCCTAAAAAAAAATCTCCAGCTAGCTTTTTAGCTCACCAAGCTAGTCAGCTAGGTGACACCTGTCAGTCGATAGACCGGGCAGCCAGGTAGGTCCTTGTTGTCCAGTGCAGCTTATTATACATCTCCGCTGATATCTGCCACACTAAATAGTTCTCAGTTCATTAGTTGCCTTGTTTCGTAGTTAAAAAAATGCAGTACGTATCCAGTTTCTCCGCGCGTCCAGCAGGGTGTAAAATGCTGGTCAACTACAGGTTAATGACAGGGCTAACGTGGCTACAGGCAGATGAGAAGCTACTGGGAAAACTGGGTCCGCACCATTTATGCGACGGCGCACGTAGCGACGCACTGAACGAGCGGAGTTTGCACACAAGTTCAAGCGGCGTATCGGCCTACCAGATACGCTGCTCATATCCAGTAGGGAGTAGACAATTTTTACGCTTTAGACGCCTCGACCATATGGTATATACTTCTCGAGGAAAACGCTTTTCACTCCTTTTTCAGACAAGTTCCTCCATCGCAGCTGGTCAACATTTTAGTCCGGGTCATGCGCCGGTGAAGCGGTAAGGAGTGTACCGAGCAGCTATATTACCGTTTTTCCCCACCCAGCTCCTCTCCGATCATGCGATTGGCCAAATCACCGACAACTTCCTGTTAGTCTTAATAACCTGACCAATAATCAGATCATTTTAAACTGCAGTAATTTGCTCAAGTATAAAATCTTAAATTGTAAACAAAATATGTAGAATAAAAGAAGACATTTACTTCGATTTATAGTACAGCGTATTAAAAAGTTAAAAATAATCAGATGCAATGACAGTCATAGATGTTTATAAAATTTTTGGTATGTTGTTTCTCTTTAGTTTTTGCTGACTCACACCTGAAGATGGAGTGTTTGTAAGGTTTCGTTTTATAAAATTAAAACAATATTATACGACCCCGGATTTTAAAAGAATAGCTTATACTCTAAAATATTTATTTCCACGCTTAAAAATTTACACTCAAGCAGCTAAACACCAGACCAGATTTGCATGACTACAAGCACAATAACAGCCCCACGCTTTTTGCAAAACACTGAACACATTTATTTACTTTAGACACCTAAAGATATCAAAATGTCACTTGTTTTCCATTTCAAAGCACTGGCTTTTCAAATGGGCACAACTATGAACCAAATGGTTAAACACATCCAACAGTTTTTTTTTTTTTTTTTATAAATTTGAGTGCAATATCTTTTTAAAAAAGTATTTCATTTAGCAAAACAATCAGGGCTGCTCTGCTGATTAGGTGTGTGGCTGTGCTAATTGTGTGAAGTGTTTTATATATATATATATACATATATATATATATATATATATATATATATATATATATATATATATATATATAAATGAGAAAATACTTGATTTTATTTGTCCTGCAGGGGTCACTGTTTCACCACTTATTAAAACGTGACCGCGTAGCCCTCCCCTCCATCTAAAACCTTTTCATTAACTTTACAATGGTTGATTCAAGGACAGTATGAAAGAAGAGATGTATTTGTGTTTTTTTTTTTTCTCTTTTTTACCTGTGCTTTTCAGACGAATAATTTTTTGCTGTGGATTGATTTTTTTTTTTCAGAAAACCTTTATGGAGCCACTTTCTTTAGTCGTGATGATAGTGTACAAAGCCCTGATTGAAACATCGGCAGTTCTTATTGAACTGTATATTATTTTTACATCTTCACAGTCTTTAAAACAGTTCAAGAAAAAAACAAAACAAACCTCTTGATTGATATTATATTCTCATATCTCTCTTTGACACTATGTTTCCATGCTTATTTGTTGACAGAGCACAGAACATTCTTTCCAGCACAGCTAATGCCTTGGAACCAATATAGCCATGCTTTTAAACATGTTGGGATGATTTTGTGGAATAATTGAGCCATTAAAGCATTTAAGCTGCGGAGATGTTTGTGCTCTGGTGATAAATTACAATGCTCTGATGGGTTCTTCTGTGATCGCCAGTAACATGCTAGATCTCTGCTGACCCAAAAAGCTGAAGGTAAACACACTTTATTCTCATTTTTTGTGTGATCCCTGGAGAACCAAAACATTCTTACAGTTCTGGATTTAGATCATGTGAAAAGGCTATGTCAAAAAAAGCAAGGTTTTTGTAAGCATGCATGTCAACAACAGCTTTTAATGGTCTCTGTGAGCTGGGCAGAGCTGCTGTTGCATCATTAAAGGAGCTGGATGTGCTTCGGTGGAAAGGGCATCATTAACTTTGATGTCTAACAATTTCTGTGTGTCTGGCTGGCTTCGGTGTCACCTCGAGAGGCCCAAGACACTCAAATTACTCCAAGTAATGAAATCGAAAAGCATTGCACACCCCAAATCTACGGTTACCTTTGAAATAATAATAAAAATGCTGCAAAAATCTCAGGGCAAAAAAAAAAAAAAAAAGAACAAACTGTAAGAACTCAGCAGTTTTTTCTTTTTCATCATTTAAGGTCACAGACATGGGTCAGCTTGAAGAGTACCCACACAAATATCACAGAGTCGCTCATAAAACATTTCAAAAGTGGATTCTTCTTCTTGATGCATCAAGTCATCCTGCGTGAAATCAACATAAAACCATCAGGGCTGTATTCACATTTTCTGCTCACTTTTACGTTCGGTGATTTTTAAATAGCCAGAATACAAATGAGGAACCATTTCACAATTTTA
This sequence comes from Kryptolebias marmoratus, assembly GCF_001649575.2. Lineage (NCBI taxonomy): Eukaryota > Metazoa > Chordata > Actinopteri > Cyprinodontiformes > Rivulidae > Kryptolebias > Kryptolebias marmoratus. The sequence goes on along the minus strand of NC_051430.1, from coordinate 14,370,862 downwards.
CATCAGCTCGGTATGAATTCAATCTTGATGAAACACACACACACACGCACGCACACACACACACACACACACGCACACACACACACACACACACACACACATTAATGACATATCATGACTTTTATCATTCCTTGATACAAGGCAGATGAGCTTTTCAAGATGGCCTTTCTTAGTTTGAAATGACTTTTTATTATCTTTTCGTTGTTCTTCTAGCAGTATTATCACCTTTTTTGTCTCTTTATCATCTAACTATTATAACTTCATTTCACAGCTAATGGTTAATTGAGTATAAACTCTTTGATGGTGACTTAGGCGTAGACCAGCAGTTCTGACAGTTACTTGAAAAACATCCCAATCCTTTGATCTGAGGTTTCATATCTTCTGTTCGTAAATGCAAAACCTGCATAACACGGAAAACAGCATGTCCATTTTCACTGCAACTGATCAAAAACGCTATTACCACCCACCATCCAGGTTTTGATTAGGTATTCCACGAAGCTTGTTAAAACCAGACCATTGTGGCCATGCAGAGAGAAAAAAAGTGGCGTAACTCAAATGCTAATAAAAGAGCTGGATTGCAGTTTCTGATATGGGATAGTTTATTTTCAAAAAAAAAAAAGAAAAAAAAAAGCAGATCCTGCATGGCTGCTAGAGGAGGTGCTGTCAGATCCCCTCCTGCTTGCTGGCTTGTTTTGGCTTTTATTGCTGTTTTAAAGTAGCTGATTTTTAGATTTCTGCAGTGTGGGGGTACCGAGTGAACCCACATGTGGGAGCTGGAGTACCCACTTTCACCCAGGCAGCAGAATCAACACACATCTGGATCTCATCCCCCTGTAAGGGAAAGCCAAGTCATCACATACCTGAGCAAACTCCCTTGACTTTCTCGGGGTTCAACAATAGAAAAGTTCAAACCATAATTATAACATCTATTTGTCAGAGGTGGAATAATTTCCACAGATGTTCCAGATGGCCATTTTATTTAAAGCAAAACAAAAACATGCTGGACTCTGCAGTTCTTGTTTTGAGAGAAATTAGATATTTTTTCTGTGCAGTATCTCTTCTGTTCTTTTGTAGCCTAGTCCATATCAGTACTTGATCATAACGCAGTCACCACAATCTCTGCCACTTTTTTACTTTTAAATATTTCAATGCCATAAACCAAACTTTGAATCCTATCTGTGTCTGTAATAATGCCTTTAATGTAATTTTCCTAACTTTTCATTTACTTGGTTTTGCTCCCATTTTCATAAGGGCTTCATTTGTAGAAAAGAGAAACATAGAACGTAATCATGCAGAAAATTGGGTGCAGATTTCCTCGAACATTCTGGCTGTGATTTGTCTAAGCCGCCTGATTGACAACACAGCCTAGTTTCATTCTCAATCCTCTTAAAGTGTTTGTTTAATAAAGGATAAAATCCAGAAGTAAAGAGGCATCTTTTCAGTTGTCAGTCACAAAATGTATTGAGTGCAAAGTCTGCTCATTATCTGGGCTGCACGTTGATGCGGTGGTTAACGCTGCCATTATTGAAAAAAAGTCTAAATCTCAACTGGGGTAAGTTTGCAGCAATATTCAAACCGCACAGACTGATTTTTTTAAGAAGAGTGAAGAAATCTTTGCAACAAGAGTATGCACAAATCTTTGTGAAGCTTACATTACATGTGTAAGTCAAAAATTCAAGCTGCTCACAGGCCATGTGTCCCGACTTGTTCAATAGGAATGATGAAGAATGTTTACAGAGAAACATAAGGTGCCGATTCCCTCCTCTCCCGTGAGATTGGGAGTAAAGGTGGAAATGTTACTGCTTAAAATACATGTCTTCTTGGTAACTTTAATTAAAAAAATAATGCTTTTATTTTAGGTCAAGAACTACTGGTGTGTTGAAAATATAAAATGCTTTGTTTCTTTTTGTTTTTTATTTGAATGTCTGACATAATGTAATGAATGTGATGTTACATAACAATCCATTGTGTTCTTCAACTCCAATCAAACGCCTGACCATTTGAAAACTGGTAGTTCTGAAACAGAAAACCTTTTTCTAAGCCTGTTGTAAATCTGACCGTAGTACTTTAAATTGTCTTGGCTGCAATCCTGCCTGACACACAGCGGACAGTGTGCATAAAACAACTGTTAACACTGAGACTTACATGACTTACACGACCAGTCGCTAAGATTTAATTTGGGCGGGAGGTAAAGCAGACTCTGCCATTTAAAAGATATCCCTGAGTCACTGTGATAGATATGATGCTCTCCTGAGTTGGGGTCTGTGCATCACCTGCCGTAAAGCTAAATATACATGGTTTGAGACCTAGGGACACACTTTTTTTCTTTTTAGTTTCCACAGGATGTGATGACAGGAAGCTTTTCTGTCAGCCACAGACGATGCAGCTGCAGCTTTTGGATTGGTCTTCAGACTGAAGTGGCAGCAGGTGTGCTGACTGCGGGTGGATGGTGTTGATAGCCATGGTGAAAACCTGCTGATCTGTCTGGAATAGTCATGCTAACTGATGAAACCTTTGACAGCTGCTAAAACAGCTCAAAATAATAATAAAGACCTAACAGTCCTCCAAGGAATGCATATCGCTCGCCGCCTTACATGCCAGAGTTTTAGGCTAAGATCGTCTTATGTTGAGAAATAACGGAGATGTATCTGATTTGGTCAAACTTTGAAAGTTGCATTATGTGAAATTGCACACTCGGTGAATGTGTTGGCATTGACTCTCAACCACTATAACACCTAATTCTCGCTCAGAATCTGTAAACTGGCTGAATTATAGCCATTTTGCTGTTTTGTAAGGTCAGTTGACTGTGGTGGCGTCTTGAAATGATTTGCCTCTAAAAGTTAATAAGCTGTAGATGTACTGGCAGTGATTACTTTCTGAGAGTTTCATTAAAAAAATGTTCAAGGTTTCTTGAAGTATTTTGATAACAAACAGGCAGAGTTGACTCATATAGTTCTTGGCAAATTTCTAAACAGAGATCTCCATCCATTTATTTTCTTTGCCCACTTTTTCTGTGCAGGGTCTCAGGGAGCGGGCGCCTCTCTCCAGCCGTCATTGCGCGAGAGACAGGGGACACCTTGGACAGGTTGCAAGTCCCTCACAGGACCACATAGAGACAGATAAGACAAACATTCCCACTCTCACTCACAACGAGGGACAATTTAGAGATGACAATTTACCTGACATGCATGTTTTTGGTCTGTGGGAGAAAAGTGGGGCACCTGGAGAAAACCTGTGCACGCACAGTTATAGCATGCTAACTCCACACAGAAAGGCACCAGGTGGGAGGCAATCATGGTGGAGCAGAGGTTAGAGCTGAATGCTGTGAGGCAACAGCTCTAACCTCTGCTCCACCATGCTGCCCTAAACAAAGATCTTGTCTGATCTGTTAGTGCTCAAGGTATGCATTGGAAGTGGCTCTCAGCTATTTCGACACCCACCTTTAGCTCAATATCTGTTAAACTGGCTGAGTTTTAGCCGATTTTGTGTTTGCTAAGAATCAATTGTAGATGTACGTCTAATGATTACTTTCTGAGAGTTTCAATAAAATCTGTCCACTAATGTCAATTTGGAGTTGGCACTAGTTCATGAGATACTTTGCTAACAAACACAAGCAAAAACATGATGCCTTTGTCCTTTTGGTAGCAGGTCATAATGAAAGCTGTGACTCTGATCATGTTCAAAGGTGCAGTAACAGTATATGAGTCAGCGTTGAGTTGGGCTGAAATATCCAAATTGCAGCTTTAGTAAAATGTAAAATAAAAAAGGTTTTGCTTCACTAAACGGTTAAGGATCTCCTCTTCTCGTTAGCATTTCTTATCGGCCCACCCAGCCAACAGTAATCAGTGCAGATCAGTGGAGGCAGGAAGACCGAGGGATGAGGGGAAGAGGCGACGGGTAAACTTCCTGTGGAATGTGGCTCGTTCTCCACCATAAGGGTGGAGTGCATCTTAGCAACAGAAGAGGACTAGCATTTACCATTTTCTTTTCTTTCTTTCTTTCTTATTTTTTTTAATTTGTGGTCACAGAACACTGAACAAGAATACTTCCTTGTGTTAGTAAACAGAGTCATTTTAGGAGATAAGTCATTTGTTCAGGAATGAGGAAATGACATAAAGATTTTGAGTAAATCAGCGGAGGTGGGGGTAGGGTGGGTGAACAGTCATTAGATTGCTGTCACGTCAGATAAATGTATTTTTGTTTCATGCAGTAATTTACAAAAGTTCTTTACCATCCAAGTAGGTGGCAGATCTGTGTTAGTTAAGGCTCAATAGTTTAATCATAAATCTTCAGAATATTTTAGATCCATAATTTAAAAGTGTGTCATCAGCCTCATGTTTTCTGGAAGCTGAAGAAATATATATATATATATATATATATATATGTGTGTGTGTGTGTGTGTGTGTGTTAAAGAATGAAATAAACTAAATTTAAAACTCTTCAAAGAAGCTTTGTAATAAAGTGAGATTTATGGAGTTATACTTTAGCAAAGGAAGAAAGCTTTGAGTTCATATGAGGTATTTTCAACAGTTTGGTAGCTCTTACACAAACAGAAACCCACAATAAATTAAAAGTAAATGAAAAGGTGCTAAATATATATATTTAAATTAAAGCTAGATGTGAAGATGAACCAATTCTTATTGATTCATCAACACACGTGCACGATGTGAGTGCATCAGTAGAGCAGTCGTGAATAGATGCAGATTTGAGATTAAATCTAGATACACTTGTTTATTCTGCCTTTGCCCCAAATAATTTGGATTCATGAATCTATTAGATGAAGAGTCTGAAAGAGGTATCCTCTAAGAATTGAGGAGGATAAATTGAAGCTGTAGCTCCGTTTGTGTGTGGAGAATGCATCGTATTGTATGACTCGGACCATTCCTGCTGTGTAGCGGTATTATTTAGTGGCTTTGCTCCGCTCAAATGAGTCAGCTAATATTCCAGAGGAAAAACCTTAAAGTAGCTACATGTGGGCTGAATACAGAATGAACTATTCAGATCGGCCATGAGGTGTTTGGATATCGTTTTCTTTTAATTATTTTAGTCTTTCTGTTCTTAAATTCTCACCAGAGTGAAGTTACTTAATTTTCCAGATTGTTATAATAACAGTGAGACTGGTGTTTGTTTATCGCAGCATGTGAACATCAGTTGAAGGTTATATGTTATCCTTTGCAAGCCCCAGGTATAAAAAACCTTGTTTTTTTATTTTTATTGTTTAAAGAAAAATAATTTTGATTCTCACTGCTGAGTTTAAACTCATCTGCTGCCTGGCAGTTTTTAATTTGTCCACTTGACCTCATTTTTTGTTTATTTTCTGTTAATTTAGATTCAGGTTTTGTGAAAGTGTACTGAGGCTTGGTTGTGAGCAGTCATCGTTTTATAAGGTAGTGATAATTAGTCCTATTATTTAACTTTGAACCATCTTTTTGTTGAATTGTATCTTCTTGAGCTGAATCAAAACTCACATTAATTAGCACTATATTGTGACTGAGGGCTGAATTGTACGGTGATGTATTGGCTTTTTTTAACCTATGTATCTTCAATGTATCAAATTCAGGATATGTATTGTATCAACCACAGAGCAGAGATTTACAGCCTTAGAAACAATGTCGTTGTATATTATTTTCATCTTTAAGTCATTCACAGCTATTTGAGTGCTTACATGCAACCCTTTTACAAATATAACCTTGTGTTAAATTGTCTGTGGTTTAGTTTTGATCTTCAGTGTTTCAACAGAGAAATTTACTGAGCAAAACGGCGAGAAACTGTTGACTAGAGCTACAAGAATAGATTATCTGACAGCATACAAATAACTCAGAGGCCAACTATTGAAACAAAGGCAAACTTAGTCTTTGTTGAAATCAGCTTTCTCCTTCAGCGTAGCGATGGAAGTGTTTGTATTTTCAGTAATCAGTCTGATATGATGACAAAAATAAAAACAGATTGCACGTTCTTTTCAAGCTGATTATGCTGAGTTAAGGAACATTTCTCTGAAAGAGAAAGAAAGGTGTCAGTTCCCTACAGTGAAGGAAATAGGCATCCTTACCACTTTTATCCTGCCTTTTGGTAACAAAAACTGCATTTATCACATGCTCAACAAAACCTTGGTGGACTGCAATTTTCTCTAAAAGTAAACTAAGCAATTTCCTCCTACATGACCTCAAACACTTCTGGGGTAAAACAGCAAAATGGATATGATGGCTTCAACACAAGACAAGTGTGACACAGCAGACCTGAAAAAAATCAGCTGCTGCAGAGAAACAGTTTGAAGGAGAGCTTCAGAAATAGCAAAAACTCTTCAGCACACTGTTCAGGTTTCTGTCACTACATGACAAATATTGGATCAGTTGTATGAGAAGTGGATGTTTGTTGAAAATATGAAGGTACACAAACTGTTTAGAGCAGTCACATATTGCATATTATCTTTGAGTGTGATTGTTCAGTAAGATTAAAAAAAACACACACACAAACATCTATAAGTTGCTGTTAAATTAGTCATTTGGAAACAAAGACATGCAGAAGTCCAAATATGGAAATGGATACAAGTAAATGGAACTACATGACGACTTTGCCTTTTCTCACTCAGGTGTGTGTGAAATTAGGAGAAAGTGCAAAATAGAAGGTTGTAAATATAAAACAGAGAAAGACAAATGAAGACATCAATGCATCAGAACAGAAACCTGAAGGTAGTTGAGTCATTTGTCTTGATGAAAATGCATATTGTCAAGATGCAACATTACACTTTTCATTAGGAGAGATGTGTCCGCTCAGTTACATGACCAGAATACAGCATCAATCCAATTAAGTTTATAGTGAAAACAAAAAAAAGTCCATAACTGGGTTTTATCCTGCAAACCTGATCTGTCAGCCGCTAGACGAGGAAGCAGGAAGCTGATTGATGAAGAATATTGCTTTTCATTAGTGAGGGCCATGTTTCAAAGTAATGAAGCTGTCATTTTAGTAAGGGTAAGCAAAAAAATAAAAAAGAGTTTTATTATTTATCACTATCCCCTGTGTTTGTGTGTTTGCATGTGTTTGTCTGTTGTGTTAGAAAAATACTTCATGAAGTACTGCACCGATTCTGTTGAAACTATCAGAAAGTAATCACATCTACAAATGATAAGCTTTTGGAGTCAACCGAATTCAGGTTGGCCACCACAGGCATCTGATCTTATAAAACATAAAAAATAGCTCTGACTCAAGTAATTTTACAGATTCTGAGCTAATATTTGGTGTGGTAGTAGCTGAGGCTCATCCTCAACACATGCTCTAAGTGGCAACAGATTTTGTATAAGATTGTGCTGAATATTTGCAAGGTTTGGCCAAAACTCTGGCATAAAAGATTACCAATAATTACATCAAGTTGTATATACATATACAGTATATTGAATGTATATATACTATGCTATACTATATATACTAATTGAGTGACAAAAGTATTTACAGGACTAACTCATTCAAAATGTTTTTGCTGCAGCCAAATATGCAGATTTAGGTTTCTATAAGAATAGACTTCAGCACATTTTTTTATTATTTGAAAGAATAATATGACAGATTAGTCTATTTGGGAGGAATAAGGTTTCAGAAATTATTTTTTCTGCGTGTGCGTTTGTAGGCGCGTGTGTCAGCAGAGCAGGCAGCGTTTCTTATTTTAAGATAAAAAACTTCCAAGATAAAATGCTGGGGAAGCGTCTTCTGTCACAAATGAAATGACACATGGATAAAAACAACTCTCCACCAATTATATATAATGGTGTTTCAAAAGTAGTTACAAACCCAATCAAATATAAAAACTTTTTGACCCAAAGAGAACCATCAATAAGCAAAAATTAGACTAAGCATTGCCCTTTCTCTTGAGAGCAGAAGCACAGTGAGGAGAGAGAGTTCAAAAATGTGTCTTTTTTGGATCCGATTTTGAACAATTTTGATAGTTAAAGATTTATCACATTGATTTATTGCCTTTCTTTGAAACAGTGATTACAGCAATCAAGTATTAGGGTAAGCTATTATAATTTAAAGAAGGGCAAAAAAAAAGGTGAATTGGACTTGCAGAAATAAAAAGCAATAACTGTGCTGTGTTAGTGCTAGCTGAGAATTATCTTGGTAAAATCAGAAACACATCAGAGATTTGAGTCTGGTACACCCTCTTTACGGTTTCTAGTTCATGATTACTCAGAAAATGAAATTACTTCAGTGTACATAACATTAAGGTTTGAAAACTCAGCAGCCTTGAGTATGTTTGGATGTTATTTTCTAATCATTATTAGCTGGATTATTGTTAGATGTTATCAACATATTTTGACCTCACAAAACAGTCCAGAAAACATTTCTAACTTTTAAGTTTCAGGTTCACACGCCCTTTAAATATGAATAACAAAAACTAACAAGACAATTTAGGATAACTTGGGGAGTTTCTTTTAAATCTCAGGATAAATACTTGCATTTTAGGGATTTGGAGGCTATAAAATTGATATTTTTGTAAGCATCATGTCAAATATTACCATCATATTGAATATAGCTTGAGTCAGTCAAGTCAAGCCACAAAGATGATAAGTGACCTACATTACAAATTAAACTTAAAAAGTCAGGGTCGAAAAATGCAGCCTTTCTGTGAGGAGATAGTTTACATTTTGTTTCGTCAAGTTTGCTTTAATATGTCTTTATTATGTACAGATCAATCAAAACACAGCCACCCATTTAATATTGACTAACAGCTCATTTTCCTGCCAAAACAGCTCTGACCAGTCAGGGGTTTGACAAACATAAAAATAAAATAAAAAAAACATCTGAGGGTGTCTCCCAGAGACTGGTACCAGGATGTTTTTAATGGATTCTTCAGACCCTGTGGATCATGGGTTCTTTATGAAATAGGCCTGCTTCCCACAGATACCACCAGATCTCATGAGATATGAATCAAAGGAGTTTGGAGCCTGAGTGAACACTTCAGTTTCTTTCTGGTGTTCTTTGAACCCTAAGTGGTGAGTGTCAAAGTGACTTACAGTATATGTGAATGCTGAGATGCAAGTTTTCCCACCATAATGTCGCTTTGTAACACAGTTAGCAGTGCTACTTGCTTTTACCTGTCATTGGTCATTTTTAAAGTGATAGTCCAGTCAACTCTGAAATTTTTGCTTTCTGCCGTCCTTAGACAGCTATTTGGTTTTGTCCGTGGTAGTGGAGAGATTGAAATGGAGGACATTGATTCTGCCTATAGATGTGCTTTAGATTCAGGCTGTGAGATTATCTTGTACATCTGCAGGTTTTTGAACACGTTTAATGACAGCTGGTTTAATGCCTCTCTACAGGCATTTTTAAATTTGAACATTGAGAGAGAAAAAAAAATCTATCAACAACATGAGTGCTTTTGGGACAGCTCAGCAGTGTTTTTATGTGCAGCCCTAACTATACCAGGGAGGTGCTTGTCACCTACAGAGATCTTCACAGCTTTAAAAGAACTTGGGGGACAGAAACCATCTCTTTTCTGGCCACAGCAGAGCTGGATTAGTTTTTCTTTTTATGAGGGGGGGTTCTTTAGGATTCGATTCTTTACTAACAGTATCCAGAAACAGAAAATGTTTACAGTGTCAGCATCCTAAATTTGCCAGCGAACAGTTTGGTGAGGTGTGTTTTTGATCACATCCAGTTAAAGCTGACACTACACAAACTCTCCTGAACAGGAGAGCGCTCAAAGACCGGGAAACTGACTGGTGCAAAATATGCCACTCTCAGTTCAAGAAAGTATTCTCTTCCTGTCAGATACCTGGTTTGGTAACACTCTAATTGCCTCGTCCAGACAACAGCAAGGAACTGAGAGAGCCAGTGCATCCAGAGGAAATGCTAGTTCATGGAAACATGGAAGTTCTGTCTGTCCTCAGTTGTGTGTCAAAAAGTGTTGGACTCAGGCAGTGAACATTTTTAGACTTATTTATATTATCCACACAGCATCGTTAAAGTTGACGACACAGGCATTTCCGTGTCCGATAAAGACTTTCAGTGGGACATTTCCAAGAATTCAATATTACACATTCATGAGTTTTTCTTCTGAGCATGTCTCAAAGGCAAAACCTCACAAAATATGTCATGAAACAAGATAAAAACATTACCAATAAGCAAAAAACTAAAAAAGGAAGCAAACAAAAATAAAAAAATTAAAAAAGGGGGGAGGGGTGGGGGTAGTCTGTTGCTTGCTGGTGTCATCTCACAACGAAACCTTTCCAGGAGCTTTTCTCTATGCAGTTACATGTTTTCCCTGTTGTGTTCTAGGTTTTCTCCAGGTACTCTGGTTTCCCTCCAAAAACAGGCATTGTAGATTTCAAAGTGTCTGCTTGTGTGTGTGTCTGCGTGCATGTGTGTGTATTTGCACATTTGTAGGCTGTCTTTCTTCTGTGTCTCTTTGTGGCCCTGTGAGGTTTGTGCTCTCCGAGTGCTTCTAGTTAAATATTAAAATGCCCTTGGGCAAAACACTAAACCCCAAGTTGTCCCTAGATCTGCAAACTTGTGTGTGTGTGTGTGTGCATGTGTGTTTGTTTGTATATGTGTAGGATAAAAGCACTTTGAGTGGTCAATCCATTCACATTTTCTCACTCTGCTTTCTTTATTCGCTTACATGTTCGTAATTGCAGTTATTGCTGCAAATAACTTTACATTCTCTATTTCTCTTCCATAGATGTTATGCCTCCTGCAGTGCTTTAGTGTTTGTTCGTGTCTCTTTCTTGTCCTCTCAACCTTTAGCTACTTGAGGTAGATGGCTACTTTTTGTGTGGAGTTTTTATGCTCTCCCTGTGCATATGTGAGTTTTCTCTGGGTTCTCCGGTTTCCTCCCACAGACCCAAAACATGCATTTTATGTTGATTGACAACTCTAAACTATCACTAGGTATGATAATTTAATAAACACAATGTCCAGAGGAGATAGGCACTGGCTCCCACAGGACCCTGCACGGAAAAAGTGGGTAAAAAAATGAATGAATAGATGAATGAATGACTGTTTTGTATGATTTTGATTAAATTGAACTGTTTGTAATTGGATTAAAGTTTGACTAATTTGGACTACTGGTTTCTGCTTTTATTAACTCTAAAGCTCTAGAGGAAATTCAGTGCTAAAGCGTACAACCATAAGTCTGAGCTGAAAACCCATGATCTGTGATTGCTTATAGCACACTGTGTCAAAAGCTTTCATTTATCAATGCCTGATGTAACCACAAACGGAAAAGACTACTTTGGGGATTTTTATTTTTTCCAAATGCTAGAGTTACACTCTTTTAAAACTTTACTGAGAAAAAAGAAAGAAGCCTCATCTTAACCGTGTCCAGAGTGGAAAAAAGAGAGCCAGCTTCCTTGAGTTGAAGAAGACGGACCGCCACAGTGGAAACAGTTATTAAGGTGAGGCAAATCTGTTTTCCAGATCCATTCTTTTTTGTTGCTGTTTTTAGAAAATAGACACGATGTGCTCTGAACCAGAGAAACACAAGGCCATACTGACTATCAGCAAAAAACAAACAAACAAACAAACAAAACTGCCCAAAACAAAAAAATCAATCTCTCCCCTGCAAATTGTAAAGATTGTTTTTTTGTAATGTACAGCATGAAAACCTGTCTATCTGAATCCAAGATTTTGAAACCATTGTTGGTTAAATTCCAAAGTTTAAATGTTTAGCCAGAGTATTCACTGGTTATTTTACTCATAATATGCCTTCTTGCCTGAAACTTGATTTTCATAAGGTGTGGTCTGCAGACATAAAAAGTACCAGGAGTTCTGAAAGTCACCAGGAGCATTGAGGTCCATCACTGAACGTTTGTTGCGTACGTGCAGATCCAAACTCTTCAAAGATGAGGTTCAGTCAAAGCTCACTTCATGCTTGGCTGAGGGAACAGGTTGACAAACACAAGACAAATGACCAGTCACTGTAAAATGAGATGAATGGTGTGAAGCGGAGCAGACATTAAGGGGGCTGTCATTCGCATCAGCAATGTTTCCTGAACTTGAAATCTCATCTGTAGTCACCAAAGAAAAAAAAAAAAAATTACACACGCACATGGGTTTCTGGCTTTCAAAGTGCCTCTAAGTGAAATAAACACTGCGTTGTAGAGGGAAGTAAATGTTTTATCTTCCTTTAAGGCTGCTGCTACTTTTTAAATTTGTTATCTTGCACACTTAAAACTGGTAGATTATTTGTAGAAATGCAGTCTAATAGCTAGCTTTACATACCCAATGGAACTGCAGTCCTGGCCACCCTACGGAGGCCAGGGTTGTATCTGAGGTCTCAATCTTTCGTTTATGATCCATACCCCATGATGACGATAGGCGAGGCTTGAAATGTAGATGGACCAGAAAATTTAGAGCTTGACCTTTTGGTTTACCACTTTCTTAACCACGTCAGATTGGAGCGACGCCCTCATTACTGTGGATAAGGCTCCATTTTGTCAATTCAGCTTCTGCTTCATCCCTCCATTACATTCCACCCAGATACTTAAATCGTCCCTGCTAATCAGTCTGTAATAGGTTCCAGACTGATCAGCAGTCAGCCTGACCTCTCCTTGAGATCCTCTTCTGCATCCTTCAACTGATCCAGAAGAGGACTTAGTTACTTAGTTATTGAATGTTGATAACTCCACAGAACTAGTTAAACTAGTCTGTTCAATTCATATTTTTCTAAAGTGAAGACTGTAAAGAAGGATACAAATGGTCCACACTGATATAGCACATTTTTATCCTCTCCAGGTTCTGCAATGTGCTTTACAATGTTTCTCATTCACCCATTCACACAGTGCTTTCTGTTGTATATATATATATATATATATATATATATATATATATATCACTTTTATATAAGCATATTGAAGGCAGTGGAAAGTTTAGTGTCTTGCCCAAGGACACTATATCCGGCTGGAGATCAAACCCTTGATCCCTTGAATAAAACAATCTTCCTACCACTGGGCTAAAGCTGATGACCTGTAAGGAAGCAAATGTACTCAAATAAATAAAACTGATTTAGCTTCAGTAAATATAATTAAACATATACAGTTAAAAATGTACAGTTCTATTATGTTTCCCAAGAAGCTGGTGTTTGCCTCCATGGTTTAAAATCATTTACTTTAGCAGGACAGAGAAGATCAATCAGAAAAACTATGAAATAAAAACAATCTCTGGTTTTATATATTTTCCTGATAAGCCAGTAGATGTTTTTTAATCTCTGCTCATTCAGTTCAGTAAATTATTGTCTCAAACTATTAACCACTGTATGATTAGAAGTGGATGTATATATATTTTTTCTTTTTCAGTGAATTGATGTCATTAGACCACACAGAAACAGCTTTCTTGTGTTTTTCCTCAACTGCGGTGGGTTATAAATCACAGCACCAGATGAGTGGTGAGTTGGTGATAATCTGAACTAAGCTCTGTTCCCACAAATCATTGGTTGTAGGCTGGGGAAGGACTGATGAAGTATGACTTTGGGCTGAGTGCCCTGCACCAAGTGGAGTCACCACTGGGGAGAAAACAGCAGAAAATTCATCCATCCATCTTCTTTATCCGCGTCTCCTTTTCGTAGGGAGCTGGTGCCTACCTCCAGCAGTCACTGTGCAAGAGGTGGGGTACACCCTGGACAGGTCGTAAGTCCATCACAGGGCCACATAGAGACAAACAACCACTCACACACTCACCTAGGGATAATTTAAAGTAACATGTATAATTTTGGTGTGTGGGAGGATACTGGAGTATACAAAGTAAATCCACACATGCAAGGGGGGAACATGCAAACTCCCCCCAGAAAGGCCGCAGGCTGGGAGGTAACACTCCACCGCAACACTGTGCTGCTTGCAGAAAATTCACTTTACTTAAAAAAAAACTAAACTTATTCATCCCACACAACCTGCTGGTCTTTGACCCAAGAGATGAATGCATCCCATCATCACATCAGTAATGAAATTTAGCAGGCCATTAGCTAACATCACAAAGTACGTGGTAAGCATAGTACTTCTCCCAAAGCCACTCTGGTCTGACTGCAGCACCAATACAAGTCATTTATAGGTTCTCTTCAAACTAAAATGTCACTTCTAAATCTAATCAGGGATGCAAAATGTGTTCTGTAATTATATCAATTTTCAAGAGAGAAAAGACCTTCATTGAGGCAGTGTGCTGATGTGTTGCAGCTTAAATGACATTAATTAATGTGATTTGAGGAAAAAAGCAATTAGCTCCTGAGATTGGATCAATTTGGAATAGCTTAACACCATAAATCTCTATGCACACAAACTGTTGACATTATACATTTATTGGAAGATGTGAGCTGCGTACAAACACTAGAAAGAAAAAAAAGAAAAGGGAAAAAGAGAAAAGACAAATCTGTTGGACAAAAACAAATGACAAGAGATGTCTTTCACAATTCAGAAGGTTTCAAAACTTGATCGTAAGAAGTCGAGGCAATTTGAGGCATGTGATAATACAGCTGCTGTTGTACAAGATTGTTTTTAACTTGTAAAATGTGATGAGGAAGTTGACTTTTTCTGTGTTATATCATTTGATTTGAAGTTAGGTAGGACTATCATGAAGTCATTCTTTTCTTCTGAAAATAAAAGATTTCTGGTGGAGTAAGAGCAAATTTAAGAGCATGTCTTAAATTTAGCTATTTATTTATTTTTACCTCATTTACATCCTGTTTTTGCAAGCTTTCCTATTTCTGTCAGATAGCATGGTACAGTGGTGAATATAATTTTAGTTATTGTCCAAAAAGATAAGTTGACATACAGTCTAGGTAATTCAAAGTGCATAATTCAAACAGCTAATCTAACTTGGCAGATGAAAAAATGGCTATATCTCAGTTGATTTCAAAGACACTGAGCTATACTTTGGTGTGGTAGTAGCTGAGAGGTATCCCCATCACATACCCTGAGTACTAACAGATCACACAAGGCTTTTGTTTAAAACTTTGGCATTCAAGGTGGCAGGCGTTATGCGTTCCTTCAAGAAATACTTATTTTATTTCATAATGTTACTGCCGTTTTCCCTGAGTGTTTAGCAGATACATGGGCAGGCAGGTCAGCTAGCTGTTCAGTCGACCCATTGATTGATAGATATGTTAGTTATTCTAGGTGAACTGTGCATAAGTTCCTTGTTTCTGATCTATTTTCCCCTTTAACCCCTCTGTCTCGTCATAGTCAGCAAGCAGATCTTCATTGCAAGAAACAGAAGTAATAGAACAATCATTCACACTACAACTGATGAGCTGGTCGTTGTTATCATTGTTATCATTCCTGCTTTCATGCGAGATTCCACAAGTTGTTGTGCATGTCTGGCATATCGTCTCACGTCTTCCAAACGCGGTTGTTCAGCCCAGCCCACGTAGGAGCGTTTCAGTTCGTCTGCAATGTCTGGAAGCAGCCCTTTAATAATAGCATCACAGGTAATGCTTTCCCAGGGCCCAGGAGGGATTTGGTTGTCAAAGCGGTCTGGTCTGTTATGTCCTCCATATGTTGTCACCACTTCCATCAATCGGTGAATAAAGTCATCAGTCCTCTCCTCTGGTTGTTGTTTGCATGTGTAGATAGAGGTCATGTTTATTCTGACAGGAAACACAGCTCGTATTGAATCCAAGAGCTGATTAACCATCATCTTGTAAGTGTCATTATCATTGTCGTCCCAGTCAATGTTGATAAGCCGCTCTTCAGGTTTTGGCAAGAAGGCATGGATTCTTGCCAATTCTGTGGGTTTAAGTTTTTTTTTGCTAATAGTCTTCTCAGCTCTGCTCCAGTAGGACGGAATTCCCGACAGAAGTCAGTCAGCTGATCAGCAAAAATAGTTCCACAGTGAGCAGGATCAGCCAGATTTTTCGCAGCGTCTTCAATGTCTTGATTAGACCAAGCACGGAAGACAATGTTTGGACCTTCCGGTCCCATCACCTCAACCATAGGTGCATTTAACTCAGGT
>NC_051430.1:14304368-14353202 GCF_001649575.2 Kryptolebias marmoratus | reverse complement strand
ATACTGGACCAGAAGGAGGAGTTAGGGAAAGGCAAGTCAGTCTGGTTCCCAAGGGAAGAAAATTCAACATCACTTCTATAAACAAGTTCATTCTGTGAGAACCCATGGGACTTGGAACAGAAGTCATAACATTATCAGGACTTATAAACAACAGGTGTTACCCTATAGTAAATTCTGCCATTACAATATGTACTAATGTTATTGATCAAGAGGAAAATTAAAGCATTCAGCTAAAATGTAACAACACTTAATATGCAGTAAATTCAGTAAATAAAATTACTTTACTGGCAAAAGAAAAAAAGTGAGCAGTAAATAAATCTAATATACAGATTTAAAAACCGAAACTAATTATGTTCAGATACTGCAAATTTGCTAATATAAAACTGTACAAAATAGAGAAAAACTTATCCATCCATCCTTTTTCTTAGGCTACTTTTCTATCCATGCTGTTAATAATATTTTAGAAATGCAAATTAATGTTATACACAAAGAAATGGCCGCATTAAGTTAGTGCAAGTCACAGACTGAAAGCTTATGTCAAACAACACAAACTTATTAGTGTGCTTAACTTGTTGGATTTTCTCACACACACACACACACACACACACAGCTCGTGACACTTCATTAAAACATCTTACACATGAAGTTATTAATGTTGATGATTATTACACTGAAATGGAAATTGTGGGTGTGTGATGTATTAGGCAACAAGTGAACATCAGAACAGTCAGTTCTTGAAAATAATGAGCTGAACACTTCAGTGGGAAGTATACTTGACAATCAATTGCATAAAAAGGAAGAGCAATGTCATGTTTACAAAAAATAGCACCTAATGGCAGCAGGTATAAATAAAAGAAGAAGATATTCAAGAATGGAACCTTGTGGTACCCCCCACAGGAGAGCCACAGAGGTGGAAACAAAATGATGTTGACACATAAAATTTTATTAGAGAGGTAGGACCTGAACCACTGAAGCCCTGACCCTGAGATGCCCAACCACTGCTCAAGCCTTCAGATGATGATCTCATGGTCTAAGGTGTTACAGGCAGCTGTTAGGTCTGATAGGACAAGAAGTACAGACTCGCCAGACTCCACAGCTGTAAATATGTCATTAAAAACCCTCAACAGAGCGGACTCAGTGCTGTGGTGTTTTAAGGCCAGACTGGAACACCTCCAAAATTAAATGTATTCCTTAAGGAAAGACTTTAGTTGAGAGTAAACATTTTTTCCGATAGTTTGGACAACGATGGGAGTTTGGAGACAGGCCTAAAGTTTGACACCACCAAGAGGTCAAGGCCAATTTTTTCAACAGAGGTTACAGAGCAGCATGTCTAAAACATTTTGGCACAACACCAGAGGTTAAACTGCTATTCACAATAAAGAGAACAGAGGGGCCCAGTACAGTAAAGACCTCCTTGATGCTGTCAAGGAGAACCAGCATCGAAGTGGGAATCAGATAACTTCATTCTGGAAATCAGCTGCTCTATACAGAAGAGTGAGATAGGTTCAAAGTGGTCAAACACATCTAGACATGCAGACAGAATGGATGGATCATGAACTGGTGGAGAAATGAGTGCCTGAATGTTCACAACATTTTCCAAAAAGAAGTGAAGAAATTTTTCACAGAGTTCACAGGAAGCTTCAAAAGGGGCAGGCTCTTTGAGATAGAAAATTGAGGTCAGTGTACAAAAAATAACTCTGGGTTGTAATAGTTCGAGACAATAAGATCAGGGGAAAAAGATGATTTAGCAACTTCTACAGCTTTCTGGTAACAATGCCAACACTCTCTCAGCATTTCAAAATAAACCTGCAGCCTGTCCTTTTGTTCAGCCCTCCTGCACTCCTGTCTAATAGCATGGGCATCATGCTTTAACAATGGCCCTGATCTGGGCTTTGGATGCCTGATTTTTACTGAAGCCACACAGTCTAAAATATTTAGACAAACTGAATTAAACTGAAGGGTATGCTCCTCAGTGATGGGAGACAACGAGAGCTGCTTGAACCCCTCAAAGTTAAAAACCTTGACAAAATAAGTGGCAGTGGAGAGATTAATAGCATGGCTGTGCCAAGCAGCAGCTCACAGTTTAGATAGTTGTTTGAGAGGAACAAAGTCAGATAATACAGGCATATGGTCTAAAATCACAGCATCACCAATTTCCAAATCAGGAACAGATCAACTTTCTGATAAAACCAGATCCAATTATAATTATATAATGTAACTTCCTATCTTGTTTGGATTTTTGAGCTGAAAATGGGTTGTTTGTGACTTCGTCTTATTTGTCAACTGTCTTTCAGTCCAAAATTTTAACTGGGTTCAGCTGTGGCTGCACTGGGGCAGGCGGGAGCCGAGGCTTGGCCATGTGGGGACCAGCATGAGGGCCTGAGAACAAGCAAGGAATGTCAACTGCAGCTCAGGGCCTGAAATAAACCCCAGAGGCGTTGCAAATAAATATATAGGTTTATACAACAATTTCTTGTTTTCCTGTTTTGAACTTATACCTTGCATCTCGGGGGGAACAAGCTTTTGAAGAATGTAATTGCACTGAGGGCTCTCATTGGTCTTGGTGAAGTTCCCACAACTCCCATTGGCTGAAGCTGGCTGTGTGTTTTTGTGTGTGAGAGAGATCAGTGTTGGTATAAAGTAAGCCAGACATTTCTAAAGTCCCTCCGTCTCTCATTTCCCATTGTCTCCTCCAGTAAAAACACCCCACGTTATCTCCTGGATGGCTGATAACGCAAGTTTCACAAATGCAACATTGTTTGTCCAGCCATTATCCACTAAATTCACCACAAAACAAAACTCTGCAATCTGCAGCCACTATTAGAATGAAACTTACTACTCAAGTCGAAAAACATTTCCCAAGAAAATCGTTTAAATCATCTGCAACTCGGCTGCTCTCTACAGTGAATCTATAACTTTTAATTCACAAATATTGAAGTTTTGTCCAGATTTACTCACTGACAAACTCTGTCCTGTGGTCTGAGTGTCCAATCAGCTCCCAGCATCACAAACAGTGAGTCATTTCTATCCTCCAGACCACAAAACTAAAACAGGCTGCAGGTGGATGTGAGGCTGAGGACAGAAGGTGAAAGGTCAGAGGCAGACTCATTTCAGCTGGAAGGAGTCTGATTATCTCATGTATTGCAGCTTAATTTACAAATGAAGTCAGGCTGAAGTGGCGTATTATCTTGAAACACAAGGTCCCTCCTCAGAGATGGAAAGAGATGAGGGAAGTCACAGTGCAGTGCTTGGGGACGACAGGCCGATTCCCGGACCACACACCGACAGCTGCATTTTAAAAACAGACTGTGTATCACCTGATCAGAGAGTTGCTATTTTTGTTCCTAAAACATGAGGAAAAGAATGTCTCTTTTTAATGTTGACATCAATATATTAATAAAGATGTTGACATCATCGGAGAAGCTTTTGCAATGAATGTATACCAGGCTTCCAGCCACTTATAAACTGTTGCTTTTATCATAATGTTGGGTCGGATCATTTAGTTGGAGAGCAGCTGTTGAACAGCTTGCCCACTTCATCACTCATCCGCTCTCTTATCAGGGTGACAGGGAAAAGTGAAATCAATGCAACACAAAGCAAGCCAAATTTTTCCTCACACATAATAATAAAAAGTGTGTTATTTTCTCTTATCATTCTGCTTTTTTTTTTTTTTTTTGATAGGCTTTAGAATCAAAACATGGTCAGTCTTGCCATCTGGGCTTTACCTGCTTTGGGAAACACAGATTGAAGCAGAGTTTACTCAGCACACATGGCAACGCCATTCCCTCAACACACTGACATGTAGTGCTGGAAATTTCCTCTGTTCCGTGACCAGATCGAGGGGTTTAAAAAAAGATCACAGAGGAAACTTGATTCACTGCCGTCCTGGAAACTGTCAATGAAATGCACGAGAACATGCACCTGCTTTGAATTAGCTCATATTTTTCACACAGTAGTGTTACAGGAAAATTTTTTACTAGGACACAGAATGTTATAAGCTTTTTTAACCCATAGAAGCACATCATGTTCAACTAGAAATAATGTATTTGATTTTTTTCTGCTGCCCTTCAGTTGTTGTGCAACCTTGACAAGTGATGAAAGCCCCAAGTAACATCAGAAAGTAAGAAACCAGCCTGACTGATTCCTGATCAGACATGAAAAGGTCAATGCTAAAAGAGACAGGAAAAGTTGGTTATAACCAAACTAGACAATACTAAATGTGATAAATAAATGATCAACCCTCAACAGGTCATCCAGTGTTTAAATCAATCAAATCAAAACTTTTTTTTAGCATTGTTTTAGTATTTTCACTGTTGTAACATAATGTCTGCTATCTTTACTGTACATATAGATTACAATAAAGGATATTTAGTCCACCGGTTCACATAAAACACAATAATCTTTGGAATCAAATGTCACAAAAAACATTCAGCAGAACATAACTTCAACATTCGACAACAGAGCTCCATATTGTTCTGAAAATCAGCATTGACATGACAAAGAGGGAGACAAATTCCAAATTACATTCATAGCAGGTCTGTGTCTCACTACCATTACCACTAAATGCAGAGAACACCGAATAATTTCATAGTAAATATTTTTTTTATATTTCAAAATTCTGTCAGATTTTCTTTTGACAATTGCACAGTGGAAAAGCAAATCAATGCTCAACCTAATTCATCATTCTGTCCAACTGATATAATAGAAAAATAATTATTTTCTGTAAGATATAGAAAGGAAAAAGTTATGACTAGGCTCCAAAAGCTCCACTGTAAACCTTCCTATTCTCCCCTTTCAGTCAAGCCATCATGAGGACACCTGTAGCTCGTGTGGTGTTCAGTGAAATTTAGTCGTTCTCTCAGGCAGGCATTAAAATCTTGTCTGTTCTAAGTCTGGACCTGCCTTACTGGCAGCAGAGATCCATCATGATGGGGGAGGATGGGGGAATGCTGGAGACAACCAAACAGGCATCAGCGCAGGAAACGGTAACTCAGCAGGGAAGCATGATTTTACTTGCAGATAAACGAGGAATTCAATTAGGAGACGCTCTGAGAGACAGAAGAGAAGGATAAGAAAGCCAACAGAACTGAGAGAGAGACAGAGAAAAAAAAGGTCTGGCATGAAAAAATATAGTTGTTGGTTATGTAATATACAAATCTAATCTTACAAAACAGCAGTTCTGACTTCATGGCTACAAGCTACTTATCAACTTGCAGGCTCAGCGCTTTTAATAGAGTGAGGTAACACTAATCAAATCAGTCCAATTTAGAGGCTGATGCACGTTAGAAAGACTCTCCTGGTTTCCCATGCTTCACTACAGATACCTACTTTAAATCTGCACACAGGAAGAGGAGTGGGACTTCCCAAAATGCATGAGAACCCACTCAAGCATGTTTAATGATTATTTTATTTGTGCCATTATGCCTGCTGAATTTTAGCAGAAACATTAAAGCACTCAGGTTTTATTCTCCTCTATCAGGACTAAGTGACTATGGGATAATGAGACATCCTTATTTGATTTGAGCCACTGCAGATTCTTGGCAAGATGAAAGGTGTCAGTCTCTTGGTGGGAAAGACCTCACACTGACTCACTCTCTCAAGGCTTGTGTGTGTCCTCATTTCTGATTTCTCACTTGGAAAATTTTTTGCAATCATTTCCACACAGCGAGGCAAAAGAATGGCCTACAACAAATATTTGTTTTCACTTTAGAGGCTCGTATCTTTCGTTTCGCAGCCCTCAAAGACATGTCTCACTTGGCACATCAAAGGGGGACCGTCGGCACAAAATGGAGCTGGCTGTTCGCGCATCAGACACGCACACATGAAAAGAATTTGTGCAAACAGATCCACGTGCAGAGTGCGTGAAATAATGGGGAAAACTTCTCTGCACGGATGCTCAAGGGACTGCAGTCTGCCACTCGGCTTAATATTTGACCATGAAGAGATAAATTAACCTGCAATGGTCAAGCCTCTAGAGGAAAAAAATTTAAAGCAGAAGGAAGCAGCAGTGCAATAGCAAGTTTTAAGCTGTCACGATTTTATTATTATTACCTGCTGCTAAAAGCACAAAAAAAAAGAAAAATGATAATGTTTTGTCTCTTCACAGTTTAAGATGATCTTAAAATGAACTTTGGCATGAAATGCAGCAGGAAATATGCATTCCGCCAAGGAGTGCCAGGCCTTTCAATTTATTCATATATAGCTTATAGCTTTTAATGCTAAACATCTCCTTTCAGGCCATAACAGGCCAAGTACAATCTCTCTGATTACCAATAAAAAAGCAAGACCTTAATTTGTGTGAAGGCCGTCTCATTAAAGTTAATCTGCGCTGAGTTCAAAGAGCAATAAGTGCTGCTTTGTGCAGATTTTGCGTGATCACATTTCTCTTCAATCCTCCCTCAATGTCATTCATTATTATCCACGGCTAACCAGCCTCATTGTGGAGCCTCATGGTTAGCGCTGCCCACCTGATCTCATCTATGATACTCCGCTGCTGATAAACTGGTAATTACAGGAGCAATTAAAGTCTCAGTGACATGTAATTCCATTACAAACCTGTCCTGCTCTTGTAAACTGTAAACAACACTGTGTAATATTGCTTCAGCTTACCACTTTTTTTACCCTTCAGCTGACCTTGCTGGCACCGCTTCTCACATACCTGACAGACTGGAAATCAGATAACAGAATGAGCTGAACACATTCTAGAAATAAAATAAAGGAGGAGGGAAATCCATGTGGATGAAGTATGAAATCTGTCTGACATTAAACACGTCGCGCTGGTATTTAGATTTGACGCGCAGGCAGCAGAAGTTGAGCAGTTTGTCTAAAAAAAGGTGGCATTTACTGCCTATTATTCTGGCTCAGCAGCAAGGCATTAACTCTGATGACTTCAGAATAACAAGGCAAGTTTCTTAAACAATTTTTTTTCCTGCCTAATGAGGATTGGTTTCCCCTAAGCAACAAAATGGCCTGTTTGCATTTTTTGGGCTGGTACTAGACTGCCCTTGCCACAGAGGAAGAGCCAAACACAGGCGGCTGGCTGTTTCTATTTTTAAAATCTGTAGAACAGGTTAGAGCTTGTCAACATATACCATTTGCAATGTGAGCAATGTTCCAAAGCAAAAGGAAGCTGGCCAAGAAGATGCTATCACGGGGCGCGCACTCGTGTTTTCATGCCATTCGTGCTGTACAGCTGTCACGCTGCAGCCTAAAACCTCTCCATACTATGTTCTCCTTCAAGCTTATGCCTTTCCCAAATGTGCATTTGAACGTTGATATCTATCATTTTACTTGTTCTGCGACTCTATCTCCCCAGTTCAAGTGAAGCATTAACTGGCTAGACTGAATTCTCATGAACGTACAGGTAATTTAGGACCTCCCACTTTAGAAAGCAAGGCTGAGGTTTGTCTAATCTGAGTGGAACGGGCACCGAGGAGGTGAACATGTCAAGGGACTTGCGTGCGGTGCAGGAATTTTGTAACAAAGGAAGGCAAATGCCGCCTTCCCCCAACAGCTTGCATGTCCCTTTATCTATGAAACCCTCTTGGGATCACCCGTAGCGCTGTCAGAGAGTCAAGTTTACACAAAGGAAAAAAAAAGAAGAAATACGCAAGGATTTTATTTTATGACGCACAGTCCTGTCATTACTTTGTAATAAGCAGGTAATTACTTGCAGGAACACTGAGTACAACTGGAAAATGTGCTGAGAGTTAAATGTGTTCACAAACCTCTAGGTTGTAAAATGGTACATTTTACAATAAGAGGACCCTTATAAATTATAAATATATTACAGTTATTACTTAAGCTATAAACACTTAAAAAACCATTGACAAACAATTACAGTAGATTAGATAAAAATGACAATACTGTTATGCTTTCCCAGCTAGTGAGCTCACATTTATCTGTACTCTCTATTCTCACTGTTTACCTCTTTTTCTAATCATTAAAATTTTAAATATAAACTTTTGGCAGTAACTCAACCTGCATGTAAGGACTTTCAGAATTTGTACATACTAAACTTGTTTAAGCATATCAATTCATTTAGTTCAAAAAAGGTAGTAACACATAACACATTCCAGTAAGTACTTCAATAAGATCAGTCTCTGCTAATTAAATTCTTTAAATCTCTCGCTTAGTTCTTCTTTTTGTACAATTCTTTGCTTTAACAGGCCCAACAGGAGCGCAAACACATTTATTCCAACTGCATTTAACAAATTAAAAATAAAGAATAACAGCAGAATGTCACGTTTTTTTCATCCTTAACTTGATACCTCCTGTCAAATCTCGTTTCCACATTGTCTCAAGTGGTTAGGTGCTAAGATGTGTACCAAGTAAGTACCAGGCACGTACTGGGCTGTATTATGCATTGCGACCTTAACAAAAAGTATATAAGTTAAAAACAAGAACAGAACAAAGCTGAGAACCAAACGTTTACCTGAATGAATAAAAGGGTCATTTGATCTTGCCAAATAGTGAGCCTGTTTCAGCATATAGGTTGTGTTTTATAATAGTTTTCTAAATGCTTAGTAATACTTTACAAAGAGTTTTTTGATCTCAGGAATAGGCTATTTATAAAGAATTAATAAATTATTTTAAAAAGTACCCTTATTGCATAGTGGTATCAAAATATAATTTTTTTAACCACATAGTAACCTGTTAACAGTAATATGATTGCAATATTTTGAATATAAAATTTAAACATTATTATAGTATTATTCTAATAATGATGGGTAGTTTTTGGTAACATTAAATGTACTGAATTCTCTGCACATTTCAGAAGCAATCTGTTTACTTTTTTTCACGTTTAAGGAGAGGACATTTAAATAATTCGGACCATTGTGTTTTGTTGTCAGACTACACACATTACTGCTTTATTTGAACATCATTTCTTCTTCAAAATTGTAATGTCAAATGTGAATAATGAAATGTACTTACAGTACATGCGTGAGGTTTTTTGTTAAATCACAAGCCTCCAAAAACTAAAGGATGGGCATTAAATGTATAATGTTATTGCCTGTTGCCTGCTGTATTAGCAAAATACCTCTTAAAGCAGTGGACAGATTTTGAAGAAACTACTGGAAAATAATCACTGGGTGGACATCTACAACTGATAAACTTTTGGAGCCATCACGATTCACAGCTAATAGACATTGCAAACACATAACCCATAAATTTTACAGACATTGAGCTAAATCTGCTGTGGCAGTAGCTGAGAGTCAATCACAACACATACTTTAAATGCTATCAGAGCGAGATCTCACGATATTGCATAAGATGACGCATAGTGTTATTTTGTTTTGACCAGAACAGTAATAACTACGTCATTCCTCAACGTATCTCGGTTTAAAGCTCCGGTATGAAAGGCGGCGGGCGATATGCATGCCTTCAAGGAATGCAAAGCTTTTAGTTCCTTTCTGCAATAGATTGTTTCTAGCTTCTGGTTCTATTTTCTTTTGTTCTGAGCCTGGTCTTCGGTTATCCATTTGTCCTCAGTCAACAATATCTTGTCCCACTTGTCTGCATCGGCTCGTTTCATATCATCTCTTAGTACAACTAGTCCATTACACTATTTTGTGTTTTATTTTTATTTTTTCATAATTTTGAAGCTTGTGCACCATGAGTTCAAACGTCATGTAACTGTCTTACATGAATATTTATATTGATCTGGTTTTAAAAAAAACCCGGTGCAATATTCAGCACTAGACTAAAACTAGCTAAAGAATTTTTGGTAAAGTCGTTTTGTGAACCTGTTACAATGACCGTAGTTTTGACTCTGTATAGATCATGTTTACATTTATCAGAAATGTGCCTTTATGAGCAACAGACTCACATTTTGTGTAAAAAAAAAAAAAGCTTCCAGGTGACAGAAAACCACTCAGCTGTCCCACAAACTGCAGCAGAAAACTAAGACCAGATATCTCCAAGAAAAGCTGAAACTGCCCTGTTTTGAACATGCTTTCATTTTGACACTTTATACACCAGAAATATAAATGTTAAACCAATAAGGGTGGGACTGTTTTGTAGTATTTTACAGTCAAATAATTGCATATTTAAGTCTTTTTTTTTTTCAGAAAAAAGACTTTTTAAAATTTTTATTTTAATGCTGCACTGAACATCACCCAGTAAACATAACCCACAGCTGATGGACATTGAATAATGACCAGCTTCTCTCATTTCTGTTTTATTTAAGCACATCTGAAAAAAACAAAATCGTCTTAAACTTTTTAGCATTTCCAACGATCCTGCCACAACTTCTCCAGAAACTGAAGTCTATTTAGTGACTTTTCAGAATTCAAACTTTGTGTTTACTCTTTTGTTTTGTTTTGGTCTTTACTGGACTTCCTGCTCCTGAAGCTCTTTTTGTTTGTTTAGGAAAAATTCTGAAATCACATTTATCTGCGCCTTTGCGTGCTGGGCCTGCATTTGGATCATCCCACTGCTCATCGTGACACTTGGAGTATTAAAGAACCATTTCAGCAGGATGTTGACTCTCAAACATGTTTGTGTACTGAGCGTGGACCCATGTCTATTGGTTCTCAGCTCTACTGATAATAACAGCCATATGTTTGTGAATCTCTGATGTTTTTTGATGTGCCAGGGATGGGCAAAGGTTAATAGTTGTTTGAGTTGAACAGAAATTGCCTTAAAAGGACATGAGATGGGGGGCCTGCATGCTATAACAAGTGCTGGGTAAAAAGACAATCAAAAGGCCAGGGTTCATTAATTCATCCATAATAAAGTAATAAATGTGTGAAATATAGCCATTGCATTTGCTGTTATCTGTGGTTTACAATTTGTCAAGTTTAAAGCCAGTTTGTACAATTGCTGCTTGGAAATAAAAGTTTAATCAATATTTCCCACAGGGCCTATGTTCTAACAGCCTGGACACAGTGTGACTACTGAAGTGAGTCAGAGGCTGAAAACAATGTTGGTATTTAAACTACACTGAAACCGAAGATGTAAGATAGACACAGTGAGAGATACGCCAGACCCAACTTAAAACTCTGAAGTCAGGTTTTGCGCTTTGGCTTTCTGAAGGGTTTTCGGAGGTCTGTTTTTGTGGAGTCTGGCTGCTTTCCACTCATTTTCTGCCCAGTCCATGTACCTGACCACGACAGCCCACTGTGTGCAGTTCTTAGGTCTAAGGAGGACAACAGATTCTGACATATAGGAGGTCTTGGTTCACCAAATGTTCACAAAAGATCACAGAAAAGTTTGGCTCCTAGAAAGCAAAAATACAAAGAAATAAGGGGGAGACTCAAGACTTTTGCACTCTGGCACTTTTGCTATAAAAACATCATAATTTCAAATGACTGTGATTTGTCGGTTTTAGTTTGAAAGACGATTCAGGCCATGGTAGTTCAGCGGTCAGTGCCGCCGTTTGTGGGCTCGATTTCAAGTTGCGTAGGAAGGGCACCCGGTGTAAAACAATTGCCAAATCTTTCATGTAAGTCCCTTTGCTGTGGTGACCCCTGCAGAAGGGAGCAGCTGGAAAAGAAAACAAGTTAGAAAGAAAATTCAGTCAGTGCTTTGAAAAGTGTCCTGACACTTATTCATCTGTCCTACACTCAGCTGTTTTTTTACAGACAGCAGTTTGTTTGTTTGTTTCTTTAAACAGGGATCACATTTAACAAGTTTAGTGTGATGTTAGCATGTATTTTACTTTCAATAAAGACTTTGAAATTAGGTATGAAAGTGCATCACACAAATGCAGTTTATTACTGATTTCTTATTGCCTAATTCTTGTGTCTGTGTGCATGTATTTATTGTACAGAAAGTCTTTCATACCTTCTTCAAAAGTAAGAATGCAGTCAATATTAAAAAAAACATTCAGTTGTTCTTCTCAGTTTTTCCCTTTATGTTTTGCCACAACCTGCATGGCTTCATTAATCTGGTAGGGATGTTTCAAAAACAAACAACATGGCACAGTGATGCATGGAAACCAAAGGCACCTCCACTGGCTTGTTTGTTTTCAATTTTCTTGATAAAATCTGGATTAGAAACACATTTTGTGCTTGTGTCAACAATAGTGACTGGCAGGTAGGGTACTCGAGATGAGACTGAACTTACCACGTCTGAAACACATAAAAGACGAGTTGACAACACCAGAAAAACACTGGTCAGGTGATGCTTTGCCTTGATCGTCATTCCAGAGTTTATTCACTCCCGAAATTGGTGAAAAAGTGGTGTGAAGGACTGCAGGCTACATATTGGTTTATTTATATTAAGCCACTCATTAAATAAATGAAAAATTTGGATTTGTATTTACCTCAAGAAGATGCTATGACTTAGAAACACCTAAGAAGATTGTAAGAGGAATCTACAATAATTAATTCAGAATAAAAGAGTACACTGACAAATACACAATTTATTAGAAACTTAAAAAAAGAACAATTTGCGGCAGTGACAAACTTGAAACACCTCAACTATCTGTGAATATCTTGATTCAGTTGAAGTTAAGGTCAATTTCTTTAAAGTCATTTAACCAGTTTCTTTTCAAGTTAGTTAATTTTTAAACAAAAATTTAGTAAAAATGTCATTTCAACCAATTTTTTTATTTGATTTCTTTTAATAATTAATATCACAAATTATTCATAAGCCACAAACCCACTTATTTATGGTTGTTTTAATTTTTGTTTGTTTATTTTAAGTTTCAGGTGATCACGTCTTGTTTTATTGATTCAAGCTTTCAAAAAGACAAAATCCCAAATGTTTGATGCTAACCGTATTAATATAATCTGTTCTGTGCAACTTTGTGCAAAATAAGTAAATAAATAAATAAATAAATAAAGTGGACAACATACTGAAGCAGATGTTGACTTATTTCTTTAAGGCCTGTAGCTGGATGCAAACCGTTGAAGCTAAAAGTGAACATATTGTCCGTAAATCGGATATTTCACTTACCCAACATGCAGCTTTGAATGTCATACTTTAAATTAAATAAATATTAACACAAATTTTTCCCCACCACTTAGACTTGCACACATTTGTTCTCAGGTTTTCTTTCCACTCATCCACCTAATACGCTGTGTGTGATAATTAGCTACAGAATTATCAAATATGTAGCCCAAGAGTATACAAACTGAGTAGGTACAAATTTTGTGCATGGAAAGGATGAATGGAATTACAGTAATGTATTATGTAAGGGTTAAAGTATGGTAATCTCACTGAGGTGAAGTGAAGAGGGTTCAAGTCAGGGTTAGATGCTGAGATTAGGGAATAAAGAGAAATCAGAGCAATGCCTACATATTTTCTGACAGAACAAGGATGCCTGTGTACTAGTGGGAGCATGGGTGTATTAATCAAGCTGCTCTCTACATAATAATGGGCCAAATGATCTGTGGCTTCCACACCACAGCTGCATGAAAAACAGCATTTTACATGAAGTGCCGACTCTTAAAAATACAATCAAGGAATCGGTGTGTAATGAGAACGCTTAAATTGCGCGGGTGTGGAGCGGCTTAAAATACGACTTGCCTCGAAACACCGTGGCTGAAGCTCTGTGCACTGCAAGTTGGGTGAAACATTTGGTCAGTATAGTACATGCTGAGAATGAAGGCTAATCAAAGTGGGGTTTCTAAAACCAAATAAGGACTGTTTATGGGCCCATTACAACAAAATAAGCAGGCTGATTGACTGACATCCTCCATCTTGATCAAATGCCAGATTTCCTGCAGCCAAAGAATGTGCATGGTCCAACTTGTTTATTAGGCAAAGCTCAGTGGACTTCATCAAAGTG
Organism: Kryptolebias marmoratus; assembly: GCF_001649575.2. Taxonomy (NCBI): domain Eukaryota; kingdom Metazoa; phylum Chordata; class Actinopteri; order Cyprinodontiformes; family Rivulidae; genus Kryptolebias; species Kryptolebias marmoratus. The sequence continues at coordinate 14,339,464 of NC_051430.1, read as the reverse complement.
GACTGGGCCTTACATTAGTCCAGAAAAATGTTTATTTTGTCTTTTTCCTATTATACAGTGTAACTGTATGTTCTGTACATTGGAGTCTGTCAGCATAAAACCTGAGGACATGTCTCTTTTTTTTTACTATAATTCAGAAAATCAGTGCAAAACAAAAAGGTCTAATGGTTTGATATCTGCTGTGGATAAACTTCAGCGCTTTGGGATGCAATATAATAGATAAACTAAATATCTATAACTTTTCAAGTGTGACATAAATTAGACGCTTTAGAAGCAACCTAACATGTCTAATTTTCTTATGGATAAGCAATGTGAACGTTTTTATCTGTCGTGATCCAGTGGAAGATAGGGATGACTGGGTCATTCCTAGAAGCACACTTATCTTACAATCTCAAACACAATAAACATAAAATCCAATCAGTTCCAAGCTGTCTCAGTTTCGCTATCTTTGCAAAAGCTCAACAGCTGATAATCCAAGCTATAAAAAGGAAGTGGTGCCTTGAAGGGACCACATTTTGCACATGTGGGGTTAACATTTTAAGATGACTCCTAACTCAGCAACTGGATTCAGTCCTTCGTCTTTTCTACTACAACTCACTTTTAAGAGATGGTGTGAGTTTCTGTGGACAGGTTATGAGCAGTCATGATCTTACCTGCAGTATTAATTTAGCAAGAATCCAGGACACAACATTCACTCCAACAGCTACAAAACCTTTGTGCTCCAGCTTGTTTGAAACGGCTGAATTTAGCTCTGAAATAGTCTCCTGTCTTACTAACACTTAGCTTGACTCCATCATAAAAACTTCACCAAAATGAAGCTGTTTACAGCGGGTAAGATACTGTTTACTTAAAACTTCACCACTGATACTTTCTTCAAAAATAAATCCAAGCAAACCCCTTTAACTGTGGATGGGAATTTAAACACTTTGAAACGTCTAAGTTTTAGGCTGTTTGTTCTTTTACGTTATATTCCAGCATCCAAATAGCAATTCATTAAACTTGTTGCTTTTCTACGGTTTACCTTAACTTCTGCAGAGAACATTATGGAAAATGCTCAGCTGGAATTACACAAAGAAAGCATTAATTCACAAAACATCTGTTGCCAGTTCACTGAGCAGTGGCTAAGGAAAATTGCAAAGTGGTAAAATAAAACAATGAATATTACAATTCTTTTTTTTTTGTAAGAAAATCTTTACTTTAATACCAAGTATGAAGTGCATTACTGTTTAAGTACGAAATAAAAATGCTGTACAAATGCCAATTAATCAAATGAAGTTCCAAAGTGATAAAGGTACTAAATGTTCTTTTCCCCCCTTATTCTTTGTATTTCTAGATTTGAGGAAGTTTGCAGAAGGGCTTTTGCTCTCTGCTGCCTATGCACCCTTTTTTTACTTTCTTACGCTCCATTAACTCACCGCCGTTTGGTCTCACGTTCTCCTTTTCTACTGACACGACAACCATCGCTGCAAGATTTCCCGTGGGGCTCATGTTTTTCTGGCATGTGCACCCGTCAGATACACTCAGCCACCGGAGGATCTCACCAGGAAAGCAATCAATAATGTAGTGAGATCACAGGAAGTAATGAGTAATCATGGTGATTTATGTCAGCTAAACTCTGGCTGACTGCAGATGGTCAACATGCGGCCGACATTAGATGTAGTCCCTGATCCCTGCGGGGCCAGATGAGAGCTGAAGCAGAGCCCTACTTCTCTGAGTCTCAGTCTCTGGCGCCAGCTCTTTGCACCTCTGCCTTCCTTTCTCAGTCACACTTTCGTAGGATGATCTGAGGCGAGAGCCTTTCTTTTATTAAGATGTGGAGCCACTGTCAACTCCTGCCTCGAATTTATTGTTTGCCTTTAAACCGTAACAGCAGACCTTTAGGCTTTGTGTGTTTTTCGACGGCATGTTGTAATGGCAACTCTGCGTTGACCCCATCGCTCAACTGTGGGTTCAAGTGGTTGGATCAAAAGCAAAGAAACAAAGTCACGATTGTCTTTTGTTTTACTGTTTACCAAATCAGACCACCATGATCTTTCCCCTTGATGTGTCGTGACAGTGCTTTGCTTTCAAACTAGCCAAACAAGATACTCAATTAACTGACTTGCTGCCTGTAGCTTGTATCCTGTTTTATGATAAAAGTAACTCTCGGTCATTAGGAGCTGTGTCCTGTGTGGATGCTCTCAAAGAAAACAAAGCTTCCTACACGTTGAAAAACAGACACTGGAAATACCAGTTGGTCGAAAATAGAAATGTTAGAAACAATAACTGCAATTAGATTGTCAGCTTAATGAGGAGAATATAGGAATTAAACACTTTAGCTTACAAACAATAAAACTGTGGAAAAATCAGCGCATATACACTGAGAAACTGCTGTGAAAAGTTAAAGGACCAGTTCAGATCGTTTGAGCGTGGCTCTGACCCAAATCCTAAAATATTAATTGTTCGTAACCTTTCCTCAGAGCCACACTTCAAAAGATCTGAATCACTGAACTATCACTTTATGAAATTAAACCTCTCATCGGTGCGATCACTTCTCAAAGACACCCCCCACCCCTGCCACCACCAGTCCTGATCAGGATGAGTGGTTTGAAGGAGAAACAGGTGGATGCACTTCATGGAGACTGAATTGTGCCACTCAGATATTTATAGGCCACCGTTAGCTGATGGTGCAAACATGTCGGTACAGACCGTCCTATTGTGTTCATTTCTTGCCAACTACTTTTGTTTTCATGGTCAAAACGGACCATGCTAAGATATTACATAATAATGGATATTATCAATGATAATACATACATGGTATACAATCATCTAATGTTGTAATAGATACTTTTTATAAACTTTTATTTGTCACTTAGTTGTTCCACATCACTTGTCTGTTGGTCTGGATCATGTTCTGTGTTGTATTTCTCCTCTATAGCCACTTCCATGTTGGGTTTCTGGCCTCTCTTCCTGTCACCTGTGTCTCGATTCAAGGTGCGTTCGAGGACATCAATAACAGCACATCATTGGCTGTTGAGCTGCCCTAGAATGAATAGTGATGAAAGCCTCAAAAAACCTGCATTATACAGAGAGGCATGAAAAGTTTTCTACGAAACAATGTCGTGACTGTCTGTGAGAACGTCAGCAGGTGTGGTTCCTGTGGGGGAAAGGTTCTGTTAGGGACAGATTCCTGCAGCTGTTGCCATGGAAGCAATAAGGAAAGTGAGATGCGTGTGTGTCAGTTAAAAAAATCTAAAGGCATCTGAGGATAAAGGAGAGGAATTATGTCTTTCTGCTGAAGTCAGTTTTACATCTCACATTGATTTTTAGCAAATGGAGCATTTCTGACTGGGAACTTCAAGTGTGTCACAAAATTCAATGAAAATTTGTCAAAATTGATTCTGTCTGTTCAGATGACTTGTGTGAACAAAGTCATGGAATCTCATATTAATCAGAGCAAAGGAAATATCTTTTCTCAGGGAGAAAAACTTTGAAAAAGGTCAAGTTTGACAGGAACACAATACCAGGGTTGACGTGTTTCATAGCTTTCTTTGAATAAAAAGTAGCTAACAAAAAGGCTTATATATAGAGAGAGATGATCCCACACAAGGCTGTGGTCCTGAACTGTATGAAATATCTTGTTATCCAAAGTTTTCTTTTCTCATCAGCATTAAGTCTACCTAGTGACTAGTCTCTCAGAGTGCAAAGAAATGAAGAGTAGCTGCCCCACAGAAAGTGGATCATTCAGAGCTGAAAAGACAGGCAGCTCTAAAAATATAGGAGCTAAAAAAAAGTGTCTCAGACAAAAAAAAGAAAAAAAGGACAGACTGAATATTTTTAAGAACAATTATTTTGTCTGCAGTAATGCAACTATTTTGCAAAACAAATGTTGACATTTTGAGTAACAAAGCAGCCTTTTTCTTGCAGATGCTGGTTAAGTTGTACTTTAGCCACTTTGTACCCCCACCTGGCATTTAACAGTTACTATTTCATACCCAGCAGGTGCCAATTTGTACACAGTTGGTGGCATTTTGTACTACTTACAATATAACCTCCTGCTCTTACATATTTTTATTGGAGTCATACAACAGAAAAACTACCTTAAGTTTGATGTTTGAAGTGGGGAAACAAAAGGCCTGATCCCCTAAATCCATCTCAATGTCCTGTGGGTGATGTATTTTATATAAATAAGCTGTAGTTTACAGCTGGTGACAGAGATGTTGCCTACTGGCAGGTTTATGAGAAGTGGTGGTATGCTATAAAAGTGACTGTATGACTAAGAAAAAAAATAAAATACTATGTACCAGTGAGTACTGTCCCAATTCAAACACTGCTCATATAAGTCACAGTATAAGAATACAGCCAATAATATGCTTCATATTCATCACTGTCATCGTATTTTAAGATTTAACTGCATATTACAGCATATTTTAAACTTAAACTTTAAACTTCTTGTTATGATTTTAGTTTGGTATTTTATGAGAAAACAGGGAGAGAAAATGGCTGGATGGCTAGAATGGAGATATTATTAGATGTCAGAATATAAAAATATATTTTGTAGGTAGAAAAATTATGAAAAGCACATATGAACAAATACTAAAAGTGACACTGTCACTGTGACTAAACTATTGGTCACTATGTTTCCATTTGTTGTTATTAAGAACATGTGGCTGAGATTTAAAAAAAAATCTGTTTGCCTTCATGTGGGGTTGTCCAAATGAAATAGTTAGGATGGCCCACGAAACAGACATCAATCTGGGACGTCTCTCGTGAGATTGCTGTGTCTGAGAGGACGGATGGAGGCAATGGAGGTAGTTAAACTCCACAGTATTCCCTGTATAGATCCCCAGAAAGTCTTAGCATATGGTTCCTCTCAGTAAATAATGAGTGCGGGTTATCCACAGCACAATAATTGTGGAAAACTCCTCTCCCTTTAACATATCTTCATCCTATACATCTGGTAAAAGAGGGGCCGCTTCTGAGCTTTATTTCCCACAGGATGCAAACACCAGAAACAAATGTTCTCTACCTAAAAGATATTTTTCAGCTATTTATTTTAATCAAATCCTGTCCTACCAATGTGTTATGCACATAACTATGGCATACTTTCTTCTACAAGGTACGGTAGAGCTATCAAAATAGAGCCTGAAGTTTTCTTTTTTTACTTTTGCAGCCACTCCTCCCCATTAGCCGCAAAGGCTAATGGACAGTTTCCTGTGCAGAACAATAGGCAAATAAACAGATAAATAGATGAACAAATAAATAAGTTACCAAGAAAAAAAAAACAACTTGTGGGAAGCATTCCTAATCATTTGACATACCGTAACAAAAAAATCCTGACTTCAGCGAGGATTTGTTTGAAAAATATTCCAACTAAAATCATTATGATTTCAACAGAATTTTAACCTTAAACATTAAAGATAAAAGGAACATAACGTACATTTTTCTGATTTTAAGAGAAGTGAAGCTAAAGGGATAAACTGGAGTCTTTCCATGTGGTAAGATTGCAATGGTAATGAAGACATTTAAACATCTCTTCTGTTTCCTTCTGAAAACTGAGGCTAGCACGAATGCAGGTCCGAACAAGAATTTATAGAGCCAAATCATTTATAACCATGACTGCTGAACAATATATCAACCTGAGCATTTGGCATTGAATGTGAGAAGGTGAGTGCCAGCAAGGCCTTTTGCAAGAAGGGAGGGTTGGTAAGGACCTGATGGATTAGGTGAAACGTGGGTCCAGATGACTGCAGCAGATCAGGGCGGTACTATATGTTGTTACTATTACCAAAAGCAATAACAGACATTGTTTTAACTTAGGTAGATTGAATATCACTCTAGATGTTTCTATGGAGAGGAGACAAACATTCCCAGAGAAACTGAGGAGTGAAGATGTATTGCGCAGGATTTATGAAAGTGTATGACTGCGTTGATGATTTAAAGCATGCCATCATGAAATGAGCAAATTCTGGAGCCACCAAAAATTAGGTTTACTTTTGAGTGAGTATACAGGTACTATTTCCATATTTCCAGGGCAATAAGCTGACATGACATCAGTCAGCACTGAGTATGCAGGAAAGGAGCAGAAATCTTCCTCCAGGCTAGGCTAATGGTTTGCCAAATGAGGTCCCATTTATAAATATTTGTTAAGAATAACAATTAAAAAACCGGTCCTTGTTTGATAGCCTTTATCCTAGCATGGAGGAAGACATCTGCCCTTTTCTCTGTGCTGTGATCCACGTCAGGGCTGATGAGGTACTAACTATCCATAACTATTTGACAGAACATTGCTTCAAAAATGACCAGACTACCCATTTGAAAGGAAAATTTTGTCTTGCGTAACAAAAAATGATTATCATCTACAACATATCAAAACATAAATTAAAACTGTTGGCTGTGCAGTGTCAAAGTAAAAAGTTATTCATGCCAGTGGCTTAGCATAATGCAGACTAATTACCGTTTCAGGCTTGTCTGCGCAGCGGTGAGAAAGCCGAGACGGTTGAATTCATTATCAGCAACTCCTCTGGTGCCAGCTGTCATGCTTGACTGTACTAGGACCAGGTCCAGATTCAGCATCTTCTCACGCAAAGACAAATGAAGAGCTGTCAAGCTGTCAGCTCCCCGGTGGGGACTGTCATCTAAAGAAATGCTGTCAGATGGGGCCTCTTGGTCCTCAACTTCAGAAATGCACCAGTGTTTTGCTTTTGCCTGCTTTTCCCTTTTGCGCAGTTACAACTCCACAACTTCCTGTCTGATGAGTGACAAAGTGACCCAGACAAACAGACCAAGGCAAAGAAAAACAAGCCGCTTAAACCTAAATGGGGAACAAGGGAAGGGAAAGGCTCATAAAGGCAAAAAAAGAGGCTTTTTGCAAATACAGCCAAACTCTCACATGTGTCTGGACTCCATCGAGCCCATCTGTTTTACAAATGATCTGTAAAAATTAAAACAAGTCACTCAGAAAAACTCTAAAAGGAGAAGCTTGACATTTTGGTGAATGCGCGCTCGCCTGCTTTCCTTTTTGCCAGGAGTTAGATAAGAAAACTGACACCGCTCTAATGTCACTGTGTTTAACAGGAAGCTGTCCCAGCTGTTGGTTACCTCAGCCTGGCAACAGTGGAAACAAAGGAAACTGTTACCTTCACTGAGGTTAGCCGTTTTTCATGCTTTATCTTGTTTCTTTAATCTATACAAAAACAAAAATGTAAAAACAACACAAGAGCCATAAGTGCTTTTTACTCGCTTTTCATAGAACCCAATTTCCTTGTTTCTTCATTCTACACGTACTATTTCTAGAATATTGTTACCTCCTTTCATTTTTGTCAAAACAACAAGGCCTCACAGCATTACGGATATGTCAGAACTAAATCTGTTTAAGTTGACTAGATTTGTTTTCTTTGCCTCTTATTTAACCAGGACCAATTTAATAAAGGGTATAAAAGTCGCTATCAATATAAATGAAGAAATGTCTGAATGCTGATGAGATTCTGAAACTCATTCAAAGCAAGAGAAGCATAAGAAAGGCGGATGAGAGAGGAAAGCTATGAGAGCACAACGGGAACATTTGAAAAACATTGTAGTCATAGACCTAGTTTTCTTATATATTGAAGGCTGGAAAATATAAAGTTCACCCGAACAGAAATATGTGCATTTTTCTCCTCTGATTTAAAGTGTATCGTGCTGACAGGTCAAACCTGGAGCAATGCCATTTAAATCTGTTTGAATGTGAACTTTGTTACACAATGTAAGGCTCCCTGTGCTGAATACAGGCTTTCAAGTAAGGATGAAAAAAGCATGCACATAAATGATGTCAGAGGCAAAAAAAAGAGTAGTTTTTCAGTTTGAGTGTTGTGTTTCTCAAAATGAACATTTAAATCAAGCAAGATTTTCCAAATAAAACATTTGTTAATTTGCAAACTTTACCTTTTTTCGAAAGTAGAAATGAAGACAACATAATTAAGATAAAAACAAGTACCAATCTAAGCTGTTCAATACACTCTAGTGTTCATGTTTAACTGCCTAGGACAGGGGTGGGCAACCCTGGTCCTCGAGGCCCAATATCCTGCATGTTTCACTTGTTTCTCTGATCCAACAAACCTGATTTGAATCAATGGGTAATTAACAGGCTTCTGCAGAACATGAAGAGGTAATTAAACCACTGGATCAGGTGTGTTGGAGCAGGGAAACAAGGAAAACATGCAGGATAGTGGCCCTCCAGGACCAGGATTGCCCACCCCTGGCCTAGGAGATAAGTGCTTATGAACCATCTAAACAATAAAAAACCTGAAAATAACTTCTCAAAAATTATGCAAATGTTCATGTTCTCAATTTTACTCTTGCTTTGACATTAACAGGAGGCACAAATTCTTTATATTAATGTGATTTTGGCGACATTAATAATATTGTTGGACAACACAGCCGGATGTTGCAATTTGTAGACACTCCCTAACCTTCATTGAGATATTTCTGTCCAGAAAACACACTTCAGCATCACACTTGCTGCACATAGACACTAATGTTATTTTAAAAAGCAAAACACACAAAAGCTTGAACCAAATCAAACAAAAAAAAAACCCTCAAGGATTGGATTTCCCAGTCCCATATTTTTATTTACACACCTGGCACTGGCTGGCAGCTCTTTTCCGAGATCCAAATTATTGGCCTCAGCTCAACAACATGAGCCGGCTCGCTTAGCTCCCAAACAACTCTTCACAACTCTTCTCTTCAGTTCTTATAATTAAGCCAAATATTGATTTTTCATTAGGATATGTGCATACACATGCCAGTGCTGTTCTAAGTAATCATGAGAAACTCAGAGTGGAGGTCAGGAATTTAATCCTTTCTGAATTTTAGTTGATTCAACCAATTCAGAGTCATTTAGATGTCTATAAAAGTCCTTGAAATGAAAGTTTATGATTTGCAAAGGTAGACATTTGCAGCCATATACAGAGCTGTAAGTGTTACTTTGACTCAATCTAAATCTAAATCAAATTTCCTAAATAAAATTTTACCAAATCTAAACAGTTTCAGCTGTTTATTTATGCAGTTTAAATATTTTATCAAGCACTACCAATCTGAGACACATGTAGAACCATACAATTAGCACCTATTAAAAAGGTTATTCTCTCATTGTTCTAATTGGTCCATTTTGGTCTCTCTAAGGCTTTCTGAATGAACTAAACAGATGAGCACAAAAATCAGGCTTAGTTCTTTTTTTCCACCCAAACACATACTGTGGTACTTAAATATGGCCTGGTAGAAAAAAAGTCAATGTTAATAGTAATTTCAATACTGGTGAGAGCCTTAATTACTACACTTTGATTTACTGTCAGAAACTCTGGAAGACTGGTTGGGAAAAAACAAGCTGAGAATGATTTAACTTCAGCTCCAAAATTAAGCTTTATGGTTCAAGTTTCCATTTATCTTTATGAGATAACAGCCACGTTTTTAACCTCATGTCAATTTTGCACATTTGATTTCTTAATGTTCCTTAGATAGAAGAGTCTGAAGTATTATTTTCTGTCCTGGCAGGGATCTAATCTGTCTGGCCTGGAGACTCATACGTGTTAGAATGGTTAGTTGTGATCCAAGATAACAGAACATTAAAGTCACATGAGAGGGCTGCAGGGTAATGTGGTGGTTAGCGCTGCTGCCACACAGCAACAAAGTCTCATGTCTGAGTCTTGATTGAATCTTCTCTGTGTGGAGTTTGCATGTTCTCCGCATGCATGCGAGGGTTTACTCCGGATACTTGGGTTTCCTCCCACAGTCTAAAAACATGCATGTTAGGTTAACAAGTGATTGTAATTTGACCTTAGATGTGAGGGTGTGTGCATGGCTGTAAGTGTTAAGCCTGTAGCTCAGGATGTACCCCACCTCTCGCCCGATGACTGATCAGACAGGCACCAGTCGCCAACTCACAGCCCCTCCCCTTTGGCGGTGATGTATGAACAGCTCCTATTTTTAGGACGCTAAAAACCTTATCAAAATAAAAGTAAGGAAAATATTCACAACATAGCCTATAATTAAGTGTTATTCATTTTTATCACTTGCTCGACACAGCAAAGATGATTTTGCCCGTGTTTGTGTGTGAGTTCATATGTCTGCCTTTTAGCAACATATCTCATAAACTAACAGATGAATTTTAATAAAACTCTCAGAAAGTAACCATTGGATATATATCTACTACTTATTAACTTTCAGTCAGTCCAACTTAAAATGGCCACCACAGTGAAGAAGCCTTAGCATATGCAAAAATGACTATAAATACGTTACTTTTAAAGATATTGAGCTGCAATTTGGTGTGGTAGTAGCTGAGAGTCATCCATCACTTATTGTATACTCTGCCACCAAACTGTTTGTGAGAGCTCTGTTTTTAAAACTTTGTCATTAGCTATTGGAGCCAACTCTGTCTGTCTGTTAGCAAAATAGGCTGGTTGCAATAGAGTTTTCCCCTACATGTAAAGAAATGAGAAATTTTCCTGACAAAAAAATAAAAACACACTTCATATAGTTTAATTTTATTTTTTCAGATGTTGATTTTGTTGATTTACGTAGTTCTTACTTTGCTGCTATATGTGGAGATATGCTTTTTTAAAAAGTGCATTTAGCTTCAATTAGTTAATTGAGGCCTAAAGACAAGTGTCATTTTTCACTGTGACTGACAGAGTCACAGCCTGTGTAGGCGGGGCTTTCATATTGCGAGTACAGCCCCATGTCCCCAGTGCGCAGACTCATACGATATGAAATTTAGCTTCAATTTTTGACAACGGAAGTTAATGGAGTTGTTTTAACTAATTTTATTTATGCAGATGGTATTCAATTACTGATTTCCTTTTGGAGTCATCCCAATTCAAGATGACCGCCACAGCTAATTGACTTTAGCAAAGGCAAAAATGGCCATAAATCTGACAGCTGAGCAGATATTGAGCTAAAGTTGGATGTCGCGGTAGCTGAGAGTAATTCACAATACATACTCTGAGCACTTAAACATCTTGTGAGGTCTCTCTATACGTATTGTGCTCAACCAAAGCTATAACTTTGTCCATTCTTGTTGTAAGATGATCTTAGTTTAATTGGATTTCTTTCTTGTTCATTTTGGTTTGTTTTTAAAAAAAACTCCTAGGATTTTCCATGACCTGGATGATCATGAGCTGCAGATTTATGGACAGCTTTTACTCCTCACAATAAAACTGTTCAACATGTAATAATTTGTAAAAATATTATTTAACTCTTGCACTGACCACACCCAAGCTCATCACCCTGCAGTTATTTTACCAAAGTCACTTTTAATCTTCACCATATACTACCTCTGACACTTTCTGCTGTGTTGTGTTACTAGTGTAGCATTTGTACTGTTTATTTTTGTGATGTTGCCCTGCTAAAGGTTACTTGTCTTACTTATCTGATAAAGCATTAGATTTTCACCGTTTGTGTACTCTGTAGAAACGATGAACTTTGCTTCACCGCGAAAAGGTAAAATGTAAATCAGTCAGGAGGTTTACATTCCTGCGATGGTGCAAAAATGTAAAAATGTCTCTCATTCTTAAAATATTTTTATAAGTAGAAGTAAAATTCAAGGTGGGAGTAGTCACAGAGCGGTTGCAGCTGTGGAGGCCGTTGGACCAAAGAAGGAACTGGTTTCTGACAGGACAGATGATTGGAACAGCACCAGGGTTGGGTATCTGAAGAGAATCGCATGTAAGGTATTTTCCTGATTGTTCTTCTTCAGTGAACTGGATTGAGCAACAGCAAGATCGCAATCTATTTTTTTCTTAACTGCCTTGAGTCAAAGAGAGGCCACTTTTTTTCAGTTCCCTGTGTTTATGGATGCCTTATGGTCTGTAATTCTGACTACAAACTGTATCATAAATAAGAATGCTAGTTTTTGGAGGTAAAGAATTAAAATTGTAATGAAATAACTTGTGGAATTAGTCATTTTGATTGCTAAATTGCCTTCAAAAAGACTGAAAAAGATGCTGTTGAGCGGGAGTCGCAGTGGTGTGATGACGAGCACTGTCGCCTCTATCAAGAATATCTGCAGTCTGGATCTCGGCTGTGTAGGTGTGCGGAGTTTGCATGTTCACCTCGTGCGTACGTAGGTTTTTCTAAGTACTTGTTAAGTACTTCCTCCCACAGTCTAAAAACATGCATGTTAAGTTATTTGGTGATTCTAACTGCAGAAGTGAAAGTGTGTGTGTTTTACATGGTTTTGTCTCTGCATTGGACTGAAGATCTGGCCAGGATGTTCCTTGCATTTTCCCTCGATGACAACTGAGATAGGCTCAGGCTCATCCTCCCAAAACGGATCAAAGGAGAAATTAAAAATGAATGCAAGATTTTCAGCCTTGAGGAAGTGTGAATTAGAAAAAAACTCACTAGTAGGTAAAGTTTAAACAAGAATTGTGCTAATTTTTTTTTTACGATTTACAATTACAAAAAGTGCAATTGCTTATGTCTGTTTGTTTCTATTTGTTAGCAAAATATCCCATAAACTAGTGGACAGATTTTAATGAAACTCTCAGGAAGTAATCACTAGATGTACATCTAAGGTTTGGAGTCAGTCCGATTCAAGATGGCCACCACAGCTAATCGACCAAACCAAAAACATGACTAGAACTCAATCAGTTTTACAGACATAGATCTGATATTGGCTGTGGTAGCAGCTGACAGTCAGTCCCACCACCCAGCATTAGCAGATCATGAGACTTCTTGCAGTATTGTGCGCTACTGCACATAACAATATGTTCAAGATTTAACCAAAAAGGCTAAAACACCATCGTTTTTCAATTTCAAATAATCTCAGGTTAAAATTTTGGCATGAAAGGAGGCAGGTGATATCCATTTCTTGAAGGAATTCAAAGCCTTTAATTTATATATTTTTTCTCATTTAATGTAACATCTTCACACCAGTTGTGGGCTATTTCATTATTTGTGTCCATTAAACATTATTCTTTATTTGAAATAGTTTTAAAGAGAAAGATGACAGCTTTAGTTACTTTTAAGGGAAAAAAAACTTATACAGTAATCAAGCAGTCATTTTCAACCTTTTTGACTCCTGATGTATGACCACATTACACTTTATACTAAATTATGATATGTGTGTCTGTGTGTGTTTATCTTTGTAACCCTCACACATTTTCATTCCCAAATGTTTGAATGACTATAAACCTTTCAAAATGTTTCTGTTTTGATGTATTTGTACTTCTACTTAAATAAAGAATTTCAGTACTTCTTTTGCTTGACACAAATTATGAAGCCGTAGTTGGTTGCTTCTTGTAATAAGTTTCTAAGTGTGATTGTTCACATGTGAGGGAGTCTATCCCTGTAAAGCTTCGACACATAGAGACATAGTTAAGCTCCACCCCTCTGGCTTCAGTCAGAGGGTTGGTGATTACCACCAACACAATCTTGGTCAACCTGCTCTGAGAAAGAGAAAGAGAGAGAGAGAGAGAGAGAGAGAGAGAGAGAGAGAGAGAGAGAGAGAGGGAGGGAGGGAAGGAGAGACCAAAAGAAAAAGTGGGCAGCCACTCTGTTGGTTCTTGTAAAGGCGTCACTGTTTGCTTGATCTGCTTTAACTGAAGCATCGTGGCTCAAACAAGTTTCTATGAAAATACTTTTCCAGTGGACATATTTAAATGGATAAAAAGTAGTTGTTTTCTAATTGCAAAACTTTTTTTTTTTACTTGCCACTTAGACTTTTTTTGTTATTGGATTGAGAAACTTTCAGCAACTTTTTCAGCTCTGTGGACAGCTTGGATTAAACTGTGTGGAGAACGTGTTGCTGCCTGAAGGAGCGTCCAAAATCCCTTCTTTAAAAAGATGGGGAGCCGCCACTGCCATCTGAGGAGTCTCTTAAGGTGCAAAATGTAAGGAGCATCATCAATAAGGAGCATCAGCCGCGAAGAAGAGAACAGATTCATCTGCATGGTGCAGCAGAACTTTTATTTTGATGTGACAACCTTCAACTTTGACTGAGTGAGCTGATCCAGTGAAAGATGAACGACACAAACTTAACATTACAACACCCCTACCATCAACCAGAGGGACATTGGTTCCTTGTCATCGTGGTCACCATCCTCCTGATCACAGTGGTGGGAAACCTGCTGGTCATTATTGCTGTTGCACGTACTTCACAACTGCAGACTACAACAAACATCTTCATCATGTCCCTGGCATGTGCGGACCTTATCATGGGGGTTCTTGTGGTGGCTCCTGGGGCCAGTTATGTTTGGACAGGTAACTGGCAGTTTGGTGAAAAACTCTGTGACCTCTGGACTTCAATTGATGTCCTCTGTGTGACAGCGAGCATTGAAACACTTTGTGTTATAGCAGTGGATCGGTATATAGCCATCACAAGGCCACTGAGACACAAAGTCCTACTTTGTAAGTTTCGTGCTAGAGTAATAGTTTGCTTAGTTTGGGTTGTGTCCGCTGTAATTTCTTTTATACCAATTATGAATGGGCTTTGGCGTGTCGAAGAAAACATACCATGCTACAGCCATCCTGGATGCTGTGACTTTATAACGAATGTAATATATGCTGTTTCATCCTCTGTAGTGTCTTTTTACATTCCTCTAGTCGTAATGATAGTTGTGTACACAAAGGTCTTCGTAATAGCAAGAAGGCAGGTGCAGCTGATAGATAAAAATCGGTTTCGTTTCCAGAATGAATGTCCAGCAGCCAAGATTCAGACTGGTCCAAGCATTAACCACATGTTACCTGCAGCATTTGTGGGCTCCAACAGCTGCAGCCATCCTGTAAGGAAAAAGAGCTCTAAGCGGAGGCCATCAAGACTACAGCTTGTCAAGGAGCACAAGGCTATTATAACTTTAGGTATCATCATGGGGACCTTCACGGTGTGCTGGCTGCCATTCTTTGTTGCCAACATCATCAATGGATGCAGTAGAGGCATTATTGGAGATCGTGTCTTCCTGATGTTAAACTGGCTGGGTTACATAAACTCTGGTCTCAATCCAATCATCTACTGCAGGAGTCCAGAGTTTCGGGCTGCATTTAAGAACCTTATGGGGTGCCCATGGCTGTCCACCCTGTGGCTAAATGCTCTCCTTAAGGAACTACGAACTCGCTGCTCCTGCTTTCTGTGGCAAATTAATCGAGGCACTGCCGGCTCTTTCCGAAAGTCTCCGGAGAGTAGGACTGAGGGCAGTGAGAGTTCGGAGCGCAGAAGCGAGGAGGCGTCCATTGGTCCTTTGCAGTCAAATGGCATCGCACACTTCAACGACAGTTCACAACCAGAAACCAAATTGTAAGTTTCTCTTCTGTCATTTTCACCAGTCTTTCAACTAAAAAAAAAAAAAGTTAAAATATGTACTTACTACAAACACTTCTAACCGTTCATATCTAACCCCATAAGTACAAAAACTACAAACACTAAGAAGTGGAGCATTTGGTCTGCTAATGTCACCAAAGGTTTTACTTTTACTTCTTGGATTTTGAGGAGAAATTAGTCTAATAAATTGTAACACTAACATACTGTATAATTATCTCTGAAACCTTGGAGCGTCTCATCAGAAAGTAAGTGGTAGATTTTGGATTAAATGTAGAAAAAACAGTGAGGGCAACCAGGGAGACAGACACAGATTTGGCAGCTGGTTTTGATTCAGAAATTATTATTCGCTTTTGTGTGTTACACCAGATGTTGAACAAGTCACTGTAAGGAGCAGTTTCAGTTTCACGATTGCCTTACAAAAAACAGTAAATGTGAAACAAACGTTAAGCTTTAATAATTTTGCATTTATTTGCCAACTTCAAGTTCTGACAAATGGTAATTGTTACAAAAAAAAAATTGGAATGACATCAAAGCAATTGCATGTGAGTTTTGTTCTGCTTATAAATGTATTATTTAACATAAAACATTTATTAGTTTGCTCTGAACTACAAAAGCAAACATTACTCAGCTTTGAAATGTGTCTTGTGTTGGTGTTCACACCCATACACTCCTCTTCTAGGATTTAAAAACAATCTTTTTCCTGCAAAAAAAAAAAAAAAAAAGTTAAAACGTTTGAGTTTAATAGAAAATGCTCTTCTGTGCATTTAATATATCAAAAAAGGAATCCATTTTTGGATATGCACTATTTTTTATCTATTTTGCTGCAGCCTAGAAGTGAAATAAGCGAAGCTGCTGAGTAAAAATAAATCCCTTCTGAGGTATTGGCAGCTGCTAGACTTTAACAGAAATACAGCTAAAAAAAATGAAACTTCATATTTGGATTGTAGAGTCTGATTCAATAAACACTTGAGGGTTGTTTTGGCATCACTTGCTGAGAAGTGCACAGATCCTGCATTTGGTACATTTATTTTAATATTCACCATGGAGAATGTTCCTCAACAAAAACAGCGTTCCACAGCGATAGATATAAAACAATCTTGCTCTTTAAATCCAGTGAACTGATGTGTTAAAGGCTGATTTGGCACAAAATAAAATAAAAGACATGAGACATATGAACTACTACTGATATTACTGTCTTTTGCCTGTCTGAGGGCCCATGTGTACCCTGCCCAGCTCTCTGTGCAGCAGATAAATCTTTATCACTGAAGAACAAGACTTCCCTCGTAACTCGACAGGCTGTTTACAGAAAACCAGCAGCCAACCAGACGGTCCTTGTTAGTGGAGGTTAACTGTGATTGGACAGCTCAGCGTTTGGTTCATCAGTGCTGTAATCCACCAGCTGACGGCAGGCCTACTGAACACGCTGTACAGTATTCATGTCCTGATGATATCAGTGGTTTCTGCAGAAGAAGACGAGCCATTATGTAACAGCTGTGTACTTGTGAACCATTAGCTTATATTTTAAAAATATGATATTGTGCCATTAGAAAATCCGAATTTGCACAAAAATTGAAACTTGAAAGGTTTTTCATTTGTTGAAGTTTAGATTTTTTCCCAGCAAAGTCATCTTGAAGTCCAAATCAAATTATATTTTATCATTGTATTTCATAGTTAATGGCTGCATGTTCAAATTTTTTGCAATTACTAAAGAGGACGTGTTTTACAAATGAAGTCAAAACAAGGACTGTAATTTTCCATTATGAGTTTATACAGCTTCAGTCTCAAAGTAAGTTTAAAAGCAGAAATTCATATTTAAATACATGTTTTTAAATTAAGTAAGAGACACAAAAATAACAGTTGTTCAGTTGTAAAAGCAATAAAAGCTGCATTAAAATAAACCAGCACTCTTATTACCGTGTGAACCATCATCAGTTATCTAGTTTTATGGACTGGGCATGTGTCATTTTAAAATATTTGCTTTACAGATTATCTGTCATTTATCACCTCACATGACATCCCCCTCAGTGGTATTTTAAAGACATCAATAGGCACACAATACAAAAGATATTTATGGTCTTATCAAAGTCTTCCATAAAAGGAGCCCGGTGTGTTCGGCAGTAATTCAGCCCAAGGGAAGGCTCAGCCGACTCACTCTGCGCTTTGAGCAGGATTACAAATGTAAGCGAGAGCAGGCGCTCAAATATGAGTCTGACGGCTCAAAGACTCAAAGACGGGCTTTTAATGAAGGAAATGACAGACTGACCTGGTTAAACCGCTTAAAATGTTGCTTTAGAGCGCCACCAGTGATACAGGACCAGCTGCAGCATCCCTATGAGTCCAACTAAAAAACAGAAAATAAAAGCACAACCAAGCGTTATAATTCCTTCACACAATGGGAGAATATCTAAGGCCTTATGAAATCTGTTTTATTCTTTTCCATTTCTATTTTTCTGAATTCCATATTTCCTGTTTTATTATATGGTGGAATAATAAAATTTCAACCACTTGATAGGGAAATATTTAACATTTCATGAATTTTAACAAATTTGAACAAAACATTCACACACAAAAATGATCCCAACTCAAACATATTCACAGATAATGAGCTAAAATTTGTCGTGGTAGTATCTGAGAGTCATTCTCTAACATAGATTCATATGAACACATTCTGTGACATTGCAAGTTTTACAGTAAATTCTGCTTTTAACGTCCAAATTCGAGTTTTCCTCATCAATCATAAGGCCCTAAACGTTAGTGCTGGTTAAGCCATGAGGTGATGTATTGCAGGACTGATAAAAAAATAAGTTAAACACAACCATTGAGATGAATGAGGACAAATGGCCGCTCCACACTCAGACATTATCAATAGTTAGTTTGTTTTTATAGAATTAAATGCTGGCACATCAGCACGGCCCTTATCAACATTCAGAGCAACCTTCTGCTTGTGTCTCGAACAACCCAGGTTACAGGACAAGTGTCATCTTTATCCCCCCCTCACAACAACAACAACTCTGTATTCTCTCTACATGATTAATGTTTTCATTTGCTTGTCATGTTGATCTTTATAACACGCACATTGGACACATTTTCCTCAAAATCCTCACCTATTTGTAAGGCATTGCAGCATTACGAGCAGATGGAGTGTGTTAGCAGCATTTATCCATCGATTGAGAACACTAAAATTAAACCAACAGAGAGCAAAACATTTGATTTTTAAGAAGCGGCAGCCACAAGCAGCTAAAACATGCAGGCTGAACGTAGGGCAGAAATGAAAACTCCACCTCTAGATCTCTGATAAGACACAATCAGAGCAAACCTTTTTTTATTTTTTCAGTCGCTGAGATGAGTTTGTCCAGATGGCGCTTCAAACGTGTCAGAAAAATCAAAAGGTTACTGGGAACTATTTTCTTTTTTTATTACCCAAGTTATCATTCCAATAAAAATCAATTAGCACATTTTGAAATCATTTTATATTTTTAGACACTGGGAGCCAAAAGAAACGAAAAAACATCCCAGAGGTACTGAAAGATGATGGAGAATGACATTTGCAGAGTAAATACTGAGCCTGTAAAGGCACCGAGAAAGACTCATTAGTCCAAACGAGCTCATAAATATATCAGACATATGAGCTGCCAGCTCATATGCTAAAAGAAAATGGTGTTTAGAAGCAGTTTAAACAGTAAGTAACTGGGTATTACTGTGTTGCTGGAACAAATTGTGTCATTATGCTGGTTAAATATGTTGATATAATTGCATTTTCCACTCATGCGTTCTGTATCCTCCCAAAGCGTTGTATTATTAGACACTTTGTTGTTGTGAAAAATAGCTTTCCTGCTGTTTTGCATTGTTGTGTGGGTTAAGTCTTGAGTTGCAGGTTAATTTAAATGTGACATGTTTTCTCCAGTCAGAAAACATGTCATCTGAGCTTCAAGTTAAGGAAGGTTCTGCAGCGTGCATGTATAATTAGAGCAAATTGACGTGTTGCATGTGTGACAGGAGGGGTCGTGCACTTTCCTGCGCCGTGAACCGTGTGATTCTCAGCTTTATTCTCCAGCGTGCTAATTGCGCTTCCCGTTCGGCCTCATATGACCCCCTCGTCTGCTGTGTGTTTAGGGAGCTTAGACACAGATCAAACCCAAGAGAGCATGAAACAAGAAACAGGATAAAACAAAACACCGAGGTGCTGACCTGAGAGAAACCACAACAATCTTTTTTTTTTTAATGCCCTGCTGATATCTGAAGCATGAAGACTCTTTTAACAGAGGCATCTGGGACTTTAGCAAACACTGAAGAACAGAATAACTTTCATGTTTAGAATAAACATGGATAGTTTGCTTTAACCCTACGCCTGCGGCTGAAAAACGCAGCATAATTTAACATGTTTTACAATACTTGATATGTGCATTTGTGTGAGCTTGTAGTATTAAAGGGATAGTCTGGTCATGTTTGAAATGAAATTCTGTCATTATTTATCCATAGATAGTGCTTTACTGACTGTGACATCAGTCATAAAGCACAGAGTATGAATAAAAGGGCAGAAGTCTTTGTCTCAGTTAGGCTAAAAGCTAGCCAAGCAAGGGCCCGTTTAACATTGTTTTTTTTTTTAACATTTGTTTGGTACAGAGTCACCTGGTGGTCATGGTATAAATAACATATGAGGTTGTACGAATCTGTCCCCTTGGTTTTTTTAAATGGTGGGCACAGATTCAAATCCGTCCCCTCGGTTTAGTTAACAGACATTATTCTGTTTGAGAGCAAGCAATACATTATTTGGGTTCATTAACCTTAAAAAGTTGGAGGAATTCTTATTTCCGGGATCACTAACTCCTAAACCAGCCACCCAGCCACTGTGAAATTACAAACATCACCTCCTGTCAGCTGCAGAAAAGTAGACAATAAGCTACAGTCTACTTTTACTTTCCAAACAATTCAAACTCTGAGCTGGACGAGCGTTTAGGAGCTGAGGTAACTCGGGGATAGCAGTTTTCCAAAATTGTACAAACAGGCTTGTTTCTAATTGAGCTAATAGAATGACATTCAAAAAAATGACATCAATGTCTGATTCATAAACATCTGATGTTATTTAGGTGAAAACAGGCAGTTCTGTTGATGTTTGTGAATATTACAGCTCGATTTAGAGATTTATAGACGGCCCCTAAACCCTCGTCTCACTTCTGATGTTTCATTTCTGTCTGTTTCCCAAAACACGTCACCTGCTGCACACAGACACCAATGTTACTGAGAACCTGTACGCACCGTTTACTAAACTGTGAGAAAGGATTCTAGGACCTCAATTTTTATCTTTTACCCATAGATTAGTTTGTTGCTGTTTTCTTTAATCAAACGAGTCTGTGTGCCGAGCTTAGACTGTGCAAATGTCGATGTCCTGAAGTTGCTGAATGTTTCAATCCATCAGGAGTTAAGTAAACTTTTGGAGTGACCAGACGCCACGATCAGGAGGACTGATACAAGCAGCGTCGGAGCATTGGCATATTACACCCTGTCTAAGCTCAGCGCACACAGAGAAACACAGACTGAGAAAACAGTGACAAACTAAACAAACAGTGTCATGTTATGCAAACGTGTAGAGATTAATAATAGCTAATGGATGATTCTTTCATAATGTTGTGTCGTTTTTGAGAAAGAGTTGTTGTATAAGCCTAAAAAAACATACAAAATGTGCCCTTGTTTGGATAGCTATTAGCCTTGCCTTGACAAAGACTTTAGCCCTTTTCTCCACACCCTGTGCTCTCTGACTGATGTAATGGGTGAAAGGTTATTAATTATTATTAACTATTAAACAGAACATCACTCCATGAATGACTAGACTATTCCTCTAACCTAACTGATGTCTTAAATTAACCTTAAAATAACCCAACAACCTACAAGGATTTTATTCACAAGTTGTTATTAGAATTCCAAGATAAATGAAACATCTGAAAAAAAAAACACAAATAAAGGTCTGTTTAATCGTAAATTGAATGTAGGTCTGTATTTTAAACATTTTAGCACATGAGACTATCATGGTGTTTTGCACTTTTGGGCTTTTTGATCCTGTGTGCGCAAGACGCTTCAAGCGATTAATAAACTATTTTTAAAGTACACGTAGCTTTATAAAACTTTTTGTATATATTTCCTTTTTTTTACTGAATTTTGTCAGTAGTTGAATCATACAATCAATGTTTGTTTTTTTCACCTTTTCATATTTCTAAAGCAGCTTTTAGAGCCACTGAGCCTCAAGGCTGAAAATCACAAAACAAATGGGCAGAAATATAAGAAATTTCAGTTTATAAATTGGACTAAATCTGTCCTTTAGGGAGGAAGTTGATTTGCCAAAGGTTTTAAAAGATCAGACTCCGTGAACTGACAACAACAGAGGTGAAACCACAAAGCGTGAACTGTTTCCCGCGTGTTCGTTCGTCATCCACATTCACACTTCTGTGAGGATCAAGGTAGTTTGTGTCTTCCTGGAAAGACATGCTCGGCAGACGTGATAGCATCAGGATGTCTGTCACGTTGGGACGCAGACCAAAAAAAGATGAGAGAATGTTCTGCAATTAACAGGGGAAATAAATAAAACGGAAGAGTCACAGCGAGGATGCAGAGAAAACTCAGAGTAACTTGTAAATACGGCTGCTGCTATTTTTTATTTTTTTTTAATCTGATGGAAACTGAAACGCTGATCAGGGAGTGTCTGACTCACAGTAATACACTGAAACCAGTGACCATCATGTGATGGAACGTCTCCAAATTCTACAGAATATTACGTTTGTAGACACAAAATAAAGACAGTTTTTATACAGAGCAGTAAATACTTAAGAAAAATTATGCCAAGGTTTTAAACAAAGATCTTGTGTGAGCTGTTAGCGCTCAGAGTATGTACAGGGGATGACTCTCAGCTACTACCACACCAAATCTTAGCTCAATATCTGTAAAATCCACTGAATTATAACCAATTTTCTGTTTGCTAAGGTTGATTAGCTGTGACGATCATCTTAAAACCGTCTGGCTCTAAAAGTTCATCAGTTGTAGATGTATATTAGATATTTTGCTAACAGGCAGGCAAACAAATGCACGCTCACACACCCACACCCACACACAGGAAGTTACATGATTGCCAGCCTTTCATGGCAGCAGGTGATAATAAGAAGAATGTATGATAGGACGATAAAATGTAAAAGCACCAAAACATGTTTGTACACAGGTTGTTTTGAAGTTGCCCCTGTATGTATATGGACTGTTTTAGTATGTCGTGATGCTATCATGTTTGACAAAAACAGGCTTCAGACAGTCACACCTCTAAACATTTGTGAAAACCCAAACTTTGTATTTGGCACACACACACTCCCACACACACTCAAAGTGAACATGAAATCAGTTTTGCTGCTGCTGCTGTTTAAACCAGCTCAGAGAAGTTAAAGCTGTGATAATCACTATCCAGCATTAAAATGTCTTGAGTCAAAATGATATTTTTCGCCGCTTTGTGTTTCTACATAATCACTACGTTCAAACCCATCAGAAACAGTCATTTTACTCAAGATAAATATGTGTTTGGTTTTAGTCACCGTGGCGTGGAGTTACAGCAGGTCTCCTCAGCTTTACTGGTCGCAGCATTAGTTTCCATTAACTGCAGGTCATTTTGCCAACTAGTAATCAATGACAGCAAGTTTATTAACATAATATGTCAGTGTAACTGGTTTGATCTGATGTGGCTCTAGTAGGTGCATCTGCAACAGATTTGTAATTTTTTCATGTTGGGTTTGAAGGTGAAATGCAGCGAATGGTTTCTGAGTGTTGGATCCCGTCGTTCTGTTATTCTACTTTCAGATAAAAGATCTACAAAGCACAATGTTACTTTAGAGCCTTTTTCCCTACGGTGCCACGCTGCATTTCATGTTTCTGTTGTCATCAAAGCTCAACACACGGCTATTTTTTTAAAAAAATGTATTTTTTGGTGTGCTTCTCCGGTTGGAACAGAAAGACATGATGCTTTCATGTGCTTGTCTCTTTTCAGCTTCATGTTACAGGAAACCAATGGCTGAACTGTGAAACCTCACCCGAATGAAGCAAACTGTGATCCCTGCACAACCTGAGACCAAACAGCCGAGAAGACGAGGAAAAGTGGAAAAGTTCCCCTCCTCCCCTCCCCCAAAGAGACGACTGGACTGTCCAAAAAAATCAGCCGATTTGAACCAGACAGGAACTTTTTTTTTGTTGTTTTTTGTTTTTATTCTCTTTTTTATTTTATTTTTTATTTTGAGAGCAGGAGGTGGGCCGCCAAGGCTGGCTGCTTCTCAGACTCTTGTTGGCAGCACATGAACTTCCCGCTGTCACGGACAAACTGACATGTTTACAAAGACTGTCTGTCCACAAATGAGCTCTTAAAGCATTCCCGTCAAGCTCCGGACACAGAGGACAGTGTGTGGCCTGTGTTGCAGATATTGTCAGTAAAGTAATCATGTAAGGGACATTACGTGGTAAGTTATGTAGTTATGATACACTGAATCTGGAGCAAAATGCAAAAGTCGACTACAAAGCTTTATTCACTGTAGGGACATTTTCATCCCACAAACCTTTTCAGCGGAATATCGTCCGAACCAGCGATCTTTGAGTTGAAACTGTGTTCAAAAGGTTTGTTTCCGATTTGAGCCTGGAGTCTGCGAGCGCACAATCTTAGTCTGATTTATAACATAATTACGAATACTGCTTATCCAAACTTATGCCAAAAACACCTTAACTATCATGGTTAACAGTCTATCAGTACATGTAATTGTACAAGGTACAGTATTATAAGCTGCAGGTAAATGTATCATGTTCTATCTGCTTTGAAGCTGACAAACTCTTTGCTTCTTATTTTCTGACAATATAAGCTGAGTTACACTCTTAAAATGAACTTAGTGGGAATAAGTTTGCATTCACTTTTTCCACTATTACATCGTAGCATATAGTAGACTTTACAGCTACTTTAGGTTAAACAGTTTTCATAAATTGCACAGTAAAATGTTGAGAAAGCAGATTTTCTTAGTTAACACCCGAAATGTTAATGTTATGGAACGTACTGTCATATTTATTGAGGGTAAACTCATACATTTGCAAGAGAAAATGTCAACTTGTATAGGATCATTTTTACAGGATTCATTTCAGTTTTTTTTTTTTTTTAGGAATTACAAATTAATAAATGATTGTTTCGGAGGGGGATGGATCAGCTTCATCACATCACAGATCTGATTTGAAACAGATGAACATCAGAGTCATGTGCTTTTCCACAAATATTATTTAAATCTTCTAATCAGGAGCGACTTCAGCTTTGTTCGTTGTTATATTTGTAGCTCCACATATAATCCGGGAATTTTTTTTTTTCTTCAACTTTTAGGTTGTTTCAAAAATGATAATGCAGTGTTTTTGTGGAAAAATTAGCATTTTTTTTACCCCTAAACCCAAAAACAAATTAGTTTTATTGAGTCATTACCAGCCTCAATAAATAATATGATAAATAATGTTGATCCATTTCTGTAAAACTGGCCTGTGTGCTTTAATAAATCAAAAAGGTTTATTAAAGCACACAGGTTTCCTTCTTTAGTTTTTATGCAAATGTTTATTTATTTATTTCTTACCTACAACAGTCCTGTCAATCTAAGTCCTTGTTGTGGGTTAATTCTTTAGTAACTTTGCCATCTGTTATAAAATCTAACAGGTGGAAACGGACCAAATGTAATCGGATTATGTAAAGACTTTACAGAAATAAAAATAAACCAGAGTTACATAAAAATGTGTTCAGATATTATCCAGGATCTCTTATTTTGATTTTGTCTTTAAAACAAAAAAGGAAACAAAATGAAACAAAATAAAGTACTACACTAAATCTGGAGATGTTTTTTTTTTTTTAGTTTTTTTTAAAGTAACTTGCTGTGAATTATTCTCAATGTTCAATATGTAGCACTATATATTAAAGAAAGTTTCACTTTTGTTGATGATGACTTTATCTGGTTTTTTATGATTCATGATTGTGCAACATTTCTGCTTTACTTAAAAAGTAAAACAGAAAATAGAAAAAGATTTGAGCTCTGAAAGCATTTTCTTTCCATCCAAAAACAATAAAGAATTTTACAAAGGAAAACAAATGTGCAAATACAAATATGTGTCATTTTTTTATCATCACACACACAATAAATTATTGTTTAACTTTAGACTAACACAACTGTAATCTGAACTATTGTTATTACATCACATTTCTGAGTAATCTCACAGAATAAATTCTTTAAAATAAGTTAGGAAGTGATTAAATTTTATAATGATCTGAAAGGAAGTTTAGGAAACATACAGTACCTTTTTCTTTTATTATGGTAGTGTTTTCCTTCATTATTAATATTATTATTATGCTATTTATTTCTGAGAAAACTTTCGCTGTTCATTCTAAAATGAAAACACAACCACAAAGGAGAGACTGACCTATATGAACTTAAAGGATTAAATGGTTTAATTTCACAAAACGGATTTTAGCTCAATATCTGTACATTTGACTAAGTTATAGTCTTTTTTTATGTTGGCAAAGGCAGATTAGCTGACATTTTGAATTGCACTGACTCCAAAAGTTAATCAGTTGATGTATATCCAATGATTACTTCTGAAAGTTTCAATCAAATCAGTGGTTATGAGATATTTTGCTAACACAACAAACAAATGAACACAGATTTAAAAACATTATTGCTCGCCTACCACCTCTGAGTGGTATTATATATATGTAAACTAAAGCTGTGGGCTGTTTTTGTTCCCACATCATAGGTATTCGCCTCACACTGAGATGGTTTGATTTTTTTCTCATGTTTGAAATAGTTTAAAATAGGGTAAAGTTAAAACCGAGCACTCATGTGTTTGTTACAGAATAAAAACAGAAACTCAAGACCCAAAAAAACACCCAAAAAAATAAGATGATTTTGTGTCCAACAATCTGATGTTTTCATTCTTCTTTCTTTTCCCTGATGACCTGTAGGTTTAATTTAGGGGCCCCTGAAGGGCTCCGGCCTTCCCTCTGGGAATCACTGTCCCCCTCATCAACGTTCAGAGCTGTAAAAACTGCAGCTGATATCAGCTGAAGATGCTGAACAACTTGTTCNCCCACAGACACCGCCGTCTTCTGCGGGCTCCGCTTCGTGAGTCAGTGGGGAGCTTCAGCTGCTACGAGAGGAATTCACACAATTTAGGGACCTTAAAAAATAAACCGAGAGCAGAGAACGGGAGACGCTTTCAAAACAAACCGCGAGCCTGTTTTTTAAAAAAAAAAAAATTGTTTTGCTCTGCCAGATGGTCTGTCTGACTGTCGAATTATCAGAAGCCACAACAACTCAAAAGTGGAAACAATTATCCCGTCTGAAGTTCAGCCAGTCTTATCAGCTGATTTCTGTCACGATGTTTTCCATGAGCACAATTAGGTCTGAGTCCATTCTAAACATTTGTTCAGGGGAGAAAAAAGAGAGCTAGGTAATGAGCGGCAACTACAAATTGTTTATTATTTTATTGTGTCTGTCATTTAGGATGAGCCTTAGATGGATACATGTACAAACATGAAGGACTGGAAGAGAAAATATATGACACATTAAGCTTGTGCACCGATATTAGATCCTATAATAACTGTGGAGGATCCTGCATGATTAATGAGGACTAAAGGATTGATTCAATCTTGTGCATCAACGTGACTAAACTTTAATGATTTTATGGCACATATGGTTGACAAATTCATTTGTAATTATAGGAGGCATCAATTTCAGTCACATCAGTTTAGTTACTGTACATAACAGCTACCACCCAGAAAGTGAAACAGCAATAATGTTTCTGCCTGTGTGTGTGTGTGTGTATTATTTAGTCTGTAACCTTAGTAAATTATCTCATGGTAGTAGCTGCGAGTCATTCCCAACACATACTCTGAGAACTGACTGATCACGCGAGATCTGGTTTTAAAACTTTGCAATAAAAACTGAAGTCAACTGTGTCTGTCTGTTATCAAAATATTTCAATGACCACTGGATCGATTTCAATGAAACCATCAGAAAGTATTTGTTGGGTGTGCATCTACAACTCATTCACTTTTAGAGTCACTCCCATTCGAAATGACCAATACAGCTGTCTGACCACAGAAAACACAAAAATGCCTACAGCACAGCCAATTTTACAGATGCTGAGCTAAAGATTTGCGTGGTAGTAGCCGAATATAATCCCCAACACATACTCCGAGCTCCACACGTTGTGCAACATGTTTGTTTAAACGTGTCTGTTTGTCTGTTAGCAAAATATCTCATGAACGACAGGACAGATTTTTAGTGAAACTCTCAGAATGTAATCACTGGCTATACGACTAAAACTCATTAACATTTGAAGTGAACCTAGCTCAATCAATCAATCAATCAATCAATCAACTTTATTTATATAGCACATTTTAAAAACCACAGGGGTAGCCAAAGTGCTGTACAATAAAAAAGAAATAGATAAAACAAATAAAGAGATAAAAAACGATAAATAGATAAAAGAGACATACACATACGAGTTCACAGCAGGTATGTTTTAGGTGCCAAGAAAGACAAAAAAGACAAGATAGCCGCCACAACTAATCAAACCTATCCAACACAAAATGGCTATACCTCAGTGAGTTTTCCAGACATTGTTGTGGTAGTAGCTGAGAGTCCTCCTCAACATATTGTCTGTGCACGAACATGACTCGAGACATCTCACATAACAACATTTACCAGGCTGGAACAGCTCGATTACTTTGTATTTCATAGACAATTAGCTAAGAAATGCTGTTCACATTTAAGACGCACATGGTCAGTGAATTCATTTACAGTTACGCACAAGATTAATTTCAGTTCAAACAATAGCTTATCATTGTAAATGCTTGCATATAGAGGAAAATTAAGAGGCACAGCTTTCCTCTCAGAGAGCCAAATGGGCCTGAAACAAAGCGGCATTTCACTAAAATCCAGCTCATTTGGTTGCAAACCATCTCGTGTGTGAAGTAACTACGAAGGAACATTCCTAATTAATGATCTATTAAGTGTGAAGTCATCATTTTAATTGTTAATGACTTGATTATTTGTTAGTGCAAGCAGCAGGACATAGCGATACATTTTGCATAATTCATACATTGCATCAGCACGCATCATTGTTTAGTTTGGCATAACTTCAGTGTTTGATTTCAGACTTACTGGAGTACTCTTGGCTGCTGGATTTGAAGCTTTCGGTTCAGTAGTTTTGTGTTTCTTCAGACTGTTTTCTATCAAGCGCGACACGCGGTTCTCTGATGCCTTATTGAAGGTATTTAATCTTGGATCCACTTCACTTGTCTCCCCTCATTGTTCTGGTGTATCCAATTCTTAAAATATGGATCAGAAATCTGTTTTACTCAACTTTTTTTCCACCTCGTAGATCCAGTCAGGTGCAGCAGAACAGTGTTGGGATGGACAAATGTTGACAGAACATGACTTAAAAAAAAAAGACAAACAATCCTTTGACACCCAACTCCCCAGTTGGGATTCAAGTCAGCAGCTATGTGATCAGCTGAGGAACCTGGAGTTTATTTTACAACCTCTGTCATCTTTTTTTCATTTTAACCTCATATTATGGGGGTTTAGCACATATAAGAAAGATTACAGAGAGTTTTTATTCATTTGTTTGTAGTAATTAAAATTGTTAGCTTTTCCTCGTGGTTTTAGAGTAAATGTGCCAACCCTTTTAACCTGCAATGACCCAACTCATTCAGTTACAGCCTCGACTGCCAGATAAACGATCGCATATCGGTGGACAAAATGTCTCTCATGAGAGGCGTGTGAAAAGACCATCACGGCTGGAACATTTGGTGCTTTTCATGAATGATTTTAGCTTTTGCCTAGGGGGGAGAAAAAAAAAACCCAAACATAAACAAGTCAAGCAAATTTCTGAATGCTGTTGATAATTTCAGACTCATCACGCAGTGAAGTTGATGCCAGCCTGGTGAAAAAGTGCTTTTTTTGGAGGACTTCTCCTTCAGGCAATCCAGGTTTGTTAATGGACTAAACTGAAACCACTGGTTTGGCCATCTACTGCCATCTAGTGCAGGGATTAGTGATCTTCAGCCTAACACGGTGAACCTGAAAGCTTCTTAGTACCTGCTGCAAAGAGGCGAAAAGCTGGCGTGAGAACCTGTCAGCACCTCATGAACGACCGGATGGAAGAGGAATCACTGGATGCACATCCACAACTCAATGACTTTTGGAGTCAGTCTAATTTAAGATGGCTGCCACAGCTAATTGCTGTTAGTCTACACAGAAAAGGCTGTACCTCCGTCGGTTTTACAGATGTCGAGCTAAAACTGAGACTGATTAACAACACGTCCTCTGAGTGTGAAATCTCACAATATTGCACGAGTTCCCACATTAACATTATTCTTAAGATTTGACCAAAACGGTTACAATTTTATAATTTCGTAACACAATGAATGTAGTTTGAAACTCATCATGAAAACAGGCAATATGGATTCCTTCGAGCAATGCTAGGCTTTTAATTATTAATTAATCTGTTTTATGTGTTTTTGGTGTTGCTCATGAAGACAATATTCCTCTAAAAAGTTTGTAACCCGGAGTACAACAGAAGGACAAATGAATCTCCTCCTTATACTTGAGATGTCTCTAATAATGGAAATAAAAGGAAGATTCAAAAAAGACAATCCTCAATACTAGGAACAGACATCTGAGATGGAGCAGTAAAGCACGCAGAAAATACACTGCAAGGCATATGTCAAGTACATGTGGATGTATCCGGCGAACAGCTTTACTGCTGCTTGACTTTTTCCCTGCTGAGTTGAATTAATTAGTAGTGGAAACAATTAAAAAGTCTCCAAACAAAACCTTAATGAGGGCACGAAGGTCCTGTTTCAAGTTGTCAGTGTTGGTGGGGAAAAACAAACACACACAAGAAGTGGGCTGGTGGTGTCCTCACCCAAACGGCTCACTCACCCTTTTACCTCCAACACGGGGGCTTATTTGATGATGGCTCACTGTGATGGTAAAGGTAAACGCACCAGATCTACAAATTAGCTCAGTCTGAAAACTCATCCATCACCGTTGCCGTGGCGACAGTTTCCAAATACGTGCTGCAGCTTAGCAACAATGCCCCAAAACAAAAGTGTCACTGCTCACAGGCTGCTCGGTCTGGCTGGGTTCAAGATGAGCCGACCCCACAGCAGCCCTGCTTCCAAAAAAAATAAAAATAAATAAATAAAACAAACAGGGGTCAGCCAAAATGGAGATCCAGGAGATCATCTAACTGTGTTCACAAGTCACATTGCAGCCCCTAGCCTCCAAAACAAGACAGCCTGCCTTAAAAAAAAGGGGGGAAAGTTTTGTCTGCAGAGGTGAGAAGCTCACACTTCCTTTAGGTTTTAAAAAGAACTATAGCATTAGGCAACTTGGCAATCATATTTTGATAAATAAATACCTGTTGCATAATGATCAGTTTCTGAGCAGCCTCACAGAAAAATGCAGGATAAAATGATAATATATAAAATGAAACCCGTTCTACAACACGGCGCAGGTTCTGCTGCATAGTTGGATTTTTTTTTATTTTTTACATACGCTGACTAAAGCAGGGAGCTTACCTCCAGAAGTCAAGATTATACAGTAATATCAGCTCAGCCCTGTAACATTATTCCCCTCTTACAATCTCGCTCAACGCCTGTTGAGCTCACAGCAGAACGAGGACTTTAACAGCAATAAAATCCTCTATTTTACATTTTTAAAGCAGCGAGTTCACAGGGATACAGTGCCCATGTGATTTCATTAATACTGAAGTTTTATTTTTTTCCCTGAAGTCTGCAGGTTTCTCTCATTATAATCAGACATTTGGAGCATAATACACAGGGACAGATGAAGGCTCCCGAGCAGACCTGAGTGCCATTAAAATACCTGCAAATAAACTCAGACTTCAAATCATCCAACCTAGCAGCTACTAAGACTAAAATGTCCTATTGCTCATACCTCGACATATTCTCTCATTAGTTTAGATTGTAGTTGCTTCTTTGTTTCTTGGTGACATGATCTAATAAAGAGAGTGTTTGATCAGTTTTGGGGGTGATGTGCAAAGACTATTAGTTTGATTTTTAAGCTCATTTTAGTGTTTCGTGGGATTAAAAGAAGCACAATTGTTCTTTTTAATGAGGAGAGGGGTGCTGCTTTCAAATGATATAAATCTTTACATTGCATTAGGAGAGTAAAGAAGGAGTTAGATGTGTTTATGTTTTGTTTTTTTCTGAAGTATCCGTCCTGTCTTGCTCTAATCAAACTCACACAGCAAACCTTAAAGGTTATTCTAGGGAACAGCTCCAACATTCATTTGCATTTATAGTGTAGCTGCAGTATAGTTTGACTAAAAACAAAAGAAAAAAAAACTCATATGGTCTCACAAAATTAGAACTTTAATTACTTTAACACAGAAATCTGTATTAGTCACATATAATGGATTTAACTCTTTCAACTTTGGTTTTAAGATCAGTCTTATCTCATCTCTTGTGTTCCCTGACTTTGGCTGCAGGTGCCAGATAGCCAGACTCCTGGTCTGATCACAACACTGCGTATTGGAGCTGAACTCATGAGGCACTGAAGTGATTACAACCAAATATTATTTTGCCTGCTGTAGATAGCTGTTTGAATGTCCTTCTGTTTGGAAAAACAATTGATTTCTGAGTGGATTGATGAGCTAACAGCTGGTCCAAATGCAGCTAAAACAGCTCGCTGTCGCCTTAAAACAATTCCAGTCTCAAAACTTTCATAACATTATTTTATTAACTATTACATTGCCTTAAGTTTTACATTGGAAAGTTATTCCAGCAGAAATAATGAAACATTCCTGCCTAAAGTGCCCCAGGCTGCACCAGAAGCGCTACAGTTAACTGCTGCTGCCACTATTTGCACTCACAAGTAAGCACAGAATTCTATGTAAATAAGTTTATAATGCAAACAGTGATGTAAGGTTACTCAAAAAGCTATCAATATACAGGAAATATAAAATATACAGGAGAATATTAATAGTTCAAACCTGAGCCCCACTAAGAAAGACCTGAACTGTCCCTTTGATGTGCACCAGTTTACTCCTCTTTTCTCCTGTGATAAAATGCATCTCAGTAAAATAAATAAAATGTCTTTCCCTTGTCTGAATACACAGCTCCGAGTTTACATGCTTTAACATGTCGCACATTAAGCTGTCATTTTGACGCCTATAAATAATGACACAGTTAACTACGCGACAGAGGCAGAACTCTGTAGAACTTGCGCGATGACTCAAGGATGAATCATTTATTCACCATTAAAAACAAAACAAATGCATGGCAATTTGCAAATAACAGGCGCACAGAGGAAAAAGTCACTGTGACATATTATCAACAATGGTATTTTTTTCTTGGAAACCATATAGGGAGAACTTTGAGATGAAAGAAAAATAGCTGCTGGAGTCATCACTCCCTAAAGAAATGTCACTGTAAACATAGAACATTTCCTTGACTTCTACAGATATGAATAATTACGGCTCGCTGCCAATGGCGAAATGGTTTTTGCCTGTGTGCGTGTTTATTTGTCTGTAGAGTTAGCAAAATATCTCCTGGACCACTGGACGGATTTTAATGGAACTCAGAAAGTAACCAGTGGATGTACATCTACAACTGACTAACTTTTAATCAATCTAATTCAAGATGGCCTCCACAGCCAGCCGACCTTAGGAAACACTCAAATTTGGAGTGGTAGTAGCCAAACATTCCCTGAGTGTTAACACATCTCACAGGAGCTCACCATATCACACGATATTGTGCATAACGCCGTTTACAAGAACTATAACTCTGCCTCTTCTCAGTTTAGGACAGTTTTAGTTTGGAAACCCTGCCATGAAAGGTGATGGGCGATGTGCATTCTCCCGTTAGGCCTTTTGTTTTAACGATGAGTTAAAGACAGGAAAACAAAACTGTACAAAAACGGTGTAAAAATTTAAAGTTTATGCTTAGAAAACACTTCAAACTCCAGTGTGTCATGTATAAAAAAAAAAACTACAGCTTGCCCTGAAGACAGTGATAAATTAGGTGCTTTTTTTTTTTTTTCCTTTCTCATTTTATTTTTATATTTCAATCAGAACATATCTAGAACATGCCTGCTGTGTCAGAAACCATATTAAGTTTGCAGAGGCAGCTTTGACAAAAGAATGAAAGGTGTTTCACAGTATTATAATTACATGCTGGGGGATCCTGGTCTGTGTGTCCTGATCTTCCTTGCAGTCTTACTCGCCGGTATCGTCCAGGCCTCAGGGATCCAAGGCGTCCGCAGGTATTATTACGGGGATGGCAATCAGAGGGGGTGTTTGTTTAGCGAAGCTTCTGTTGGGTTTGGAGAAGGCTACCGGGCAGAGTATTGTTCTGTCACCGTCTGCCTTGGCTGCCTCAGACCTCTCTCTGAATCAATGGGCCGTGATTGCATGAGTCATCGTTGTAAGCGATGTGCACATTTTGCCTCTTTAAAAAGAGGGTCCAAGTATTTTTTTTATCAGACAAGTGGCTATTTGCTCCCACTTAAATCATCATTGCTGTCTTGCCTCAGTTTTTTTTTTTTTTTTTTCCTTTTTTCATCAGAGGCAAAGACTTCCCCTTCCTCTTGCTGTCATCTGTGCTGCTGAGATTTCGAGTGAGATGCCTGGCCAGACTCCGCAGGGAATGGCGCTCCTCTGTACTCAATCTTCTTCTCCTTGCTTTGGACTATGTGGTGAGAAAGTAATGCAAAAATTGTTAAGAATCTGGTGTGCAGCAGGAAATAAATTGGTACATCAAAGTGGGACTGTATCATGAAGTAATTTGTAAAGTAAAATTGATTTTCTGCACAACATGGGGCTGTTCTGCTTTTCCAAAAGAATGCTGATAATGCCAACTCGGTTTTCTTTTCTTTTGCATATATTAATAGAGTTGGCTCCCCATGAAGTAGGTGAGCCATTTAAGTTTGTTTTATTATAGTTTGACAAAAAAAAAAAAAGAGGCTTGTTTATCAGCCGAATCTGTTGTCTTTTAAAAATGACCTTTTTTATTTTCTAGTAGACATTCACCTACACAGAAATGACTGGCTTTCTGAATTCCTATTCTACAAAGCGCCTTCTACAGCTTGCTTTCAGGACTGCCATTACCACAGATCTAAGATAACACCACATCGCTGTTTCTGAAACAGTGTTTTTATATCCAACTCACATTCTTCTCCTTTTCAGGTGAGGCTGATGTAAACACTGTGCTCGTGTTAAAGCACAACTCCATCCTGTTAACAGTGCAATCTCAAGCTGACAAAACAGAGAGCCCTGTCTTCTTCTATAGGGGGAGTGTGTGTGTGTGTGTGTGTGTGTGTGTGTGTGTGTGGTGGACAGTTTTCAGCAACCGCTACATGTCTCTGGTATTGAAATGCATGGCTTTACACGGTTTAACTGGCAGTGTGATGAGCTCCTAACGCTTTAAGACTTTCATTTACAAAACACACCGTTTGCCCGAAGGAGTTTGTAAAATGTGTCTATTTTTGCAAATCTGAAATTGTGTACAGTGCATTAGTTTTTAAATCAGATCTGCTGTGAATGAATCACAGCAGGGGTTCTGTGGGAAGGTTATGAACAAAACAATACCTTACCTGGCATAGATAGCTCTTTGAAGGGCCTCAGTTTGAAGGAAAAATAGTTGGGTTTTTTTCGACCAGATTTACAGGTGCTGGTCATAAAATTAGAATATCATGAAAAAGTAGATTGATTTCAGTAATTCCATTTAAAAAGTGAAACTTGTATATTATATTCATACATT
>NC_051430.1:14285577-14303027 GCF_001649575.2 Kryptolebias marmoratus | reverse complement strand
TCATCAAAATTAAACAAAATAAACATTTGAAATATATGAGTTTGTATGTAATGTATGAATATAATATACAAGTTTCACTTTTTAAATGGAATTACTGAAATCAATCTACTTTTTCATGATATTCTAATTTTATGACCAGCACCTGTATGTTGGATGTTGGAGCAGGGACAAGACCAAAGTGGACTGCATCCATTTCAAACAGGGACACCACCAAAGGAGTGCTGGGGCGGGGGTGGTGATTATCAGTGGCCACCATCCTGTTGCCACCACCTAGAAAAACTTCTATAACAGTTTTGCGTCACATGGTTAGTTACAAAGAATTTTGTGTTTATTTGCAAGCCCCAATAGCAGCAGAAGCAGCTAGCTGTAGCACTTTTGGTGTAGCCAGAGGCGCTTTCACCAAAAACACTATAGTTTTTCTACTGGAATAATTATGTAATGTAAACCTGATGGCGATAAAAAGGTCTGTAAAACAGTGTGAACCGTTATGAAAACTTTTAGACTGAAGTTGTTTTAGACGAATCAGCCGATCTTGGTCTTACTTGGACTAGCTGTTAGCTCATCATGTACATCATGTTGCCGTAGTAAACTCTATTTCACCAAACTGAGGTTGTTCAAAGAGCTATCTACAACAGGTAAGCTATTACTTCTTCTTATGCATCCCACAGAACCCCACTTTAAAAGATCTGAACTATACCCTTATGAGCATTAAAGAGATATTTGTTGACCAGAACAGTTTTTAGGTTTTAGATGCTTTGATTCATTCTGACTCAACAAAGCAGACTCATCTGTTGAATTCTTCTCCAATAAGAAGAATGCTGCTCAGTTTTGTTTTGAAATACTGCAGTGATTCATTACCCAAGACTTAGGAAAAAAAAAAAAAAAAAAAAATCATTCTTAATTAGTTCCCTCAATTTTTGCTTTTACTTTCCGTGTACCTCTGTAAAATCCTTTTTGAAAATCTGTGGCACTGGCATTTGAAGCACTTTTTTTTTTTTTGGCATATTAATGAACAGCAACAAGGTCTGACATCCTCGTCAAATATAAAACAGAATTTTGAAATGTTAAATTTTACACACATCTCTGAAACAAATTTTGCTCTTTTATCATACCAGAACAATTACAGACCTTAACCCTAATTAGCTCAATTGAAATCAGATAATATTCATCCCACTGTCAGGAGAGAAACCCAGCGACGTCATCTTGACCCTAATCAGTTTTAATGAAATTAATAATCCGAATACAAACGTGCATGATTGCTGAAGATATGATTAGATATTGTTTCCCCCAGACAAACATTCCCCCCATGTCGCTTTTATTCCTTTTATTTTCTTCACTTTAGATCAGCGTGTCGACTTCCTGTCAGGCAGGAGAGATGTGTAGCTGTTCCCCACTGGCCTCCTCGTTGTGAGTGCAATCAGTGGCTGAAACCTGAAGTTTCCAGTCGAGTCCATCTGTCTGACCGCTTCATGCTGATCCTGTAGCTTTTGATCAGGATCTGAAAATCTTTTTGAAAGCTGCATTTCAGTCTGGGCCAAGCCTATTAAAGGTAAACCTATCATGTGAGACTTTACAATATTCTCTTTCTGGGTCCCTCTCTTGCAATTTTAACTACTGCAGAGTACCAGCCACTCTGCTGTTTTAAAAGCAAAGCTAAACATGACTTATTTAATTGCCCCTTTTTTTTCTCAGAGCAGCTCTATACAATAGTAAACACACCGGATGGTCGCCTGCGAAGGTCTCAATGTGACGAGAGTTGTTGAGTTTAATGGAAAAGAAAAACCTTTGAGTGCAGACATGGGGGATTGTGTCATTAAAATCTTTTTCTTTCATCTGCTCCTGTCTTTAATCAGGCTGCACTTTGCTAAAAAGCAGGATTCAGGTGCATATTTTTATTTTCAAATTCCATCACCCAAAAACTCCATCAAAGAACTCATTCAAAAGCATCTGTAGCAAAAGTCTGTTTAATCTGTATATAAATCCAAATGTAAGCTTTCAGTCTTTGGTGGGTCATTTTTCTTTCTTTGTTTTGTTCTGATTTTAACTATAAAATATGTTCGCTTTTCAAAATGTAAAGTACTGTTAGAATTTGTGTGTTGGACAGAAATTCACTAAATGCTTCCTTCTTAAGAAAAGTTGGGTTTAAGTTGAAACAGCTGGAGCATGAAAGTTTGACTTGTACTTTTTTAAATATTTTTTTGTCCTCACACAGTTGATACACTGAATACAGACTGAACAGAGGAGCAGCTTCGTCTCTTTTATATTAGCTGTAATGAAGACTATCAGATGATTCCTTTACACTAATAACAAAAACAAAATGTGGCAAATAGACATCAGGGAGCTTTTACTGTCAATTTAAAAAGTCCTCTCTGACACTGTGACAAAAGTACCTTTTGCCTCATATTTTAAATATATTGTTTCCCCAGTTAACCTGTTTTTTGTCACAAAGGTATTAAGTATTTATTAAGTATATAGATACATAAAACTGTAAATCATATTATATTGTTTCAGACTGCATTGCATCTTGTATTGTATCTTATCCTTTCCTAAATATATATTATATATACAGTATCATGTCATAGCAGATCGGATCAGATTATATCTAAATGAAAAAAAAACTAATCACTTGTTACAGATGTGACCACTTATTTGTTTGATTCATCTTGGAAAATTTAGTGGTTTTACTTTGGCATAATCAAATCCTGTATTGTATACTGTTTCCTGTTTGCACACCTAGAAACTATGTGACAATGATGTGAATGAATTACACTCCAAATTACTGTTTTTTGGAAACATCAGTGAGTAATCCTGTTCAGAGAGTAACTCTCAGATTCTTTTTTCAAAAGAAAATCATATTATTTTGGAAACATACAGCTTTTATCTAACTTTGAATCCTTGTGGGCTCTCTTTTCATGTGCGAGATATGTCATTATAGTCACTGCACGCTCTTTAGTTCTATGAAACGGGTTGCGACATGGTATTTAATAAAAGCAGCGCGCTCGGTCTTTTCATTTCAGTGACCTCGAATGAAGAACCAAGATAATCAGCTCGTTCTATTATAAAGAGTCTGAGGCATTAGAGCCTATTTAGACCCCTTTGATTTGCATCTTAGCATGCTTGTAATATTGCAGTTATTTAGTATTAGTGCAGATTTCAGGTTTGCAATAAGTTGTTTACATTAATCTCCATCTACCAAGTGCAGTTATTCCCAAATGTATGAATAAATGGGATTGCCTAATTACAAATACTACAAAGACCACAGATGTAGCAACAGAGTAGTATAAAAGATTTCACTTACAATTTGGTTACAGTTTGAAATAGCAGGACTTTAGAACAGTGAACACTTTCTTTTCATCAAAAATCCTGAAGTCTGTAGTGGTGTACAGTGAAATAAGTCAGATCAACTCAAGGTGATGTACTGGTAATTACCCTCTTGGATTTCTCTCTTTAATTTGAGCAGTTCTGAATGTCGATTAGTGAAAACGAACACAATAAAAATGTAACTCATGTGCCAAAGTCACATGTTTCTACAGAACCCGGCAACTGAAATGTCTCCTTTTCCTCAATGGCTCATGCAGTTTTGATCTGTGGAGAATGAGTAAATGACTAGAACACATTATTGATGCCTTCATTCGCAACACAAACACTTTATCGTGCTTTGCTTTTTTTCATGGTAAACCCACAGGACATACAGGGAATGTAATCACAATTATGATTCATTTGTCATTCAATTCATCACTCATCTTAATTATGATCAGATCATTTTATCAGTGTATCCAATTGATTTAATTTTGAACTCACAGAGGGACTACTGAGTATTCTTAGATGTGTCAAAAGCAAATTTTCTTAGTAGGAGAAATATGTTGTGTCTTTGTCTCGATCTGCACACATCCATACAGCAGCACTGATGTCAGCCCAAACCTCCAGACGGCAGTGTAAATAATTGTTCAGTGAACTTTTGGGTGTTTGAACAGATCTTTGAACTGTCGCAGCAAGACCCCAGGCAGTAATTTTGTGGAACAATGCTACCACGAAGTGGAAGCACAGCGGGCTTTCATTACCGCAGGGGTAATTGACTTCAGGGGTTCAGCTTTTCTTCAAGTGCACTTGGTCTAAAAAAAGGATGTGCTGACTGGCAGTGATTGGTGATTAGCCATGACTCATGTGGAGTGCTGAACAAATGCTTTTAACAATAAAGAGACCATTAAACAATCTAAATGGCAATTATCGCCCAACTGGTCTGGTAACATAATAGCCTCATTGTTTCAAGAGGAGTATGAATAATACAGAAATTACTTGGACAATGTATTTTTCTACAATAGTAGTAATTTTAAATATTCATGAGAAACCTTCACTGAACACATTTTTACAATGATTTGTTGTTATTAGCAATGCATCAAGGTAAAGCATATAGTTTATGTAGCATTAGCGCTGAAGAGCTTTGAAGGTTAAAGGATCAGTGTAAACAAGTGGGGATAAACCTTAAAGGAGAAATGAAGTCTGATTAGGCAGACCAGGCAGTGAGTTAAAACCCCAGTTAAAATGAAAAACTGCTCACCTAAGAAACAACGTGGAAGAGCCGATTAAAAAAAAACATGGGTTCACTATTAGAACAGGCACTTATCAACGAGCACATGGAGCGGAGAAATCAATAGGTTTTAAGGGCTGAGTAAATAAGCTGCAGTTCTGCACTGAAACATTATCTGTAAACACGTCTAACAAAGAAGACTTGAAAATTCAGTTTTTGTTCCAGCTGAACTAGACTGAATAATTATCGTAATAATCACAACGGCCAAGTGGGCGACCTTGAGGCTTTTAGCAAGTTCTTAAAAATGTTGAAACAGTGTTGTTCTAAAACAAAGTCCTGTGCAAAAAACAAAAAAAAAACAAAAGAACAAAAAGCATAATTTTTAAGTATTGCAGCGCACATTTGTCTCTTGCATTTTTATCTGTGTAAAGGTTTGATCATGTCTGTGCCTGTGGATTTATCTGCAAAGACAAAGAACTGTGCTTGATGGAGAGGTTTCAGAACATGCATTGGCACAGTGTTGGTGATATTCAACAGGTTAAATATCTGTTTTAACGTCAGGGTTAAATTGGTAGCTGAAAACTGGACTAAAGTGACAGAGAAATGACCTTACCACACAGGCCTTGGTTCATATCAAAGTAGTTTCAAAGATTTCAATTTGTGGCCAAATCACTAAACCTTGCACCAGGGATTGATTCAGACACGGACAGTTTTTAGCTGCAGTTGACAAGGCAAATATATGACAGAAAAAAAGAGGGCGAGACAAAACCGCTGGCACACACACACTCACAGGGAAACTAATAAAGCACTGTGAAACAATTAACAGGACAGGAAAAAGAACACAGATGAGCCACATTAAAATAAATGTCTCTGAAATTAAAAAAGAAAACGAGAACAAACCCGATTTCTAACTGAAGGATCATAATTAGATTCAACCTGTTGTAAACGCAATCACTGAGAATCAAGGTTGTCTTTTTTGAAGAACTGGCAGGTCTTTTTTTTTTCCTTTTCGGGGGGGGGGGGTTACTACCTCTAGCTCATGAACAAAATCTGCAAACGAGAAGCTTTTTCAAATCTTCCTTAAGCCCCCTAACAAGACTCCAATGAAAAGGTTAATGCTCGGTAGATATTAGATATTATTTTCCATCTTTTTACCTGCAGATCACTGCCAATTCCACTACCTGGAATAAAATCATAACATTAGATTAGATCGTGCTTGTGTTCACATTTAGGACATTGCATCTATTTGGGATATTTCAGCGTGAATCCTTCAGTTCGATCAGCCACCCTGAAGGCTGAGAGAGCACGGGGGGAAATAGTTAAACAAAAGGCAATCATATTAACCAAAGCAAATAAAAA
The DNA here is from genome assembly GCF_001649575.2 of Kryptolebias marmoratus. Taxonomy (NCBI): domain Eukaryota; kingdom Metazoa; phylum Chordata; class Actinopteri; order Cyprinodontiformes; family Rivulidae; genus Kryptolebias; species Kryptolebias marmoratus. Next base: position 14,297,140 of record NC_051430.1, on the reverse strand, counting down.
TTTATTCTTTGTTTGAACCACAAATACAATTTTCCTCCCTCTCCATTTTTTTTCCTAACATCATCAGTAGCAATCAGAGTAATGTGCAGCTGCCTGCAGGTAAAAGAAACACAAAATGGTGACTCATCAGATCCACTTCTTCTTTATTGCTTGAAGTTGTGTTTTCTTTCCAAATGCTGGTGCCTGTTTTGCCTGGAATACAAGTGGTCTAAAAATGCTCAGTGCTCCTAAGGATCACAACATGCTGTGGCTCATTTGAATAGAACTGGATCGTGTTATTGAGCTCGACAAGTCAAGTGTTTGTTTCTTAAATCAAAAAGTTTTAATGTGCGACAACAGAAATGTCTATAATCAAGCACAGGGTTTATACTTTTCTCTAGTTAAGAAGATTTTTGTTGTTGTTGTTGTTGTTGTTGTTGTTGTTGTTGTTTGTAGAAAGTATATGTTGTAGAACCTGATTATAAAGGTCTTGAATGGAAAGAAATTAACACCATTTACAAAACAAATCATATATAACATCAGAGGATATTTGTCAGAACTCGTCGTGATCAGACTTGAGAGGTGGAAACTTGAACGCCAATTAAACTGATTTGAGTCCATTTAAAAAGAAAAAGGTTACTGCTTTATTGAGGCTCACCTTGAGCATTAAATAGTTTAAACAGGCCTTTCAAAACATTACATTTCTCCAGAATAATGTCCTTTTCTTGTCTTTATTGCAGTTTTAGAATTATGGCACTAATTACCACTAACTCTTCATCTGCAAAAATTAATTTGGACAGTGATGCAGTGAGGTTAAATGAGACAGATGTCCTTAAAGCTGGGCTCTTCATCTCCATCTTCTCAGATTTAATAGAATAGGGTCAAAGAATCACTGGAAATATTCCAATATTGAGTGAGAACATTAGCTATGAAAGAGCTGCCAATCTGTGTGCTCAAGTCAATGCACTTTTATTTGCCTTCCAACCAGTGCCATTTTTTTTTAGGTTACTTTATATAAAGCCTAATTGTCAACATATTCTTCCAATACATGCGTGATGTCAAGGTTTTAGTCACAGATTTGGCCCACACGCAGAACACACTCAGGAGACAAAAGCAGATTTAAAATTAAGAGGATGGTCTGGGACTGGGAACTCTGGAACGGGTCCTCGACTGAATGAGGGGGTGAAATGGTTAGATTAAGAAGAAATTTTTTTTTTTTTTTTTTAATTTATTCATTTCATTTAAAAACAAAACAAATGCTATACAAAAAAAAGAATATACAAATACAAATAAAATGAAAGGTAGCAGAAAGAAGAAAAAAAATTCTTATTAATATCTGCCCCTTTTTTCAAAAATAAACAAATTCAAACAATGATAGTTTTCAAATAATAAAACATAACAACAAAAGGAAAAAAAAAAAAAAAAAAAAAAAAAACAACTCCTTCTTGTACAGCAATTCTTATGATTGCACATTATACAATTGTATATGTTTTCAACAACTTGACTTTTATCATTCTCTTAAATATATCTATCGAGCCAGCATTTTTATATTCACTTTCCAAATTATTCCACAATCTTATACCTTGTACCGAAGTACATCGGTCCTTCAAATTTGTTCGAATCTTAGGCTTTACAAACATCTCTATACCCTTAAGATTGTAATTACTTACTCTCTTAACAAAGTATACTTGCATATTAAGAGGTAATAAACTTTTATGAGCTTTATACATAACCTTCAAAATATTGTAATCAACCAACTCATAAAATTTCAATAATTTCAACTGACAAAATAAAGCATTTGATGGGTGACTGAAATGTTTTCTGGTAATACATCTTATTGCTCGTTTCTGTAAAATGTAAATCGGATTTGTAATTGTTTTACATGCTTTCCCCCAGACTTCAATACAGTAAGTCAGGTGTGGAGCAATTATTGCATTATATAACATAAATAAAGATTTGTCATGAAATAAGTCCCTTACTTTGTACAATACTGCTATGGATTTGGCTATTTTTGTTTTTATGTAATTTACATGGGGTTTCCATGTCAGCTTTTCATCAATGATAACACCCAAGAACTTAACCTCATTGACTCTACAGAGCTCAACATCATCAACTTTAAAAGGAAGATCGATAGCTTTATTTCTTTTACTAAATATCATATAATTCGTTTTATTCAAATTTAATGATAATTTATTTAGTTTAAACCAAGTTTGTATCTTAATAAATTCTATTTGTATCATCTCCATCATTTGTTCTATGTCTTTTCCTAAACAGAAAAAGGTAGTATCATCTGCAAATAATACACATTTAAGAAGCCCAGACACATTTACTAAATCATTTAGATATAAAAGAAACAACTTTGGCCCAAGTACAGAACCCTGAGGAACCCCACATGTAATGTTGCAGAGTTCAGATCTTGTATCATTCACCTGCACAAACTGCTTCCTGTTTTCCAGATAACTAGATACCCACTGTAAAGCTGTACCTCTTATGCCATATCTATTTAACTTTTCCAGAAGAATGGTGTGGTTAATGGTGTCAAAGGCCTTCTTCAAATCAACAAAAACACTAACACAATACTGTTTTTGATCAACAGCTGCTGTTATTTGTTCAATCAAATCCATGATAGCCATTGATGTAGAATTTCTAGACTTAAACCCATATTGACTGCTACTTAATATATTGTGTTTATCAATAAATAAATTTAATCTATTTACAAATAATTTTTCCAAAATCTTTGAGAACTGTGGTAACAAAGAAATTGGCCGATAATTTGTAAACAAATTTTTTTCTCCATTTTTGTAGATAGGGATTACCTTGGCTATCTTCATGCCGTCTGGAAATACACCATTTTGAAATGATAAATTACAGATATATGTAAATGGCTCAATAACATAATCCATTATATCCTTTACAACTCTCATATCCATGTTCACCCAGTCTTTTGATCTTTTGCTTGCAAGATTTTTTACAATATTCTTTATTTCTTTTTTGTCAGTTCCATCAAGAAAAATACTGTTGGTACAACCCGTGATTGTATGACTCACATTTGTGTCTGTTTTTGGTATTTTAGCTGCAAGACTAGGACCAACATTCACAAAATAATGATTAAATTCATTTACAATTTCGTTCAGATCATGTATTCCATTGTCTTCCTTTACAAAGTGCTGTGAAATGCCTGCATGTTTTTTATGATTTTTCAGAACACCATTCATTACTTTCCATGTTGCCCTCATATCACCATTACTTCTATTTAATAAATCACTATAATATTTCTTTTTATGCTGTCTTATGATAAAAACTAACTTGTTTTTATACTTCTTATATTTATCCTCCGATTCTTTTGTTCTTAATTTCAAGAAACATGAATATAAGTAATTCTTTTTTTTACAAGCATTTTTTAAGCCTTTTGTCATCCATGGTTTGTTGACAGTATTGTTTTTTGTATAATTGTTTTTTACACAATTTTTTCCATACAAATCTTCTACAATATTCATAAACACATCATATGCTTTGTTCACATCATCAACATATACGTTCTTCCAGTTCTGTTTTTTTAAATCGTCTTTTAATTTATCCAAAGCTTTTCTTGATGTGTCTATTATTTTTTCCTTGATTATAATGTCTTTTGTACTACTTTGAACATCTTTATAAATTGTAAAAATTGGTAAGTGATCACTTACATCAGTAATCAAAATACCACCCATTATCTCTCTGTTTGTTATATTTGTAAAAATATTATCAATTACTGTAGCATTGTGGGATGTGATTCTTGTTGGTCTTGATATCATTGGATAAAGATTTAAACTGTGCATTGAGTTTATGAATGTAACAATGTGATTTGAGTCAGTTTTATTTGCCAGGTCAATGTTAAAGTCCCCACACAAAACAATGTTTTTATTACAACTCCTCTCAAAGACGTTTATAATTTTATCTGTAAAAAAATCTATGTTCGATTCAGGTGATCGATATACACAACTTATAATAATGTTTTTAGAAATCTTATTTATTATCTCAATTGTTATTATTTCCATAATATTATCTATAGTCCAAGACATTTTATGAATGATTTTACATTTTATTTCTTTATTAACTAATAGAGCAACTCCACCTCCCCTTTTATTGCTCCTGTTCTTATAATATAACTCATACCCGTCAAAATAAATATTATCTATGTTTGAATCATTAAGCCATGTCTCTGAAAGTGCTATTATTGAGAAGGTTCTGTTTAACTGTTGTAAATAATCTGTTATTTTAGATAAATTTGCATTCACACTTCTACAATTGAAGTGGATAATAGAAAGGCCATATGTTGTATTAATATTCTGGAATTGCTCTACATCGTAATATTCAGAGTCTTTAACAACAGGAAAGAATTCTGGATTAATTACATCGTCCAAACTGTAAACCTTTGTCTCTACGTCTTCATATAATGCCATATATAAGTATATCTCACATTGTCCGTTATATTATTAGATTCATTTTTATCAATGCTGTTTCAGTTATTTAAGTTTATGATTTTATCCTCTTTAATTCATTTAAATGTTTCCAAGTCTTTGAGTTCTTGGACCATTTTAGCCTGTGTTCCCTCCTTTTTCTTAATCCAGATGTTTCCATTTCGCGTCCATGTTGCAGCTATTTTTTTCTGTTTTTTCCAGCAACCTTGCCTCCCGTGCAATAGCTCCATTTTTTTTAGTTAAATGTTCATTTATATAGACGTTTGTACCCTTCAGTTTTCTTGCCTGCATAATTAAGTTGTTTCTTGCTTTCCTACTGATGAATCTAATAACTATTACCGGTTTAAGTTTATCTGATTTGGTGGGTAAAGTATGACAGATTGAAATGTCCTCATGTTTGATTTCAATGTCCTTGTCCTGCAGAAATGTTACAACCTGTTGTTCCAGAGTCCTCAGATCTTCATGTGGGGAGTCCTCTGTAGTATGTACATTTGCCACTGCTTTTGCATAGGATCTGGGTTTTATTTCCAGTCCTGTGATTACTAAATCCTCACGTTTAGAATATTGTTCCAGATCGTCAACTCTTTGTTCCAACTTAGCTATTTGTTTATCTCTGTCACTTAAGAGAACTCTTAACTGTTTCACCTCCTCGATCAGACCGACCAGGAGTTCCTGCTGTTTAGATACTTTTGTCATTTCACTGCTCATAAAGTTCAGTGATCTTTTAATTTCCTCAAGACTGTCTGAGTTCTCATTACATGAGTCTTTTCTCTGTCTGCGTCTACCTGTCCCCGGCATAACTCACGCACTCCTGAACCGTCCCAGCGGCAGCTGCCCCAGCCGGTTCTGCGGCCTCCAACACCACGCCGCAGGGTTCTTCTCGCACGATGTCGGCGTCTCCTCCTCCACCACGAGCCTCCACACCACCGCGACTTCCAACACCACGTCGCGGGGTTCTGCTCGCACGATGTCGGCGTCTCCTCCACCACCACGAGCCTCCACAAGAAATAAATGAGTAATGGATGACTGGAGAGGTTGCTTACAAAAGAGCTGATGGTACTCCGCCAGGGAGAGATGAGTGGGGTCTGAGAGCTTGAAGCTGGTGGTTTGCAGGGTGGCTGGGAGGGTGAGCAGAGTTCAATCGGAGGTGGTTCTCAAGGAGAGCTTCCAGGAAGCTGCCAGCAATGAACCTCAGGAGGTGAGGCAGACTTGGAGACTTGCAGTTCAGCATAAGACTGAGAAATGTTCTGGCGATGACAACTTGCGTATAGCAATAACCCCACAGGTTAACACTCTGGCAGATAAGTGCTGGCAGCAAGCTCCTTTTAAGCCTCTCCTTGATTAGGTCATGATAGGGAACACCTGTCAGTCCTCAGCCACCAGAGCTCAGGCACCACCTACTGAGGAAAAGGAAAGAAGCAGCAGGCAAAACACAGGGAGAAGACTCCCAGACCCCAACACATGAAGGTTTGCAAAGCTTTCCAGGAGTCCTGAGCTGTCTGTTGGACTTGCCTTTTTGTTTTTCTCCCTGTCAATTATTGGAACATGAAATTTCATCTACAGGAGGACAATCTTTATCAAAGCCTCAAATTTAATTATAGCCTGCCGCCATGAAAGGCAGGTGATTCATGGTGCTCTGTCTATGTATGCCTGTTTGAATGTGTTTGTCTGTCTGTTTGTTAGCAAAACATCTCATGAACCAGTAGATGGAGTCAAATAAAAGCTTAGAAAGTAATCACCGAATGTGCAGCTACAGTTCTTAATAAATTTGCAGATGACACCACAGTGGTGGGACTTATGACAGGACAGGGCGAGTCAGGAGGAGGAGGTCAACAAGCTGGCAGGGTGGTGCTCCAAGAATAACCTGCTGCTCAGCACCAGTAAAACCAAAGAATAAGGAGTGCTGGACTTCAGGAGGCATAATGTGTGGAGATGGTGTCCTCCTTCAGGTTCCTGGGGACACATAAAACAGAGGACCTCAACTCAGAGGTAGTCCAACACTCTGGCAGTAGTAAAAAAAAAAAAAAAGACCCAGCAGCCACTGCACTTAGCTCCACCCTTGAAAGCGTGCTGGCAGACTGTATGACAGTATGGTGTGCCATGTGTTCAGAAGAAGAGAGGAAAGATCTGCAGGGAGTTGTCAACTGCCAGTGCCTTCCCTGGGTGACATTGCCAGCTCTTGGTGTCTCATCAGGGCAACAAAAATTGTCTTGACGCCTTCTCATCCTGGACAGAGTCTGCCTTCAGGCATATGGTTCAGAGACCTCTAAAATAGGATCAATAGACTTCAAAACAGCATTTATCCCTGAGCCAGAGGACCCTTGAACTCCTGTATTACCTGAAATGCAGTTATATTTTCTTTTTATTTGTTCCGTATTGTATTTATGCATTGTTATTTAGTAATCTTTTAATTGTCATTCATTTTTATGCACCTTTTTTGAGAGATGCTGCATATGTATCAAAGTAGGAATGCTCTCCCAGTCTCATACAAGCCATACAGTAACAATAAAAATAAATGTATTCTATGTTATTCTGTTCTGTTCTTTTCTATTGTAAAACTGATTAACTTTTGGAGTCAACCTAATTCAAGATGGCACAACTAATTGACTTTAGCAAACACAAAAAATGGCTATAACTCAGTCAATTTTACAGAATTTAAGCTAAAATTTAGCATGGTAGTATAAGAGTGTCATCAACAGTAGAAGCTCAGAGTACTAACAGATCACACGGGATCTTTGTTAGAGATTTTGGCATGTGTTGGACTGAACCCTGTTTGTCTGTTAGCAAAATATTTCATGAACCAGTGAAGGGATTTTAAATAAACTCTCAGTGATCACTGAATATACTACTACAACTGATTAACTTTTAGATTTAACTCCATTCAAGAAAACTGCAACAGTTAATCAACCTTAACAAACATAAAAATAGTTATAACTCAGTCATTTGTATAAATGTTAAGCTTAGATTTGGTGTGGCAGCTGAGAGTCACCCCTAACATCACCCAGTGTCGTAGTTTAAAACTTCTGCTTTCAATACAGCAGCCATATACATTCCTTAAAGGAATACTAAATAATTAAAGCTCAGAGCTACACTCACACTTGAATGCAGGTTTGAATTCAGTTTGTAGCAAATGGTTCTTCTCCTCAGTAAACAGCAGTGAAGTCAGGAACACCAGCAGATTCTTCAGGTATGCTGTATGTCAGGATGGTCCTAATTATGGTAAGTTTTGACTCATCTTTCACTCACTAAATCTCGCTGATGAAGATCTCAGGGGGAAGCGGCTGCATGCAGGAGTTAAAGTAGAGAGGATTTACCTGCATCGATTCCAAATAAACTCTCGTGGCGTTAAATGAACGTGCTGAAACCTCAGACACACCAGATAAAACACCCGCTGAGCACATGACATTAGGATCTATACCGGGCCTGCTCATCTGGGCTCGCTCACCTAATACCAGCATACAGCTGCAGAGTTTTCCCTGAATTGAATCTGGCTAAATTGAGACTCACTTTGCACAAATCAACCATCATGCCTGTGGTGATCCACCTCTGAATGTCCTCCTCACTTTTACAACACCTCCTTATCAGGCTGCCTCTGCTATCCTTCTGCAAATATTTGTTGCCATGAAAAGGAGAATGGTTCAAGAACCAAAAATCACTGTGGCAGAGACCTATCTGCAGAGTGACCTTTTGACCACAGAAAGACAGAAAAAAAACATGTGCCAAACTCAGACCTTGCCAAAGATTGTTGGCATTCCCTGCAGCAGGGAGTCCTTTTTCATGGACATCAAAGTGTTGAGAGACGAAAGTGCGAATCTCTTTGGCATTCAGAGCTATCTTGTCGGTGATGGAAGTGTGGGAGTGCGGTCTGCTGTGAGTTGCTCGCGTCAGAAACTCCTTCAATCATCAGGGCTGTCAGTCAGGTTGAAAGCAGCTATAAAGAGCGAGCCGCGCGTCGTCGGTGCGCCGGATTTGGTGATCTGCGTGCAGCGCGCGCACACGGCGCTCATCAGGCACCGACACACGAGCAGTTCCACAGTGCGCATCTGTAGGGGCTGATGAGAGGTGCAGGAGAGCGGCTCCGCGGCTGGAGACGCTTCAGAGACACACACACGTCCAGCTTCATTCAGGATGTGAGAAGCGCGCATCTCCGCAGAGGCGCACCGAATATTCAGCTCTGACATTCTGCAGAGGAAAACTCCACAAACCAACACGAGGTAAGTGTTTCTTTTTCTTTCTTTGTAAACTGATGCTGGATTTTGGTTCAAAAATGAATTATTTAGCTGAAAGTGAATAGGGGTGGCATTGAGCGATGGAGTGGGAAAGGACGTTGGAAACGCGCGTAAAATGTTTTTATTATTATTATTATTATTATTATTATTATTATTATTATTATTATTATTATTATTATTATTATTATTATTTATTTAATCTCACAGGACCTGGCATCCACATATGTGACTATCACATTAGGTTAGTATTCTTTGATTCACAAAAGGTCCCAATCAACCCAAATAGCAGAGATAAATTAAAAATGCGAGCCATGCAAGAGTTCGGGTCTTAGGAGGCTGAAAGAAGCAAAAGAGTTTAAGTGATTGACTTGATATAAAGCTGAGCTCTGAATACTTAACTTAAAAAGCTTGCTGTTTTTCCAGGCAGCATTGCGCGGCTGATAAATGTTTAATTTCTTGGTTATTACACAGCTCAGGTGGAAAAACATCAGTCTGTTGTGCATTTCTGCAAGGCAGGAAGAAAAAAAATCCATAAATCCTAAAAGCAACAAAACAACCTTTCCTCTGAAGAAATGAGTTTGTAACCTGAAACCACATTCTTGATTTATTATTTTTTTCCATGCTTACAAACCTGACACATTTATTTCAGGCTTTGTTATAAAGGAATATATCCAACAGACTTTTCTCCTCCACTAATCTCAGCTGATTCAGTGGTGACTGAGTCTGCTGCTGCACACTGCACAGTCTTGTCAACATATTGAGAAATGATGGATTAGATATGACACAAGAATTCATTTCATGCAATAAAACTGCCAACAATTAGCAACCAAGCATCAACATGACATTTATATTGACCTTTTTTTTTTTTTGCAGCTGTATCTTTCCTAATGACTTGACTCCATCCCAGTACGCTCTGACTGGTATTTTTAGATGGGGTTTGAATAATGAATATATCTATAAAACACAGAAACACTGAGAACTGTGACTGATGTGTGGAAGAGATCTATGTGGCAGTTGAGATGATGTGACAGACAAGATGTTTCTGTTGCATCTCGTCCAATCTTGTCTCAGGAATCCATATTTCTTTAGTAAATCAGCTGTTCTTTAAAGAAAAAAAAAAACTGTTTCTCAACACCATTCAGCATCTTCAGTGAATTTTGTCAATTGTTTCCCAGCTGAGGGAATTTATTATAACAACAATTCTCACCAATCCCATGAGCCTTGACACATGCTGTTGGGCATTTCAGACTGTATATCCTTCAAAGATCCTCGGTTGAGCTAAATATAGTTCACCTAGAACCAACACCTCCAGTGTGGTGCACATAAGCACAGCGCAGCGTATATGGATAGATGGATGGATGGATGGATGGTAGTCAGAGCAGGTGTGAGTCACGCAGCAACATTTGCTTTAGTATTCAGTGTTGAAGGTCTCTTGAAAAAAAAGACTGAACAGTTTGAGAAAACAAGCAGCCTACTTCATGTCAGAACCAATAATGTTCATTCAACTCTTTGTGGTTTTCAAATATAGTCAACCACAGAAAACCTTGTCAATTTTCCTAATAAATTGGAGTCACTGTTAGGTCACTGATTTTAATTTTCTGATACACACAGCACTTTATCAGGGAGACAAGCAGCAACTGGGCAGAGGGGTTGCTTGGTTTATCAGTAAAATCCCAGCTAAAGGGATAGTTTCTGCTGATGTTATTTTAAATGAATGTTTAGAGCCCCTGAAGTAGGGTTCTCTATAAACAGTTATTATCTTAAATGTTGAAGATAGCTCTTTGAACAATCTCAATTTGGAGAAACAAAGATTATTTTGACCAGCTTGACAAGCTAATTCCGAAAGGGACCAAGACCAAAGAGGTTTGCTGCCATCCTAAAACAACTACAGTCTCAAAAATTACAAAGCCGATGATGCAAATGTTATTCATAAGCCTTGATGACACTGCCAACTTTACATTACACGGTTATTCTGGTAGAAATATAATAACCCTGCCAGAAATGCCTCAGAAGAGTTGCAAAGAATTGCAGAATATAAGTAAATCCCTATGGAATGCAACGTTTGCAGCACTTTAAAGGTTGTTCAAAAGGAGTTTGCATCATCATGTTATAAGACAAGGCAATCCACTTTGGTCTTGGCCCTGCCTTAAGATCATCAATCCATCAAAACAAATGTATATTTCTCCAAAATGAGGTCAATCAAAAAGCTATCCACAACAGGTAAGATATCAATTGTTTATAGTCTCGCCACAAAACTCCACTTTAAAAGATCTAAACTCTTGCTTTGAAACAATTAAAGGCCTATCATTCCTTGGAGTAATGCATATGGCTTTACTGCCATAGTTTTAACACTAATGACATTTTATCTTGAAAAATGATAGAGTTTTAGCCTTAATGGTCAAGTCTGTGTGTGTGTGTGTGGGGGGGGGTTATGTATGCATAATATTGCAAGATCTCTTGCAGTTTCTTAGTGCTTGGATTCTGTGTTGGGAGTGACTGAGTTATAGCTATTGTTAAACTTGCTAAGGTTAATTAGCTTTGACATCCATTTTGAACTGGGTTGGCTTCAAAAGTTAATCAGTTGTAAATGTACATTCAATGATTACTTGCTGAGCATTTCATTAAAATCTGTCCAGTGGTTTCTGAAATATGTTGCTAACAGACAGACAAACAACCATGCATACATGCAGACACACATGCAGCTACTTTATCACCGGCCTTTTGTTTTTTGGTGGTGGGCGATAAACATTTGCATAAATATGAGGGGCCGTACAAGCCATAAATCATACTGCCACTCCCATATACATATATTTTATCTCTCACATACATATATTCTCCTCTCACATACATATATTCTCCTCTCACATACATACATTTTATCTCTCACATACATATATT
>NC_051430.1:14216332-14282440 GCF_001649575.2 Kryptolebias marmoratus | reverse complement strand
TCTCCTCTCACATACATACATTCTCCTCTCACATGCATACATTCTCCTCTCACATACATACATTCTCCTCTCACATACATACATTCTCCTCTCACATACATACATTCTCCCCTCACATGCATATATTCTCCTCTTACATGCGTACATTCTCCTCTCACATGCATATATTCTCCTCTTACGCGCATACATTCTCCTCTCACATGCACATATTCTTCTCTTGCGCCCATACATTCTCCTCTCACATGCATACATTCTCCTCTCACATGCATACATTCTTCTCTCAGATACATATATACAGCATTTTCAATTAAATAATCGATGCATTGCGTGACACAGGAAGTTCTTACTCAAACAGGAAGTAACTCTTAAATCAGGAAATGCATTAATAATTATTCCATGGTATATTTCAACAGAATATTTATTTGCATGACTCCATAATGAAACTATTCAAATTGATCCTGTTTTATCATCTGTTGTTTTTCTATAATTTGGGAGTGAAGAGCATTGAAAATGACATTAGAATGTTTTTCAGAAGTATACTGGGATGTTTGGAACAAATGCAACAAGATTCTGCAGGTTCCTTTGTTCATGAGAGGCTCCAAAGAGAACTTCGTGATCATGTAAATATTTTATCTGGATTTCTGTCACAATCAAGAATCATCCTGGATTCAAGGAACAGAGAAGTAGCCAATACACTACAGTCTTTGCATGCAAGTCTGCAGATTGTGCTGGCAGCAACTGAATCAAATCAAAGGAGTAGATCTGAAAACAGAGAAGTCTTTTTGCCCCCAAGAGTCATGACAGGACACCAAGGCCGGCCTCCTTACAACATTTCAGAGGAGCAAATATCTCATTTACTATCTCTTGGAATGAACTGGCAAAATATTGCAATATGCTTAGGGGTAAGCAGTCGAACCCTCTATAGGCACAGAGATCGGCTTGGAATTCAACCACTGGCTTATACAGCAATCTCTGATGTCCAACTTAATAGATTTGTTGCAGAAATTCTTCAATCAACCACCAACGCAGGTGAAACGTATGTACATGGGAGCTTAAGGTCACGTGGATTACGCATTCAAAGATGGCGTGTTAGACAAAGTCTGCTAGAAATTGATCCTGTTGGTCGATGCTTTAGAAGACGCCATGCAATACGCCGACGGATTTACCATGTTTCAACGTCCAATCAATTATGGTGAGAAATTTGTAAAACAATTTTTTTACTACAAAACAAGTCTTCTACAGTACTGCTGATTAATATTTTCAGTTGTTGTTTTTATTGAACAAATTTGTTGTACTTCACAAACTTAAATAACCTTATTTGTTAAAAATAAAACAATTCAAATATGACAAATAATTTTTATTTTGTTTTATTAAATGATTGTGACATGTTTGGCTTTAGGTTTTTCAATTATGAGTTACCTTGGTTTCATTTTTTTCTTAGGCACATAGATGGAAACCACAAACTTGTGAGATGGAGAATGGTGTTCCATGGATGTGTAGACGGATTCAGCCGGACCATCATCTATCTTGCTTGTCTAGACAACAACAGAGCATCAAGTGTTTTGTCACTATTTATTAGTGGCGTTCATAACTTTGGAATACCATCCAGAGTAAGATGTGACCATGGACTAGAAAACACTGGAGTTGCTCGTTTCATGCTTTACAGGAGAGGATTAAACAGAAATAGTGTCATTACTGGCCGGTCAGTGCATAATCAGAGAATAGAGAGATTGTGGGCAGAGTTAAATAGAGTTGTGTCATTTCATTATATTCATCTTTTTAACTTCATGGAGGAGCATGGTGTATTAGATTCACTTAATGAATTGCATTTGTTTTGTCTTCATTACATCTTTCTGCCACGGATTCAGAGAGCTGCAACTGAATTTCAGAATCAGTGGAATAACCATGGACTTTCAACACAAGGAGGGCAAACCCCTCTTCAACTTTGGCAAAGGGGCATAGTCAACAATGTAGGAATACACAATCCAAGTATGAATGGTATTTGTGACATAGACAGTCACCATGGCTTTGATGACCACACACCAATTTGTCAGTTACATAGTCGTAATAATGTTGTTGTTCCATCTATTAATATTACCATCAGTGATCGTATTATGGATTCTCTTCAACAAACCTTTGATCCATTTGAAGATGATGGAAACTATGGTATAGATTTGTTTTGCAATTTTGTATGTTTCCTTGAAAGAAGGCATTCCTAAGACCGTTTCCATAAAGGGGATAAAGAATCACTCTTATGCCAAATATGGACAAGCCTAGAATTGTTCTTACCCATGGCAGATGTAGTTTAAAAATGATCTTCACTGTAATGTTTTTGATAGGAAATAAGACATTTCTCAAAACAGAAAATGGTGTAAAAGTAGTATCAACAAAAAATGGCATTTTTCAAGCTTTTTGTTTCCCTCAGCTTTTTGCATGCTACAACTTATATGTTGATGATTTCTTAGTTTATAAACTTCAACTCTTTGAGGTTTGATGGCCCCCTTAGAACCTGTAGTCGTCAGCTCTCTCCACAGAATCTCTATCAGAACTGAGTCAGAAGTTTGGATGGGCCACTCCAAAAAGTTTTTAATAAACATGTTAAAATAAGACTACTTTTAACCTAAATCTGCCTGTGGTATGAATCTTTTTTGGCTTAACTGTATATGTCCAACAAAATGTGAGTAATTCTATCAATAGTAAATGTCCACAAAATTTAACATTTTGCAGTTTAACTTTCAAAGTTCCTCATGGGTGTTCTTGTGGTTCTAATTTGTGTTTATTATTCATGCAGTAATTTTTTTTTTTCATTTTGCATATTGACTGTTATAAAAACAATAATGCACATGAAACCAAATTTTATTGAAGATTTTGGTTCTGGCTAACTCAGTAAACTGCATGAACTATCACTTGGTGTTACAACTTGTTTTGTAAGCTCTGAGATCCTGTGGAAAAAGAATTGACCAGCGTTTTGTCCTCAGACTGTGAGAATGAATCAAAGTCAAAAAAAGGAAAAATAAATAAGTAAAGCAAAACATCTAAATTTCTAGGAAATTATGAAAATAAAAAATAAGTGCTATATGGAAAAGTTAACAAATGTTAGAAACTATTGACAACAGATACAATTTTACAGTGAATGTATTGCAAATGAAAAACAATGCTTTGAAAAACACCTGAATACGGTACTCCTCTCAATAGGAAAGGGTCAAGTCCAGTCCTCAATATCTACCATCTTGTAACTTTTCGATGCAACTGTTCTCCAACACACCTGAATCAAATGGCTCTTTTAGCCCTGCAGAGGCCTGGTAATTAGCCTATGTTTGGTTCAGAGGTGTAGAAAAAGGGATGCAGTAGCTCTCAAGGACTGACCTGGGGCATCCCTGTCCTGGTTAAACACTGTCAATCCTAACCAGCTCAGTGACAATAACACTCATACATTGAAACATTCACAAATTTAAAGAAAAGGGGAAAAAAGATTTTCAACTTTAAGAACAGTGCGTAACATTTAGTACCTCTTTAGTGTGCAAACTTAAGAGTTAAAACAACTGTGGTGGAGACCAGAATATAAATTTGACAATACCAAAGCTATGGGTGTTGCCCAATGTAAAGTCCATATGTTTCTGAAGGTCAAGTATGCACACAAGGTCCTGACCAGGTGCTAAATGGCAGTTGATACTTTAAACATAATTTGTTAACAATGTGTACAAGTATATTTTTAAATCACCAGTACAGTAACAGAAACAATAACATCCAAAGGAATCTAACAATAAAAATAAAATAGAACTCCTGCTCTTTTCAAAAAATGTGTTCATTGGTAAATAAAAGGGAAAAAAAATTTCAACTTTTTTTAGATCAGTGCAAAAACATTTAGCATTTTTACTTTCATTACTTCTTTAGTGTGCAAACTTAGTGAGACAACTGTGATGGAGACCAGAAAATTTTTTTATTAGGCAATACCAAAACCATGGGTGTTGCCCAATGCAAAGTCCATATGTTCCTGAAAGTCTTTGTAGGATGTATGCAGGGGTAATTTCAAGCAATTAATGCAAGTGTTTGCTTTGGGGAACTTAGACGGGGTTCCAGAACCAGCCTCATGGTGAAGAAATTCAACTGACGGCTGAGGAGAGAAGCCAATTGCTGGAACAGTACTGGCTCCAGTGGCAAAGGCCAAAATCATTCCCAGTTTCTTTGTGCCCTCTTGATCTAAAGAACATACAATAGATGATAAATCAAGTAAACAATATATCTCATTATAAGAAAGACTTAAACAATTTATCAATTTACCCTCAGCATCTGAAAGGTAGTCTCTCCAGAATGGGATTACAATTTCCTCAGCATTTCTTTTGTTGCTGCCAACCGGTGACAAGTGGATTGTGAAGAGAGTGTCAATCAGGTCAGCTGTCAGGATTGAAGGAGACCAGCACAGAAGTGGTCGAAAACTCTCTGGGTGAGCTTGAATTTTGTCTAGCACTCCAAGTGTCCTCAGTCCATCCCGAAACCTTAAACAAAAAGGAAGACAAACTAAAAGTATTCTTGAATCACTTTTTATTATAAGTTCCAGATGAAGCTAAATAACTGTTTGCTTTAACATCAAATGTAACAGGTTTACATATGATAGCTATAATTATGAACTTTTTTTTAATGCTTCATAATTATCATCCAGTGTCATCTTGTATTTATCACTTTTACTTAAATCACAGACACTTCTGCTGCAAACTTCAAAAAACCTTTATAGAAAAATACAATTTTCTATGTTTATTCTTCCATATTAAGTTCAGGGAAAACACAAAACCTCCATACCATTTGATGCATTCAACAGGTAATTTAGTCCAGTTTATATTTAGTGGTTGTTTTTTCAGAATTTAGCTACTTAGAAATCTCAACCTACCTCTCAAAAGGTCCACGTACTCTGTGTATCACTTGGAACATTAGAATGTCATCCACAAGCCGATCCTTGTCTTCCAGTCTCTTCAGCTGTCTCAGACAGCCAGCATTAGCCAAATACTCTTCAAGGGGCTCTGTTGTTGTTAGCAAATCTTCAAAAGATTGGCTCTCTGTGATCTTGAAATACATAAAAGAAAAACATAAATAATTGCCATAGTCGCTTGTGTAAGTCTAATGCCACTTCCACACTGGATTGGCTTTAACCGGTTCTGCCCCAGTCCGCCCTGACCAGAATTGTCTGTTTTAGTATTATTCAGGTCCACAATACTGAGGAACAGACTGCAATAGTGAAACTCCAAACAAGGGTGGAACCAAACCATACATTAACTGGTTAGAGTGAGACTTGACATTGGAAAACCAACTTTATGTGTCTAGTCTAAGTACTATAATACACAACAAAGAGAAAGGTTAAAAAAAACACCTTTTTAATTTTCTCACGGAGGTGTCTATCAGCAACATCTTCCAGGACAGGCTTAACAAATTCTGGGCCATCAACAAGGCAAGAGTAGAGGGTTGGGGAGAGAAAACCAGCAGGGGGGCCACCATGTACAAGGCTTACTGCAATGGATCTGCCTGCAATGAAGTACTTGTCTTCTCTCATGGCTACAAAAAATAAGACAGTTTACTGAGCATCTCAAGAAAATTGACAAATACCCATGACATCACAAAGTTTTGTAAAACGTACTAATTAGTAGTCTGTCAAGAGTGTTAAATTCTTTAACAATCTTGACAATTGAATTGAATTGTTAATTTATTTAATTTCCCTCTGGGATAAATAAAGTATTTGTGAATTTAATTGAACTGAATTGAAAACATACATGTGCTATCAAGAGCCAAGTTCATTTTGCCCTCTTCTCCCTCAAACATTGAAGACTGAAGCAAAGCTTCCATTAGAAGCCTGAGAAATTCTCTTCTTGGGCCCCCCAGGTCAACAGCTTCTTCAGGTACTCCCATGTCATCAGAAAACTTCACATAGATGGTGTGACATGGATCGTATGTCCCACGTTTGAAACCTCTAATTGCTCCATCCAGCACTGTTGTTCGGTTAATATTGAACTTGCATTTCTTCTGATTATTGATTTTTATTGCAAGCTCTTGTAAAATCTCTGTTGCTGGCACAGAACATTCTGGGTTGCATCTGAAAGAAATTACATAGAAATAGGACATTTTATCAGGAAACAGGTACCAGTTAAAAAGACCTAACAATTTTTGACCACATACATTACTATGTCTTGAAGAAGTCTTTACTTACCATGTTTGATTGTATGGGAACTGTTGGAGGTATAAAACTAAATAACTGGATGAATCACTATTAGATGGACTGGAATAGCATTTAAAAAAAAATAAGAGTCGCATGAATGTTAACTGCATTAATAACTTTTGCAAAAACTTGACAAATTACATTGGTGTGAAAATGTATTTATGTTCTTACAGATTTTTCCTGTTACTTATTTTTCTTACACAAACATTTTAGATACAACAAATTTTAGAGGGGTGGTATTATGTTTTTTCCATGCACATAGTGGCATTTTATATCATAAATGTACAAAGATTGCAAAATGTCTTAGTGCACCTAAGACTACTTTTTAAATAAAGTATTTTGGCCAAATCCAATGTGTAAGACTATGTATAAAATATTATTCGAAACATGTTTTGATGGCAACTAAATTAAATACTTTTAATTAGCCAAGATGACGCGCTGTACTTAGACAAACCTTTCACTTTCCAGACTTGCTAGAATGGCCTGGTTCAATTCCTCATCATCAGAGGACAAATCAGATAGAGCAGCCACTACAGAAAGATAATTCTCATAGTTAGCTGACTGTTGATGTGTTGAGGTCGACTGTAGATGGGAAGCTGTGGGCAATCCCAGAGAGGGTAGGCTTGATCCGGTTCTGCATGCATCAGATGGGTCGAGTGACGATGACCCTTCAACAGATGAGGAAAAAGGGAGGCTGGAAGAAGACCCACTTCCTGGAGGGCATATAGGCAGTCAGTTAGAAGAGCTGTTTGCTGAAGTGCTGCTATAGGTGGATGAGATGCTTCTTTGATAACTCATGCCAGGAGTTTGACAAAATGACATCCCACAACTATGTGATGAAGCCAGAGGTTGAACTGCAAGAGTTCAACAGGAAGGGTCAGTTTGTGACCCTTCCTGTTTGATCCCTTGTCTAGCTGTGTTTGATCAATTTGAACTAGTGAACCTGACCTTTCTAAAGGATATTGTTGAACATATTAAGCCATCTGGTTCTCCATGTCTTGAAGAACTTCTATGTCTTGAAGATATTAAATCCTGGATGGTTTTAAATTTCTTTAATTTTAATGACAAGAAAACAGAAGTGATGGTATTTGATGTTAATTATCCCTTATTTATCTGGGCCCTTGACATTTTATTTGAAGCACACCATTTTAAATTTGGGTTTTAAAATAGACAGTGATCTAAAGTTAGATTACCAGGTTGGAGCAGTGGTCAAGTCTTGTTTTTATCATCTTAAGCAGCTGCAAGGATTAAGCAAATTCTTTTGAGTCAAGATTTTGAAACAGTAATTCATGCCTTTATTACAGCTCGGCTGGATTACTGTAATGTTCTTTACTTTGGAGTTAGCCAGTCTTCCCTCAGGCATCTCCAGTTAGTCCAGAATGCTGCTGCTCAGCTTTTAGCTGGAGTCGGGAGGAAGGAGCATATCACCCCCTTTTCTGGCTTCTCTACACTGGCTGCCTGTGCATTTTAGGATTCATTTTAAGATTCTGTTATTTGTTTTCAAAAGTCTACATGGTCTTGCCCCATTTTACCTCTCTGAGCTGCTTCACCCATATTCTCCCGCTTGCTGCCTCTGGTCAGCTGATCTGCTGCTCTTGGAGGTATTGAGGTCTAAATTTAAGCTTAGAGGAGATAGAGCTTTTAGTGTTGTCGCTCCCAAATTATGGAACGTTTTGCCGTTACATATTAGAAGTGCCCCTTCATTGTCCACTTTTAAATGTCGTGTTAAGACACACTTTTATTATTTGGCTTTTAACACATGTTGAGACTGTTGCTCTTACTTTCTGCTATTGTGTTTTATTGTTTTTGTCTTTTGTTGCTCATATTTTGGATGTTATTTTGATTCTTGTCTGTACAGCACTTTGTCGCAGCTACTGTTGTTTTAAAGTGCTTTGTAAATAAAGTAGTAGTAGTAGTAGTAGTAGTAGTAGTACCGTTTTGTGCATAGGCAGCCACTGTACTGGTGAAAGAGTCAGCAGATGAATCTACTCTTGGATGAGGTCTACTCTGGGATGAGGAGCGCAGTTGCCTTGTTGAACTGGTGCTTTCATCACAGTTGTTGTCGTCACTGCTGTAGCCTGACATGTCATCCTTGAAGAAGGAAGAAGAAGAAAGTTTAAAAATTTCAATTGAAAACAAACATCATAAGGACAACATTTTATTGCCTGTGCAGATTAGGCTTTATAGCTGACATTTATAACTAAATATAAGTATGACCCTACAGTAATGGACCAAACTAAAGTCATAACATTAGTAATGTACAAACAGGCATGCTAACTGTTTCTGAAAATGTTAAAAAAAGATACAACTTCTTCATCAAAGCATAAAGACCTAACATGACAAACGTCACTTGTAGCAAAGGTAATTCCATTTAATTTGTCTTTACATCACTACTATCCTTATCTTGTCAGCATTAAAAACCACTGGAATTCTCAAATGTTGCCTTGAAATATAACATACCAGAATCGGTCTTGATGGTCTTATGTAGAGGGCTTTTGATTTATATATTTTATGTATAAGATTGGCATCCAGTTCTTGCCCGGAACGCAGTTTGGGGGAAATTAATTTGCTGCCACAAGACATCAAACACTCCAAACTAAAAAAAAACAACAAAAACACAATGGTAAAAAAAATATTAAGATCCACTGTTTAAAGAAATCTTGTTTAATCGATATAGCTATTTGTAAAGTCAATATGCTTGTTGAAACCCCTTTCTTCAGTAACTACTCAGATTCTTGTAATATTACAAAAAGTGCTTACCTCACATCAACAGACAGTTTTTCACCAAACGCCTGTTTAATTTGTTCAATTACAGTGTTTTGGTCCCAAGATTTCTGGAATTCAAATCCATATAGTATGTGCCCCTTATCATGCAACTCTTGCTTTGTCCGGTGTTTTATGACAACACAACTTGATGGCTTCGGAAGCAGGATGATGTCTTTGTGGAAAGTATCATGATAATGTATTCTGGCCCTACAAAATGAAACAAACACTTTAAGTTAGCCACTTGATGTTTGACATGTCACCACATCTGAAGTAACTAAATCTGGTCATTTACTTTAGGATTTCTTCTGTTTAATTTTGCTCTAAAAACACTGACAGAGAGTAGAGGACGAAAAACTAAGATACACTCTTGATTAAAATATTACGACTAAGGAAGAGTTAATGCCCAGAATGATGCTGATGGCAACACAATAACAATAAGCGACTCTTTAATTTGTTCAAAGCTTATATATAAAGCACATTTACAGACGCGGTCATGATTTACAATCTAATAGTTAAATATTCTGAAATATTAATGCAGTGGAAAGTATAGTAAACAGACAACACTACGAACTCTATAGACTGCATTCAGAAGCTCATGAAAAATTTGCGGTAGCGGCAGCTTTAGTTTTGTCGATGGCTCATCGACTCCCCCCCTCCCCAAAACATTCTACCTTTGCTGCTGTTAAACCCTGTAAAATTACAGTGTACCACCATCTTGATTATCGTCATCTAATATCTCCCTGTGAAAATATGTGGGTTTTGAAAAATTAAAGAAGTTTTAGTTTCCAGCTAATTTTTGGTAAAGGCTACGCTTTAACCGCCTTGATAAATTTAAAACTCTCCTCAATCAAACGGAGTCAGCGGATGCGTGCAAATACACTCCCACACACGGTGCCGCAAAAATGCAGTAACTTATTTCTTACCTTTTCCTCGGTTGGGAGCTCCACTTTCCAAAGTGTCTCTGACTCTGATATCTTAATGACTGCTGCATCCCTGCAGTTTGGCCTGGTGTTTGGATTGACTGTCCGCCTGAGGCGTTGCTGGGTCTGAAAAGTTGACTCATTTCGTCTTCAATCGCGCTATGAGTGACATTAGAGGCAGACGAGCTTGCCCTTTGTTGCCCAAGAGATGAGGACAACGTTGTGACAGTTTCAGGAGATGATAAAATACTTCTTAAAACCCCAATGGCTTGCTGAAGGGCTCCTGGCTCATTTGGCCTCTCCATGTTGAATGGTATTCTGCGAATCGATGAACATGACCCTGTGTGATCTTAGCCAATCAGAGTTCACTAAATTTTCCAACTTCCGTTTCCACTAAACTCCTTCCGTTTCTACTATACTTTCTCTCACACACATACATACTTTCTCTCACACATACATACTTTCTCTCACACACCTTCATTAATTTTTATGTAAGAGATAAAATACATGTATATGAGAGATACAATAAATGAATATGGAAGATAAAATACATGTAAGTAAGAGCTAAAATATGTGAATATAAGACAAAATATACATGTATGTAAGAAATAAAATATGTGAACGTAAGATGTACATACATACATACATGTGAGACATAATATATATGTATATGAGAGGAGAATATATGTATGTGAGAGATAAAATGTATGTATGTGAGAGGAGAATATATGTATGTGAGAGGAGAATATATGTATGTGAGAGGAGAATATATGTATGTGAGAGGAGAATATATGTATGTGAGAGATAAAATATATGTATATGGGAGTGGCAGTATGATTTATGGCTTGTACGGCCCCTCATACATAAATGTTTTATGCTATAAGAAGGAACAAATCAGCCACACAGCAAATGTCAGCATGCAGTCACTTTGTAATATTTTATAGAACATTTTGTTTGGAAACACAAACCTTATTAATAGTAAATATGATTTCCCCCCCTCAGGTTAGGACTGTTTTTTGTTTTGGTTTTTTTTGGATGGAGGGCACAAGCAGTGGCTGGGCAGCCGAGCTCACCACCCCATGTGTGCTGCGTGATGACACCGGGAACGAGTCCAGCCCGGTGTTTGAGGTGGCTCTGCAGAACGGCTCCTCCAAGCGCAGCCCTCAGTTTGCGGGTGTCGAGCTGCTACAGTCCTTCAAGCTGCTCATCATCCCCTGCTACACCCTCGTGGCCCTGGTGGGCGTCTTTGGCAACTACCTGCTCCTCTACGTCATCTGCCGCACCCGCAAGATGCACAACGTCACCAACTTCTTCATCGGCAACCTGGCTTTCTCTGACATGCTGATGTGTGCCATGTGCGTCCCCTTCACGCTGGCCTACGCCTTCAACCCTCACGGCTGGGTCTTTGGCCGCTTCATGTGCTACCTGGTGTACCTCATCCAGCCGGTGACGGTTTATGTGTCCGTCTTCACTCTCACTGCCATCGGTGTGGACAGGTACGTGAACTGGACACCCTGGAAGTAACCTCGTCAGGGTTCAAAAACAGTCTCACAAACGGCTGTAGTCAGTTTGAAAATCCAAACTCCATACTGCAGAACATGTTACAGTGATTTTAAACTAAATCAGCCGAAACAGAAAACCTGAAATGCACCATGACATATTTCTTATGATGGGTAGAGCCTGAGAGGATAATAAATCTGAAAGTGCTTTTCTATGTGCACAGCAGGCTTTTTGATGAAGACTCACTGTCTTCTGTGAATATTGTTTCCTCAGCGGCTGCCCACACTGTTCTGCAGCTCCGAGAAAATATTATCCATTAATGCCATCCTTTTGGTTCATTCAAATGTAAATCATTCCGAATGAAACTCAGAGACAGGATGAAAGATTATTTATCAGACAATAATATGTTTCTCTGTTGCCGAGTGGCACAAATCTTGCTCTATCTGACCTTGGCTGTAGTGGCAGGGCTGAATTAGATTTCATATTTGTGTGGCCAGCACAGTTATATTTTTCTGGGGGGGAAAGTGCCAATTTGGCATTGACTGAGTTCTCCTGTAATTTCCGAGCATTTGTAATTTGTGACGCTTAAGAGCGTACGGTAATTTGAGTGTTGATTGTTGATGGCAAGCACTGAGTACAGTTGTTCTTCCTCCACCCCTGCAGTGACTCATGTATGACATTTTTCCCATCATTTTCTAGCAGTTTTTCTTTTCTAACTCGTCTGCTCTTCCCCCTCGTAGATATTACGCTACAGTGCACCCACTGAAGAAGCGCATCTCTGTCTTGGCATGTACCTACCTTCTGTCTGGGATCTGGCTCCTGTCCTGTGCTCTGGTGGCTCCAGCTGTGGCTCACACCTACCACGTGGAGTTTAAAAACGAAGGCTTCACCATCTGTGAGGAGTTCTGGATGGGTCAGGAGAGAGAGCGGCTGGCTTATGCCTACAGCACCCTCCTGATCACCTACGTCCTGCCTCTGTCGGCGCTCTGCATCTCCTACTTGTGCATCTCAGTCAAACTGCGGAACTGCGTCGTACCTGGCCACCACACCGAGAGCCAGGCGGAGGCTCAGCGCATGCGCAAGCGCAAGACATTTCGCCTCGTGAGCTTGGTGGTGGCAGCGTTCGGCATTTGCTGGATGCCCATCAGCGTGTTCAACGTTCTGCGTGACATTGACATTGATCTGATCGATAAGCACTACTTCCTGCTCATCCAGCTGCTCTGTCACCTGTGTGCAATGAGCTCATCTTGCTGTAACCCTTTCCTCTACGCCTGGCTGCACGACCGTTTCCGTGCTGAGCTCCGTAAAATGTTCACATGTCGCCGTCGCATTGGTATCTCAGCCAACAACTGCGCCACAGCCAGCGTGGTTTTGTAAAGCTCTTTTGTTTTGTGTTAAATTAGAGTACATTAGAGAGGTGTAAACTGCTATTCTGCCATTTAATAATTCAGCTCTCTGCCCCTTAGATTCAGAAACTCACCTTGTGGCCCGGTGTCATTTGTTTTATTACCACTTTAAAAATACTTATTTTCATGCCTCTTTGTGTTTGCCATGTCAAATACTGGTGGGAGTTTATATTGCTGTTTAGTCAAAAAATTCAGAGTGTCTGGACCTTCTTTCAACTATCCGGAAGGTTTTAATATAACTGTCAGGAAGCAGAAAAGTGTTAGTTTTATGATTTTTCAAAGAGTTTGTTTAAAGATGAAAAGAGATCAAAATGATCCACACTACAAAGAAAGCTCCCTTTATTGTCTGCTTGATGGTTCAGTCACACCGCCCTTCTTCAAACTACTAATTTTTTTTTGTGTAGAGTCTCCATCTTTAAAAAGCCACAATTCATCAGTTCATATGATACAGCACACCTGATCATACATATTTAGTCACTGACCAGATATATAGAAACATATATGTCCCTGAAAATACTTAAAAATTGGTTTATAAAAAAACAAAACTTATACTGAATATATATTACAAGCCATTCACTGAAAAAAAAAATTTAAGCACCTAGACATGGAGAAAATGAAAAGAGCACTTGTTGAAAGGTCATGTGACTGTATTACAATGATTACAATATCAGATCAAACAGATAATGGAGCTGACAATATGAGCACAGGACTGGTCCCATGTTATGCAGTGTGGTACCTCCCTGCGCTGAGCTGTAAGTGGTGATTTTAAGAGGAACATAGTCATACAAAGTATTGTATCTTCATCTGTGACAAGCTGGCCCTCAAGACCTGACAGAATGGAATTGGGTTGGAGTTAATATCCAAGCTGATCCCACTTATATTTCAATCAGGGAAAGACTGGGGGACCTGACTGGCCACAGAAGGACCTCAACAGGATGTGGGCAGGCCATAGACGCACATGTGCCCATGTGCGAATGAGCATCCAGTTGAAAGACTGTACCAGGTTACTTTCTTAGGATGGGTAAAGCATATGGATGCAAGATGTCACTGACCACCAGGATTCCTCAAATCACTACCAGAGATGACCTGAGGTCGTATCCTATGGCTCCATCCCCCATGATGCAAAGAGCAACACCAGTGTGTCTTTCCACAGCATGATTGGTCTTCTCACCTCTGCTCCAGTATGCACTTGATAGTCATCTGTGGTAAAATTCATCACTGAACATGATACGACGCCACTTGTTATCAGTTCATGCTTCGCATTTGTGACACCACTCCAAAGGCATCCATCTTTACTCTGGTGTTAATGGGAGCTTACACATTGGATGATGAACCTGTAGTCCAGCTGATACCAGTTACTGAGAAACGGGGTGTTGTAAGCAATCCAGTACTTGTCTGTTTGGATTGCAGGCACATGCTGTATGTCATGGGGGATCTGAAAAGCGTGGTTCAGTATACAGCATTCCTCTTTTGCTGCGGCTTTTCTTGGGGGATCTGGACTTTCACATGCGTATGACCCCTCAAGTAGCAATTGGTTCCAATGTTGAGTCGCTATGACATCTGTATCCCCAATATACTGGGCAAACCTTCCAATGTGACTCCCAACAAGCTCCATCAAGTGCTAGTAATGTCTTTTTTGCTAGTAATGTCTAATTAATCAGCAAGCCATCCTGTGTCTGTTGGCCGTCACTTACTGTTTTGACTGACTGTTAGACGCTCCAGTAATTGCCACTACTTACGCCCTCTGGTGCCCATTCTAGACATGCTGGCTCTTTGCAAGCAGAAGTGTTTTATATATATATATATATATATATATATATATATATATATATATATATATACCAGGTCATGGCAATATTTCATCGTGTAAATACCTATAGTTTAAAAATTAGTAATTTTTGTAAATGCCACAGTATTTCTTCGAAACGTGGACTTCACTTAATGTATCTCATGTTTGCTAAACTAATCATCATAAATATGGAATAAAGTAGGCAATGTGCTGTCAACATGAAACTTGCATAAAAATATAATGGGCGTAGGAATGCATACTGTTCTGCTTTTGCTAACGTTTTCCAATTAATTGTGATCACTAGCCTGTGTTGTTACAGTTAGATGATCATTGAGCCTTTTCTGTAGAGGAACAGAAATATTGTTTCTGCTTGAATCCTAATGGTCCAAAATTAGAATCTCATGCTGGTAAAACAAAGGGATACTTTAACTATAAAATGTAGATTTATAATCAACTTTATACAGTAATTTTAAACAAAGTTCATTTTATTCTACATTTACATCACTGTTTTATATTTTCAGCCTAATTATGATAAATGTTTTAAGACTAAAGATGTTTAGTTAAAGTTAATGAAATTCCTGTTGCAATGGTTGATGATTCAGTGGTCTACAGATAAAAGGTTATTTTCAGCGTTTCATGTTTTACATGAAATGTTATAAAATTGAAACTGCAAAGGTTGTGTGCTACTAAAAAAAAAGTTTCTAGGACATAATGTAATGTGAAAACTTTATGACAGTTTTATAAAAAAGGAAGCTGTGCTTTGTGTTGCAACAAAAAGGAGCAAGTGCTTAGAGATTACTCTTTAAAAAAAATACATCTTAATGAAATATGAACTGTCTGAACATTCAAACAGTGTCTTCAATGTAACTTTTCACCAGGGACAGTCTTTCCTACAGAGAACTGAATGAAAGTCTAGTTAGCTTATTACTTTTATTTGCAACCCTTTAGATCTTTTAGAAACTTAATATTTTCAGACTCTCCCTGCACTGACTGATGATACCACAGGCTATTTATTCAGCATCACTCAGCTCTCTCTATAGAGCCACAAAGGGCTTTATATATTTCATAAACATAATCGGAAATGTTATTTCCTTTCCTTTTTATTGCAAAACATGTATTCATTCTTTGTTTTCTCTCCTAGAAGTAATAAATACCTTCATATAGACAGTTAAGCAGTTTTGTATTTCACATTCAAAGAAATAAACCCACCTCATCACTCATATTAATATCATTTTATTTTGTTCAAATGGATTACACTGTACTTTTATGGTAGGCTGTTGAGCAGCCTTAACCAAACCAAAATGTCAGAAGGGTTTACTGAAACTAATAAGAAAATAAATGTGTTCAACTGTATTGTTGCTTGACCTGAAAGTAGGCTGTTGTGTTCAATAAATCACGTCATTCTCGTTTCCATGGATATACTTACGTGGCTCTTTCTTGTTGGTCTGAATTATATAGAAACTCTAAGAGATACCTATGTTTTTTTCCCCTTCTGTCTAAAACAAAACTGCTGGATATGAAAGAATACGTCTAATTATGTTAGAAATATGAATGCAGTGTCTGGTTTAGGTGCCAAATGATGCAAATTTTAGGAATCATTTCCTTGAATATGTGAAATATATTTATCTGAAATGACAAAATGTTCGCATAAAACAATCTCAGCCAAAAACCCATCTGCTGTAATACTTAGTGACTTTATTGCAAATAAACAAAACAGCTGGAGAAAATAGACGTCTAGGAAGATTACATCAGCAATAGTGTCAGAGAAACACTGGATTATTTAAGCTGTACATTCTTTGAGCAAAAAAAAAGAAATATATATATATATATAAAAGGGCAGAAAGGCAGAGTCCTGTACATACAGAAGGTAAATATTACAATTATTTCAGGAATGACACCTGCAAACACATTCATCAGTGTGATGCAAACACAAAAGCAAGGCTGAATATTAGTGTTTATCTCTGAATAGCTGTTGATTACCTCCATTTTCTTATTCCACAAATACAAATATCACAGAGATTAAAGCATTTCAGTAATTTCAGAGGAATGACCATGTCCTCAGCCTCAGCATATTCCAGATAGTGTGCTATATGAGCACATGAAACAAAATCTGCAGGAACTTCAAACTGTGCACAGTACATGATACATTAGCTGCTTGATTTTAGACCCTGCAGGTTTTCTAACTAACAGCTCCTTGCAGCAGCAGCAGCAGCAGCCACGATCCGTTTTACAAAAAGCTAAGTGATATTTACTGAGGTGACGACAAAGATAGGAATGTTGTCAATGGTCTAGTTAAAGAAAACAAAGGATCAACAAAACAATTAGGTCATCCTCAGTCTAGTGACAAAAACAAAATGTGAAACAGCTGAATAAGGGTACACTATGTATGGGAACAGGCAGCAATAAGTTAAACAAAGGCCAGCATTAAGATTAAAAAGACCACAGTCAAATACGTACAATCTTCTTAAAGTTCATCAAGTATAGTAAATAAATCAAAAATCAGTACTTGTACATACTAAATTATATTTCAGAACCCTAGTGTCAAAACAAATACATTCATTTGCTTAAAAGTTTCTTGCTTTCTTGTTATTGATCGCTAAATTAGAGTCATTCTAACAATTTTCCACCCTTTCGGCGACTGAAACTGACAAAGTGCATAATGTTCCAACGCATTCGTACCTACGAGTTCATTATGAGAACAGTAAAAACACACTCATAAAAACACAAATAAGCCCTAAAGGGGGGTGTTATTTGTCACGAAACATCCCCTCACACTGGCTTGGTGGCGTTGAGCGCCTGCAGGATTGACGGTTGCTCCTCTATGACTCGGACCAGAAGTTGGTCGATGTAGTCCTCGAGCTCGGTGATCTTGGCGTTCTTACTGGACAGGTCAGTCTGCTGCTTGACCACCAGTGTGATCAGCTCCTCCTGTGTCAGCTGGCTGTAAGGACCACTTCCCGAGTCCCCCCCCTGACAGGAGCGAAGAATGGAGTTATTTATTTGAAGTACATTTTGAATTAGGAGCTTGGTGGTTCATCTCTGAAGAAAACATAGGACTGAATGCAAGGTTATATTTATAACCTTTCATTCCACTTTAAAAAATAGGTTTTTATGATTTAATATCATAATGTTCTCAAACCTTGTTTTGCTGAGCTTTTGTGCCACCTGTATCCTTTACAACAAATGTAGTTCCTCTCTTTTTTTTTTTTAAACCAACTGAGTAAAACTCAATTTGCTGTGTAGAATAACAACATAAGTGGGGCTTTAGATAACTGTTTTGGGAGTACTTTTAATCCTTTAGAACAAAAACATTCATTTTGCAGCTACCAGTGGGCATTTTGATCTTAATTACGCTTTAATTCAGACGTATGGGGTCTTAAAATAAAAGAGAACAATTTGTAGATAATCAATGTGTAAATGAAGCTGCAGTGAGGGAAGAGACACCATTATTTCTTCTACTGTTGCTATGAGAGGATATCTTAGGTTTGTTATAGTTTTCAATCAAGTATGTATCTTGTGCAAAGCTGATTTACCTTAGTTTTTCCAGGTGTGGTATCCCAAATCTTTATCTCTTTGACAGCAGGGCTGTTGGTGGGTTGCTGGCTCTCAGCTGGGTTCAATGGCTTCACGGGATGAGGCCTGAAAAGAAAGAAAGAATTACATATTACTGTAAAGCCCACAAACCTAAAACAACTTCATGCAGGTTAGTAAAACAACTTCGCTCCTTTTTTAATGTCTGAACCTGCTACTGAAACCAGGAAATAAAATTAAAGAGGTCATATTATGCTTTTTGGGTATTCAAATTTTCTTCTGTGTTTTTTTCTCCTCCCAGCACTACATCAACATGTAACATATTTGGTTAATTCTTGCCAAGTGTTCATTGGACACACATCTGACAACGAAGAATAAGTCCAGCATTTTGTACTGATCAGTCAGATAATGACTTTCTAAAGAGACGAGCTAAAACAAAGTTTTTATTTATTTATTTTTTTACTGAAAACAGGTAAACATGAAACCTATAACAGAATTAAGAACACTTAAAAGAGCATAATATGGACTCTTTAAACGGTGTCATTGTGTATTTTATCATCAGCATTCCCTTCTAGTATTTTATCATCATCCAAGTGATTCCAAAGTCCAATTTCAGACTAAAAGCAAAGAATGAGAAACGCTGCTCAAAGCCCAAGATAACCCGAACACCCAGGATAAATACCAGCAACCTAATGCCACCAAATGCAACAGCACCACAATGAAAACCCTTTAATCATACATGAATGAGGATAAAAAGTTCACAAATGCAGGCATGGTAATGGCCCATTTCATCTCACCTGCGTGCACTTAAGGCTAGCCCACCTCCATTGCTATTCTGAGTACTGACAGGCTGAGCTTCGGAGGGCGACACCCATGCTCTCAAAGGTGTTTTCCCTCCAGACCAATTTTCTGCCTGAGATGCTGGTTCTTCCAGAACCACCGGGAGGGACCCTGAGGGAGCCAAAGATGAAGGTGCATAAAAAGATTCAGCACCAGCTGAATCCTCCCCTGCATACAAACTGACTTGTGTTTGCACATCAGTTTGTGTGGCGGACATGTCACTTGCTGAGAAGGGCTGACTGGCCTCTTTAGAGTCTGGCTCCTCCTCCTGAAGCACGAAAGTCTTATTTTCAGAGCGAATTTTGGCTGGAAGTATCTTCTTTCCTCTCTGTGAATTTTTTCTTTGGAAAGCAGGACTATGCTGGTTCGAATCATCGTCCATTTTTCTGTGGTCATCTTGGTTGTGTTTGGAAAGAAGATCTATACTTGTAAACTGATTCGGCTGTGCAAAGCTCTCCTGTTCTTTTGTGCTGCTCACATTCGAACTGGACGACGTTTGTACACTAGTCCTCACAGCAGATTCCTCTTGCTTCTTTGGCTCGGTGCCACTGGCTCGTTGTCTGGGTTTGGCTATTGGCGCTTCTTTGTTCACGCTGACTTGCACGTTCCTTTCTTCATCTCTTGACACCCTGCTACTTGAGGCAGAATCGACAACTGTTTGAGGGACTGGTGAGGCTGCTGGTTTAGGGGGAGGTGGGGATGCTCCTTTCTTTGATGACACGGGTTTGGTCTTCTGAAATTTCCTCATAGCAGCATAGTCATGTGATATAGATGACCTAGGACTCGGTGCAGGCTCTGCTGGGCCATCCACACTCATCTCAGGACCCATAAGCTCAGGAGGATAGTCTTTGTTTTTCTGATTGACCTCTGCAATTAAGTTGTCCCACTTAGTTTGCCCCTGCACTCCATGTCTCTTTTTAGAGAAAAGCGTCTCATAATCGGGAAGTGGTAAAGAATTCTTTTTTTCTTGCCGTGCTCTATCGGTCTCTTCATATGCAGGGTTCTGGATCTCGCGGACAGGACCATGATTCCCTCTGCTCTGGTTTCCGTTTACAGGATACGAAGGTGGTCTTCTCTTCTGGTCGGCCATGGTGGGCGAAGATCCTCCAGTTTCCACAAAAGACAAATCCTCTGTGCTGCTGTAAGGAGAACCCGACGGGTCTTGGCTTATGTTTGACGGCGCCAACGATGAAAGTAGGTCGGAGAAGGTTTCAGGGGACTCTGATGGAGGACTAGAGAGGGTAGACTCAGAGTGGGCTGGGGAAGGACAGAGCTGACTGGGGCTTTGGCAGTCAGTAGTGTCAGACTCCAAAATTTGAGCCGATCTGCCAAGAAGCGAAAACAAAAACCTAAAAGTCAGTGCGACCAAAGTCACATTCAACAATATGCAACCCGTCACAAACAAGTTGATGTCTGTCCTGATATACGCCTCATACGCAACCTCAACATACTGTAGCCCTTAAATCCATCTTCAGTTTATTATTACTTAAACAATTCATTAACTCTGTATCAAAAATATAAATCTATAACAAAAATATTTCAATTACTCAAAAAAATTGATTTCCACCCAAAATAACCAGAACATGAAAATATGCACTGCTCTGTGATAAAGACCAACAACTGGACAGAACTGATACATTTCTACTTTTAGCTGCGACTGAGAAATGACTGTACACCACCATAAGATGATTATATTTAGAACGTAATAAGCAAACCAACAACGCACCAAAAATGTACAACAAATATGGCCTATGATAGAAACAACCTCGACTATCTTGGTTACTATCTGCAAGCCTAAACGCTTTTGAAAACAAAGACAGCAGAAATAGTAACAACAATAACGATCTTACCATTATGAACAAATTACCAGTCCAGTCCCAGACACTGCACAAGTTAAAAAACTACTTCAAAGTCTAAATCCAGTCACCCTGCTCATGGACAGAGAGAAACACTGACTCGGTCCCTCCTTACGAGCTCTCGTCAGTCCACAACTTGCTCGACAGCCTCTTTCCCCACCCTGGTCGAACCGGTCCAACAGGTCCGTCGACCATTTGATGGCATTCTGACTTGGAGTACTCCGACAAAGCACTTTTGAGTCGTTCTGACCAGAAACAGAACAAAAAACTTGTGGAATTCCCAGTTTCAGAGCTTAAACACTTTTCAATAAATATATAAAATAAAACAAGAATCTCCAGCAGTCACTGTGCGAGAAGCAGGGGACACCCTGGACAGGTCGCAAGTCCATCTCAGGGACACAGGAACAAATGAGACAAACAACCATTCGCAATGTCTTTCACAACTAAAGATTTTTTAGTTTTTGGGACACACCTCTTTTTACGACTTACTAATTAACCTAACATGCATGTTTTTGATCTGTGGGAGGAACAAACAGCAGCTAATTATATTTTTAACCAATATATACACCGCTTATGTGTGTGTTTTGCTGTATTGTTGCAGTCAGTGTTGAGCAATGCTTCAAGTAAATAAAATGTTAATATAAAAAGGCAACAGTTTGGGAACTTTTTCCTTGGAGAACTATGAAAGACAGTTTTCAAATTTCCATTAAGCAACAGTTTAAAGTATATAAACCAAGGAAAACTGACTGCAGAAGTCATTTGATAGTACTGGTGTTGTGCAACTTGTTTGGTGTGAGCAGTGCCAGCGAGAGAAGCAGGCCTACCTGGGTTTGACTGCAGACACTTTAGCAGTGCGGTTGAGGAACATGGTGGCAGACGGGGTTTGTGGGTTGTGGTTGGGTTTCTGGTGATCAGATGGACTGACAGGTGCAGGATCTGAGCTGAGGGGAATATCTACAAAAGGGTTAGTGGAGTGTCTGGAGACGGGCTGACCAGGACCTGTTGACTCTGGGGCGGAAAACGGCTCCACTTTAGTTTGTGGCTGCACCTCCTCCTTCTTCTCCTCCTTTCCTCTAAGAATCCCGAACAGAGACGACAGTCTGTCACTCATGGAGGCCTCCTCCTGACGTTTCTGCTCCTCTGCTCTTTGACACTCCTCCTGGAGCCTCTGATTTTCAGCTGCTTCTAGCATCTTGCGCTCCTTGTCTCGTTTCTTCCTTTCGTCCTCCTCCTCCTCCTTCTGTTTCTTCCTCCTCGCTTCATCTTCAATGGCTCGTCTTCTTCTATCCTGCTCTTCCTGTTGTCTGCGTTGCTCTTCCTCCTGCAGCCTCTTGGCCTCTGCCCTGTATTTCTCCTCTTCCTCCAGCCTCTTTGCTTCTGCGATGCGCTTTTCTTCAGCCAGCCTTCTCATCTCCTCCTCTTGATGGTGCTGTTGCTCCATTAGAGCTTTATCTGGTTCATGACTATAGGACGGAACAGATACACTTTTAGAGGAATCTGCAAAAGGATCAGAAGTGTGTTTGCGGACATCCTCCATAGATCCTTGGCCTGAGCTGTTTAGACTGAGTGTAGATCCACTTTTAGCCGCTGCCTCCTCGGCGTAGACATGGTTGCCATTGATGCACAGGTTGTTGACGTCACTGTTGGCCTGCTTGGAACGGCCAAGTAAGGAGAAAGCACCCAGAGACACCTTGCTGTCGGAGCTGCCTGTTCGCTTGTGTCCAAGTAATTTGAATTTCTTTTTTCCTGTAAGAGGAGAGTGAGAAGCATGATGTCACTGTTGAGATGCAAAACACCCTTATTTAACTTGCAGCGTGCATGAGACGAAAGCCAGAAATGTCAACATATACTGCAGACAGTGTACACAGAAAGGTTAATTTACCTTCAGGAGAATCAACATTGAGGCCAGAAGAGCGGCTGCTGCTGAGAGATGAATTCTTTTCAGGCAGCGCACCAAGTGTGGACATCGACTGTGAGATGTTGCGATGCAAGTTTGATTTCGGGCCAAAGAGGTTTTTGAGTTTGGACTTCTTCTTCCCTTGTGGAGACTGACTGAGTGACTGTGCATCAGCTTCTCCCTCGCTGTCCGTGAGGATCTGGTTCCCAGAGGGAACAATAGCTGAAGCGGAGTCGGAGAAGCCATCCTTTTTCTTTCCGCGGACTTTGTCCTTCAGCTTAGAGATGCGAGAGCGAGATTTCTCCTGTATTGAAAGGTCGAACATGCTGGCGGACATGTTGTTTCTCATAAACTGGATGTCTAGCAGCACCTCCCCTCGCACCTTGTCGTCCTTTTTATCTTTGCTCACCAGCCTGAACCAACTGAAAAGACAAAATTGAGTCACGTGAACATGAACTAAATGAAGAAAATGAGATAAAAGAGCTTTAACTTTGCAATTAATAGCAGGTATTCTGTTAGACCAGGCTTTAAAGCACATCATTACACAGCAACAGATGGTAAATGTGTCAACTAATTCATACAGTATTAGTATATCAAAGTATTTTTTACTCACAAACACCTTGAGTGGGCAAGTAAAATTAACTATAGTCTGAGACACTGATTTGCACTCTGTGAGTTATCTTTTGATTCAGGTGCAGCTTTTGTTTTAAAGAAATACAGACAAGGTGAAACAATTCCTGAGACAAAGCTTTTAACAAGCTTATAATTAAGCTTTTTGTTAAAAAAAAAAACTGATTAGGACTACGTACTGCTAAAGAGCCAATCTTATTTCTGAAGGACTAAAAATGCTAATTTTGCTCATCAAACTGAGGAAAGTGTAAAAACGAAAGTCTTTGTTCTGCCAATGGAAAAAGTAATGAGTTTTGGTCTGATTTCTCATCATCTCAGCACGTTGTAAAAGCATTTTTACTTACATAATTGAGGTTATGTGATTTATACTTTTTTCCTCCCTTTTATTGATGGTAGGATTAGTTAAATTTAAAACTTTAATCTGAAATGGAAATTTGCACAACTTTAAAAGTAATTCCGCTGTTATAATATCTACAACTGTAGTGGTAGAAGCACTCATTGCAGCCAACTTTTTCCCTTTTTTTTACCGTTTTGTTTTGCTATAAAGTCCTACAACTCTGTCACACAGAGCTCAACAGTTTCTTGACCTTATAAAGGTTATTCTATCCATTCCTTGAAGAGATTATCTAATACCAAAAAGATGTACATCACGGGTCAAAACTTTGTGTTGCATCAACAAGCGAGTGATCCGCAGTTCACAGGGAGGTTTACTTCTGCAGCAGACGTTCACACAGACTCCTCTGGGAGGAGTCAGGAAGCGAGCCTGGGAGGGAACCAACATTCCTCAAACACTTTCAAACATTCAGGGAGGTGCAGCAGTACAGGACATGATGTAACGAGTTCTAATTACAACGAATTAGAAAGTGACCTTTCTTCTCTCACACCCTAAATACAAGAGGGCGGTGTCAAACAATCCGTAACTAAGAACATGCAGAAAAACACTCTCTCAGGCCAGTTCAGAAACTCTTTGCCATCCTTGTTTAAAACAATTACAGCAGGGTGTGCACTTGGACAGCAGTGATGACAAGATGCATCCATGTGGCTGTTAATAGGACGTCAGGGCATTCAGGTTCTGTTTTGTTTGCATATAACAGAGGCACGGCCCTGACGCACGATCTCACCGGCCCTGATGTACAAGTTCTCTTTCACATGTAATGATTAACAAACGACGCCGTTTAATCTGTGAAAAACACCAGGACGCTGCCACCCAATACAATAAAAGAGACCATGCCCATCGAAATCTTTCCAGGATTAAACTTTCACTAATATAATGCAACGATCTCATTGCTTGTTGATTTTAAAACATCATAAAAAAAAACCTCCTTATGGACACAACAGTCACGATTTACTCGAAGTCACAGCAGGATATTCTCATGTTGAGTAAATACTCTGATGTCAGATGCCAGGAAAGGAAAACCCCTGAATAGAAATGTTTTTTTTGTTGAGACAACAAATAATGAGGCTCAGGTGTCTGAACACATGACGCGCCCTCTAAAGAACTGGCCCTGCGAGAACAGGAACTGCTCTAATGGAGTCATGACCTAAAAATATCAACAGCTAGCTACAGCTACCTCAGATGAGGGGACACGAAATTATCAATGTTACTAAATGAAAACATTGACTGGTTGCCAATTTAATATTAGTGCATGTGTTTTTGAGTTAATGGCTGATATGTAGACAACTGAGGTGAACATTTGAATCGTGCAATTATTTAAAAACAGCTATCTTCTGACTAAAGACCTCCATTTAAATAAAATCAGACATGAGTAGGATATTTTTTATAATCCTACTGACATGTTGCAGACTAATCCAATCTATAATAATAAATCCATTAATTGAATTAAACATGTCCATCCTACATCACTGCAACACTTACTTAAACTGTTGAGTTTCAAAGTCAAAGACTGAAAAGTGTAGTTACTGTGATTTTCAAATCTGTTTTTTCCCCTATAAAACTGGTTTAAGGGAAGCTCCAGTTAATTAGCTGCTGACAAGAATCAGGCAATTTTAGGCTCGATCAGCTTGACTGGTCCCTGGCTAATCCAAAAATTAAAAAATGAGGGTTTTTTCCCCATAAACGAATCCCCTATAGCTAAGCTGCAATTAAAAAGGACTTTTTTGTGAATGCAGCATCGCTTAGTGGCTCATTTTCTCCAGCAATAGCTTCTTTACTGAGAGGAGACAACTCTAAGTTAAATATTAATAAAATTTATAAGGTGTTAAAAAAGTGAAGTTGGAGAAAGCAAAAAAATTCTAATGGAGGTACGTCTGCTGCTGACATTGTTTTTTGGCTTTTGTAGTCCTTCATAGTAACATATGCCACTGAAATTTGGGGACACCGTTGTACACAGTCGGTGCACTTTTATGTTTTGATGTGTGCAAAAGATGATAGGAATGTTAAACAGCTACAATCTGCTTCATAAAGAAAATGCATGGGCATTCTTCTCCTGCTGGATTTCATTTGTACAAGCACATCTGTTCAGGAACTTGGAGGATTATCATTAACATTATTTGTTGATTTCCAGTGGAAGAGCAAGTTCTCTAACCTGCTGGTTATAAAAAAATTAAAAAAAAACTGTAAAGAATAATTTGAGATGTAGGCGATTACACTGTTCCTGGAGAGAAATCAGAATCAGCTGAGGTTGGATCGGCAGGTCAAAGCTGCACAATGATCAAACTGGAATCGGCCAAGAAAACCGACCGGTGCTCCTCTGGTTATTTATCAATGAAACTGTCTGCTATGTTAACAGTAAAGATAATATTCACTGCCTCAAACTATGTACATTTGTTTAAAAAATAAAATTAAAAAAAAGCTGGCTAGAACAAGAAATGCTTTCTTTGTTTAAAAATAAACTGAAGCTAAAAAATAATTAATGGAATGATTTATTTTCTTGTTATTAAAGAGAATGACTAATTGTTCTGATTGTTGGGTTTTTTTGCCATTTCTACATAGAGTGGGAGTTTAGAGCTAGGATTTCATCCTGAATATAACCTTTTGTATTGGAGAGAATTGCAAGGATACTTTTCAGCAGGACAACAAGGTATTGAATGTCACACCCTGTGTCAGCACTACAGGGAAGCAGGCCAGTAATCTAACACCACGCACTTCAAGGAAAAAACAGCAACATCCAATCCCCCCGGTGTGCATTTTGAATCTTAAAAAGGAGACGAAGGGAGAATGAAGGAGCTCAGGAAGGAGAACAGCATGAAACGGACTTCGGCATGAAGCTGTAAAAAAAAAAGAGGGAGCTGAGCAAACACGAGATAAAACTTCAGATAAGACGCCAACATAGCCAAACAAATGAGGTCGTATCGCTGCTGGCTGAGTGATTACAGAGACAGCTCACAGCTCACTCAGTTTTCCCGAAAGGTCAGATTGGGCAGGTTTACCCAGGGTAGTAAACTTGGCGAGTCTATTTTTGGCTCTTTACCTTGAAAATGTCTCTTACAAAAGGAGGGAGCGCTAACCCAATTCAACACTGCAGCCATGTTTTTGTTTTGGTTCATGCCACCGCCTCTGCTGAGTCTACGGAGAAACGTCCTGATTTATGTGACGTAAATCTGGGTGTGAGCAGCCCAATAGCCAGAGGAATGCGTGGGATTATCAGCAGCAGAGTGAAAGGCAGATTTCCAGGTTAGGCCTCCGTCATCGAGCTGCGTGTGGCAACGTTGGCTTCAAAACCAACCTGTGAAGACCTGACCCAACGAAGGCAGACAGGACAGTTAAAGGAGGTTTTTTTTAGCGTTTTCAGTTTTTCACAACCGCAAACCAGTAAGAGGAAGAAGGCGTGAGACACTTCCACTGAAATACAAGAGTGTGACTTGTTTTTATTTGTTCGTAGAGAAACAGAACTGTTAATACAAGCTGTTTATGTCCAAAGATGTGACAGGCAGCTAAGCAATTTGAGACAATAGATGTCCATAAATTTTACACATTGGACCAAACAACCTGTTTACAATCTGATCTACTCTTCTTTTTTTTCTTTCTCTAAACCATAGTAGAATAAATGGTGCCTTGATAAAAACAGGAATCTTTTTTTTTTTGCCTCAATTGTGTCAGAAACTAATATCAGTTAGCCCTAAAAATCCCAAAGCTCCTCACAGGCTAATGCAACTTTCAAAAAACTCAATTATTAAAATGTTTTTCTCTGCTGGCTTGTAAAATATGGCTGCTACTCTAACATCTCTCCTGAGTTCCCCTTAAATAATAATAATAATAATAAAAAAAACATTACTGATTTCAGTACCAATTGCTTGTAAAAAAAATGCACTAAAAGCAAAACCAGCTGTGGCATTTGTGATTTATGGCTGTGCTGAAGAAAATTTAATTCAAAGCAACTTTTGCCATTGTTTACCTCAAACAATGGAAAGCTTCTCGGTTTCACGAGAAGAAGCAGTTTATGGCAGTAATTGTGTTTTTTAAAATAGCACGGATACATGCTTTTTTCAGCTTTTAGGATAATGCGGATCACTGCGCTGACAGGTTATTAAGCTGGCTGTCTGAAAAACCACAAAAGAGGTGATTTATTAGAAAACAAATAAATAAATTACAAATTAAAAGAACAAAAATAACAGACGAAAATGCATAAAAAAGTGCAAGCTGGTTATTCAGTAAAAAACATTTCAGGGGCTAATTTGGATGGAGACATTTTCTGAGAAGTGCTTCTTTAAAAAGGTTAATTTAGGTGGAAATCACTAAGTGAAAATGGAGATATATTTCTCAATAAAACAACTAACCCTGGGTATTGATTTGTGGGATTAATAATGGAGATGAATCATATGAGAGAGAGGAAAAGGCCTTTAATTAGACGCCTCCATTTTCTGAGGTGATGCTGCACTCTTCTCAAGAATCAACAGGGACCATATATATTTTTTAAAGTATTAATTTGTCTGAACCCCAGAGCACAGGTTAACCATAAAGAGTGTGCGCGGTGTGACTTACTCCGTCTTTTTGCGGGATTTCGTGTCGTACAGCTCCACCAGGTTGACCACAGCCTGGCCCAGGAACTTGTCCAGCCCCACCTGGGCCCGGTGCATGACGATGACGTACAGCGTGCACCGCTCGGCGTTTCCCGGGTGGAAGAGCGGCAGGTCGAAGGAAGCCTCCTCCTTCCACACCGGGGCCACGCTTTTCTCGGCCACGCACGTCGAGAACTTGTCCTTGGCCACCTGGATGATGGCGTAGGCGT
The DNA here is from genome assembly GCF_001649575.2 of Kryptolebias marmoratus. Classification (NCBI taxonomy): domain Eukaryota; kingdom Metazoa; phylum Chordata; class Actinopteri; order Cyprinodontiformes; family Rivulidae; genus Kryptolebias; species Kryptolebias marmoratus. Next base: position 14,253,914 of record NC_051430.1, on the reverse strand, counting down.
CGTTGGTGCCGCTCTTGCCCTTGACCCGCAGGTTCCGAGCCTGATGCACTGTGACCTGGACACTCGTCGGGAACGACTGCTGGCTCTGGTCGAGCAGAGACATCGTGGGAGGACGTGGAGATTAACCCAAAAACAGTTTTAAAAAAAGTTGATCCGAACTGTAGTAATGGAAAAATCGCCTAAATCGTAGGAGTGTCAGCCAGGCTTTTTCCTGAAGTTCAGTTCTTCACCTTCGGCGTCCTCTGACTCTGTCTCGGTTAACCAGCGTTCAGGAAGCTCACTTTAACGTCCAGCTACCCTTCAAAACCCCGAAATAACACTTGAGTTTAGTTAAAAGTCGGTTAAATAACCTAACAAAAGGACTAGCCTGGGTAACTCGACCAGGACATGACTAGTGTGACAGTTTCTATCAGGAAGCTTTTTATAAACACAACTGTCCTGTTGTGCCTTCACCGAGTTTCACAGTTCAGTTCACTTCCCTGAAGTTACGAGTTCCCACCCACACTCTGCATAGAGCTCGCTGATTGGCTGAGGATTTTGTCAGTTTCCTAAAACCTTACAGTGATTGGACAATGAAGTATGGGGGCGGTGCAAAACGCAGACCGTTAATTTATCCTGCCAACTACTCGAGCTGGTAATAAATTGGTATGTTAAAAGTGAGGAAATTAAAAAGGACTATATTTAATTTCTACTGTAGTACGTGAGGTGACAAAAATCGTGAATCTAAACCATAACAAGTGTTCTAAACTATAATTTATTTTACATTAGTTCTAAAGAAAACTTGGGGGTAAAACAAAACAAATATGATAGATAGATAGATAGATAGATAGATAGATAGATAGATAGATAGATAGATAGATAGATAGATAGATAGATAGATAGATAGATAGATAGATAGATAGATAGATAGATAGATAGATAGATAGATAGATAGATAGATAGATAGATAGATAGATAGATAGAAGCACAGACAAATATTTAGAAATGTGGATTATCAAAAATGCAGAGAAGGGTTTTTTTTTTATTCCTCCACAACAGTAAAAGTTTAGTGAACTAACAATTTTGTGAAGTGCCCTGTCATTAAAAATACAATAAGCTTCAAAATAAAACTTGGACACATCCTGAAGTTTAGAAATCATTAACTAAATGATTGTTGCGGGGGAAAAGTCAACCTTTGGGCATGGTGTATTATTCATACTGATTCGAGAACAAAAAATATTTCAGAGTTTAAAATAGCTTCACATTTCTGGTATGAGTCACAGTTACACCCTGGTTGGAGTGACTTGAAATCTACCCACGAAAACAGTATGTGAAACAGAACAAGCATGTTGAAACACCAAAGGCTAAAGCTATCTAGAATGTGATCCAATGAACAATGGAAAAACCTATGACAATGTGTTGTTGTTAAAAAGTTATTTCCTGTTTATGTAATTTCCTAAATTGCAAGTCAGAATAAAAACAGAAGTACATCTTTGGTCTTTGCAAGTTTGCTCACACTGTTTAATAAAGGTTTGCTGGTATACACATAGATTACTTTGTTGATACTTTTTGGGTTTGGTTTTTATTACCTCAGCCACCACAGGAAAATATTTACTTTCTTTGAGGTAATTTTAATCCCTGAAATTTACTGGATTTTTTTTCTTTTTTTTTTTTTGTTATCCAGGAAGGCACAGTCATTCAGGCATAGAAAAAAACTCTTTTGTTGGAAGTAAAAGCTCAATATTTTTACTCTTCTTTTTTTTCATTTTAATTTATAAGGGAAGGTTAGCAAGTACTGCTAAAATAAAAAGAAAATCTTCTAGATTTAAAAGTCTTACATAGTGTTTTTAATTCACTCTGAGATTTTGTACAGCCACACTTATGCAAGTCTTCTCTTATTGTGCACGCACGCACGCACGCTCACACACACACACACACACTCACACACAACTAAGCACAAAGAGACAGAGAACATATAAGTGCATACATGAGCACAGACAATCACTTGAAGCAAATACAAGATTGAAAGGCTGCCCTCAGATTAAATGCATAAAGCTGTATTTTGTAAATGGATCTTGTGTTCCATCTCATGCTATAGTTGATATGCATAGAAAAATTACAGCTAAAACAATAAAGCTTTCATTAGAAATCCAAATGCAACATTATATGCCAACCTCAAAAAAGGTTTGGTACATTATTTTGTAAAGTGATTAAAATAAATGCATATCTTATTGAAAATTACAATATTATTTCACAGCAAACTTACAACACAACAGAGGCAAATGTACCAGTTTAGGGTCCTGGATGCCTTCATGATATTATATCTTAAATTACATAAATTTTAAGAGACCATTAAAACACAACCCAGTCATTTTTAAGGTCATGCATAGGTGTTCACCTGTAGCTTACACTGTGGTTTCGCTTTTCCACAAACCAGTCTTCATTCCAGCAGAGCTTTGGGATTGGTCTGTGCCGCTCATGTCCTGCTCCAGCTCGAGCACAGAGGTTTCCAGGGTGCCGTTTGGGGCAGAGGCCCCTGGCACAGTGGTGGTGACACTGTTTAAAGGATAGGAGCAGCGCTTTGTTTCTCGCTCTGCAGCTGCTGCCACTTTCAAGTTGTCTTTGCTGGAGCATCGCCTCTGAGCACAATGCATGGCCACTCTGCTTGCAGCAGAAGGCGGCAGAGGGAAGGGTTTGCGGCTCCCACTGCTGCCGCCATCACTTCCCTCAGAGGGGCTGGTGGCCACTGACTCTCCCGCCCGCTTCCCATTTGTCAGCAGGCTGGCCTGGTTCTCTGAGAGGCTGTGGTGGATGCTGCCGTTCTCACTTGTGGCTTGCTTGTAAACAGCATGTGATGAACTGAGGTGCTCCGAGCCCGTTGGCCCTAAAGCTCCAAGACTGCCACCGCCTCCAGCAGTCCTCAAAGCTTTGAGACGATAGTGGCCTCTGCCCTCACCCCGATGATAATACTGACCATTCCCTTGTTTAGTTCTGCTACCTATTTTTCTTCTCTGGGGATGTACTGGGGCTGAAGAGTTAATAGTAGGCAGAATATTGTTTGTTGGCTTGGTGATGTTGTCAGTACTGGTGCTTGTGTTGTTGCCTGTAGGGGCACGTGATGTGTTGCTTGGATTGTCCTGTGCCACCTGCAACAAGTTCGTGAGTTTGCAAGGCCCAGTTCCAACACTGCTGATCCCACTTGGTGTGGACGATGACCTGGCAGATGAGGAGTTGTGAGAGTCAACAGGTGGGTGGCAGCTGATGTAGAGCTGGGATCCCTGTTCAGAGGTCTGCACTCCACTTCCCGTAGTGCAGGTGTGTGTGTAGGTAGATATAGGTCGAGAGCGATGATAGCCTGGGCAACAAGCCAGCCATGACGCCTGCACATCAAGACGGCGGAAACAGTGGTGCGCCACCAGAAATGCCCCCAAAACTGTGGCGACTACACCATAGAGACAGCTGAACAATAAGCTAGTGTGGCCCGTTAGCCACACTGTCATGGCCCCGCAACACCACAGAGCCACAAAAAGGAAGTGGGTGGCTACCAGAACAGAGAATTGTGTCTTCAGTGAGTACTGATCCTCTGGAGGCACAACTGGGGTTATAGGTCCCCCTACTGAGTCAGTGGAGAGCAGGCTGGTGCTTCCTGCCAATGCAGGATGCCCCTCTGTCCCAGGAGAGGACAAGCTGGTTCCTGTGCATTCTTTGGTCACACGGTGCCTCAGGCGAAACACAGAGCACAGGAAATAAATCCAGGTCACCAGCACCACTAAGCCAGCAGGGACAAAGAAAGACCCAAGACTGGAGCGCCAGACCAGCCAGCAGCTGCAAGAAGCAGAAGAATGGAAGAAGAGTCAGAGCCGAACAAGGATAGCTTTGTGTGTTTGACACAGAATAATTCACTTCAGCACCAAACAAAACAACACAGAGTCAAATAGCTTAAGGATAAAATGTGATTCCCTTACTAAGGACTGTTGTCTCCGTAGTTGTTCACATTGACAGCTGCAGTGATTCCACAAATGATAAGAGGAACTCCATCAGCTATTAAATAGAACCTGGAAGGGCAAAATAAACACATCAACTAATTCAAACTTTCTTACATAGGAAGCAGTTTGACCTTTGACCTTAATCTAATATACAATATTTTAAACTGTAATCTTTGTTTCAGGGATTTTTTTTTCTCTGATTGTCTGTAGTCTAACAGAATTGAGACCTACTCTGTAGGGGTCAGAATAGAAACAAGACATCAGTGATTTATTACAGCTATGACCCCATGTGGTTGGGTGAGCAGCAAAGAACTGGCTAGAGATCCAATGAGGTCACGGGCCTCGTGTAAAAACTGCAGTTTTAAGATCACAGGCTCAGGGAAAGTGGTTGATGAACCACCATGAATCACCCTGTTCATATTGATGACAACTCTCACTGCTTCTTTAGTGTTAGCGTCACACATTCTTCATCTACCCAGCTCGACATTCATCTAGTCGTATAACCTTTTGGGCTTACAGTTCCATACAGTTATGTAGCCCCCTCCCTCCAGGTTTTCTAAAAACAGAGGGACTTTGGTTTTGGGGCACAAAGGCTGTCCTTGATACTGCACAGTTTGGGTGGCCCTGGTCAAAAACTCCTCCAGCTGTCTAAAACATAAACCATATTGACAGCAAACAATAATGTCGCGGTACAAGAAGTGGGTGGAGGCGAGCTTGCTGACCTGAGCATAGGTCGCTGAGTGGGTGGAGCAGGAGACTCTCCCTCTGTCTGTTGAGGCATTCTCCACACGGCCTCTTTGTAGATGACCCTGGCACTGACTCCGATCCACAGCAGCGCCGACAGCGAGGAGTAGTGGAGAGCAATGCCCACCTGTCAAGTATTGCAGGCGCATTACACATGAAGCTCACATGAGTCTAAAATAAATGCATGTTCAGTATGTTTCCAAAATTAAAAAAAAACAAAACTTACTGCCTGGCAGACCAGAGGGTAGCTGGTCAAGCTTATGCCTCCTGCATAAATTGCTGTTGTCATGGCGATGTGGAAACAGGTATTCAACAAGGTGTGCCAACTTTTTCTTGATATGTGAATCGAACTGTTAGAAAGAAAATGAATGAGGAGAAGCAGCAAAGAGCCAGCAGTAGCTGCAGTATGTTGCATGAGTGCTTTAGTACCTGTGATGTAGAATGTGAGTGATGATGATGGTGAAGAGGCAGAGCAGGAGTGCTGCAGTGCAGGCGTAGACCACAGGGTGGAGCACTCTCACAGGGATCGAGCCGGAGTTGGGGAAATCAGGCACCTCCTGGGAGGAAAGGAATCACACACAGACCAGATAAAAGTCTCTTTCAGCCGTGGTGATTCTAAATAAATGATTAAATATTTAAGCTCCATCTACCTGCAGCACAGCGTAGTTGCTGAGGACAGCGCAGCGCATCGTCGAGGTGCTGCTGTCACTGTGGACAAGCTGACAGCCCTCCTGACTCCAGCCTCCATGCTTCTCCGGGCTCCTCAGGCTCCACTGAGCTGCCACCGCATCCGTACCAGGGGACAGGTGACGCAGGGACACCCAGATGGGCTCAGAGTAGTTCGACATGCTGCAGCCATCTGTCACAGAAAGGCAGAAAATAATCAGCGTACAACTATGTGAAGTTACTCTTTGTAATCTAAATATAAGATATGAACATAAATATGTTTGTATTCATTTATATCTTTAGATGTGCTGGTTTGAGACACACAGTACATTCTATCTTTTCTAAAACGTGTGTTTTGACAAAACTTTTTAAAACAGTGAGGCGGTGTCTTACCAAGGCCTACAAAGATGACAGGAGTGTTGACGCTTCGTTTGCGGGAGTGTTCAGCCGCATTACTAGAGTTTGGCAACAGAGGAAAAAAGCTTCCAGTTCGGAAAGCTACAAACTGCAGCTTACAGTCTGCAGCGGCGTCGGGAGGAAACAGATTCATTGGAAGAGTCACTGAGGCCAGGGCTACAGAATTCTGGAGAAAACAAGAAAGTAGCCGCAAATTTTATATTTGATGAAATACAAACAGGTAAACTTTATTTAGCGGGTTGCTATTTGCTTCTTCCTCACCTTCATGGAGAAGTTGTTGAGGGAGGTGTTGTGGGAGCCGGTGCTGCAGCGGAAAAAGAGCTGTTGTTCATTTGCAGATTCTGACATCTCCACTCCTGGCCGATACACCGACGCCTCACGACGGTGGTATGCAGTGCAGGTCATACCGGTGAAGTGAGCTGTTCGAATTAGGTGGGCCTCCATCACAATGTTCTTAGACACCTGCACAAATCAATTTCAAGGGGTAAGGAACAGGTTCAGATATTGTAATTCAATTAAACAACAAGAATGGAAAATCAGAGGAATTCACATTTTGATTGATTTTATCACTAAGCAAACTCAAAAATCAACAAAAATACTTTTAGGCAATTAACAATAACTAAACTGTATGTACACAAAAGATAAAGATTGATAGAACTCCCTACCATGGAGAAGTCCTGGGCATGACTGTGCAGCTGAGGCCAGGCCAGAGTCTCCAGAGAGTAGACGATGGAGCTACACGCCATATTTTCTCTCTGGGCAACTGCAAGGATCTGGTCGTCCACCTGCATCAGGTTGCTGCCCATCTCAACCATCATCTCCGACAACTGGAACAAGCACACACAGAAACGTGTACCACAAAGATCTTCAAACATGAACAGGTTTTCATCCGTAAATTGAAATCTCTCACCTCTCGCAGCTGTTTGACATATTCCATAAACTTTTCCATGATCTGCGCCACGTACAGCACATCTACAGAGTCGGTGAAACCCGTGGTCTCCAGGGTGTATGATCGCACTTTATCTGCCACAGTGACCGCATTGGACGCATTGATGGGCCTCTAAAACACAAAGGGGAAATATAGTGAGGATACATGTCATCGTGTCACGATTCTCATCAGGAAGTATCAGCTGACCGCCGTGCTGACCAGGATGAAAGTATGCAGAACACGAGTGATCCCGTTGGTGTAGTGACAGTTTGAGTAGTCACCCTCCTGCCACTTTCCAGAGCGGTCACAGTATCGAGAGGCCTTTTTCTGCTCCATTTCCGCTTCCACAGTCAGGGAGGGGTAACGCAGCTGTAGGCAGTACTGATGAGAGGTGATTCCTGCCAGAGTTCTCGGCCACCTGTGGAATAAAAATAAACATTTAGAGGAACGCTGAGCCCTAAATTGACTGAGAATGGTGCATTTACAGTGCTGTGGAAATGTTTGAAACCACTACTTTGCTTTGAAAGATCCAGTTTTTCTTGTAATCTTCAAAAGTGGTCTTGATCAATAGCTCTCCAGGGTTTTTTGAAGTTTTTCAAAAAAAATTGTGTGTGTGTGTGTGTGTGTGGGGGGGGGGGATTTTTTGTGTAGTTCCCCATGAAAGCATATTGCGCAGAGTCTAAACTTTAAAAGACTTTCAGAAAGCCTTGACAACTGTTGCTCAAGACTGCTTTAAAGACTGCAAGAAGGTCTTTCTTGGAGGAAGCAAAATGACTTTTGCATAATACTGTAGTTTGATATATATGAAGTGATGTCACTGTAACTAACCTAAACTCTCCTCGGTTGTTGATGACTTTATCTTCCGGACAGAAGGTGGCACTGTTCTCCAGAACTACTATTTCAACAGAGCGAGAGATGTTGCCCCGCCCAGTAGTAACCACACACTCCCATTCACCGCTGGCCTCCACATGGACGATGAATAATATCAGCTCACTGGAGGAAGATACCATCTAACACGTTACCACCAGATACTGAACTGGAAAACATTCCTTTTTTTACACATTTCCAATTGGAAATGTAATAGAGAAACATATTTGAATGCATGGCAGTGTTATCAAAGCAATGTGTCCAATTAAAGCACCAAGAGGGGCTCCAGTTACTGCACCTAGTGATGAAGGTGCAGTCATGCACCACACTGTTCTCCAGCTGAACTCCCATTTCAGGGTCAGAGGTCACCATTTGACCATTGTGGCGCCAGTGTAAGCTGGTGATCTTGTCCACCAAGGCAGCAGTGCAGTGGAAAGGCAGCCGGTCGCCCCTGAAGACCACCTGACGCTGGGACGGCAGCAGCGACAGGGTGTGCAGCTCCATTGGACCATCTGAGCAACATGGTGGGGAAAGATGCAGATATGGCTGTTACATATTTGCTCTAAATTATTTCTCCTGCTCTCACGCCATACCCAAACTAAGTTAAATGTTCCCACAGAAGCTGTTATTCGTTCTAAAGCAGATTGGATGCAGACTGCAACAATTTGTGAACACAACCCACACGGTAAGCTGTCTGGTACTTTTAGAAATATGTCCCTGCTGAGCTGCTGAGGTAAAGCTTCTAAAATAGCTGAGATGGTTTTGAGCTTTGTTACGCTGTGACTGTCATTCACAAGGTAATTGTCTGTGAAATAACGTGCCTCACTGATGTGACATGCTATACCGAGACTTACCACAGCTCAGCTGGCTCTCCTTCAGTGCACGTAGGGGCTTCCCTCTCAGGCTCCTGGGATAGGCACACAGGGTTTCATCTCCCAAACGTGCTGAACTGCTGCGAAAGAAGCTCGGCACCCAGCGCAGGCCGCAGTCACAGGACAGGTAGTCTGAGTTGAAGTTCCTGTAGAAAAAAATGTATATATTATTTACAAAGGAGCTCAGGTTCAGTCAAACTTTTAACATCAGCTGTTTATAATGTACTCATATATGAAAGTCTTGTTGCATATTTTCTGTCTAAAATGTGTTTTTGCATATACCTTATTTGTAGTTTTGACCTCAAAATGAGCTGACTTACCTGACTGGCAAACAGGTGCAAGTTTGCACCGAACTGAACTTTTGCAGAACAGATTCACAAGATATTCGAATTAAAGATAGCCAAGGTATTACACAGTAAACTGGTATCCAAACTATTATCACCTGCTGCCATAAAAAGTGGGCAATCATGTGATTGTTTGTGTCTTTTTGTGTGTTCATTTTTCTGTCTGTTCGCAAAATATCTCGTGAATCAGCGTCTAATTTTTTGTGAAACTTACAGAAAGTAATCACTGGATGTAAATCTATAGCTAATTAACTTTCGTATACAACCCAAGACAAGATGTTTGCAACAGCTACAGACTTTAACAAACACAAAAATAGCTATAACTCTGTTATAGCTGTGGTGTGGTCGTAGCTAAGAGTCATCCCTAGAACATACTCCAAGTGCTAATAGATTGCACAACATCTTGTCATATTGTGTGAGATCACACATAATGTTTTCTTCATGGTTTAACTAAACAGAACTGCAACAACTTCATCATTTCTCAACATGAGATGATCTCTGACATAAGAAATGGCAGCCTTTTGTTGATATTTTACCTGATGTTCTTCAGTGTAAAATACACCAAAGTCTTGACAAAATGATGATTAACGGAAACGAAATGTTGTCTTTGTCTTAAATATTTATTGTTCGCCCAGCTACAGCTCTTTACACTGCGACAGCGTGCTTGTGAGAGTTCCTACCAGCAGGTTTTTAGTACTTACACTACTTTGAGAGACGGCAACTCCTCAAACACTCCACGATCCAGGGTGGATATGATGTTCCCAGAGAGGTAACTGACAAAACACAGATTAGACATGAAACGATTTTTCTCAGACGCTTATGAAACAAGTCAGAGAGTGCAACATTTTAACGTGACCAATTAATCTGTGTCTTACAGTTTAGTGAGATTGGTGAGCCCCTGTAACATGTCCGCCGTCAGACAGCCGATGCGGTTGTTGGAGAGGTCGCTAAACGTGTGAAAAAACCAAGGAATGTGTTAGCTCTTTTCAAATGAATAACTCCTCAGCAACAGATTGTTATGCCTTGACTCACCAACATTACGTTAGTGATGTCAAATCTAATATTAAATTATCCATACAACAGACAGGCAAACTGTGAAGGCCCAATTCTGAGCATACTTATGTTGATTTTCCCTCCTGGACTCTTTTCCTAAACATAATCTATTGAAAAAATACAAACACATCTTTCAAAATCACTGAGTTAAAATTAAATAAGCATGATAACAGTCTCAAGCACTTTCCCTTATCAGGACCCCATAGGTCCCGAGTGGAGGTTTATCATCGGCGGGGTAAAGCAGGGCCCCTGTTCTGCAGTCCACCACTGAGTGTGATGTATAGCTGCAGCCAGAGAGGGATCTGCTCTATTGCACCTCTGACACTACCCAGCAGAGAGCTGTCCAGAGCATGTGTTTATCTCCCCCTGTTTGTTTTGAGAAGCCCCAGACCTTGCAGGGAAAATACAAGCAGGGGGAGGAGGAGGGATAAGGAGTCACACGGTGCAGCGCAGACAAACACTTTCGACCCACTCCACAACCAAACACCAGTGTCCAGAAATCAGAGGAGCGAGCGGCTGCAGAGGGTCGCTCAGTCACATCCAGGGACTCGTTAAGAGCCTCGAAAAAAAAACCTTAAGTCCTCTCAGAGGTGACAGAGATGACAGGCTATAGGCCTTCAGCAGACGTCAGCAGAAATATTTCGCAAATGGAGCTTTTATGGTCACAGTAATAGCTCGACGTAATGCATAACATCTGCTGTGAGCTGCCAGAACAGTGTATATGTTTGTTCGACTCAGCTACTGTTAATCTTATGAGCAGCTGTAAACAAACTATCTCTTACCAAACATTTAAAGCCAAACTGTCTGTGTTTGTTGCTCTGGATCTAACAGCACTGTGAAACGTGCTATTACCCACTTACAGTTTCCGAAGCTCAGGCAGGCCTTGGAAGGCTCCAGGCATGATGGTGCTGATGAGGTTGTGTTTAAGATCCCTGGAAACAGAAAAAAATAGAATATTAAGCAATTACATGCAGGGATGATGATGATGATGATGATGATGATGATGATGATGATGATGAGTACAGGATGTCTCTACATTTTGGGATTTCAAGACACTTTGGTGGTCAAATTCTCTGCATTAATTTTGGAGCTGGAGCCGATCTCGTCATCAGCAATTAAAACAGGAGGGAAAAAAAATCCTCCAAGCTCTGGTCATTATAATCACAGAGGTTCACAGAAATACAAGTAAAAGGATGTTAAAAATTAAAGACCTAGCATTACTCGAAGAAATGCATATGGCATCTTGTGTTGGCTGGGGTCAATTAGCTGTGGAGGGTATCTTGAATTAGGGTGACTCCAAAACTTAATCAGGTATAGAACCACATCTAATGATTACTTTCTGAAAGTTTCTATAATATCTGTACAGTGGGACATGAAATATTTTGCAAACAGAGTTGACATTGATGGTCAATATTCCACAATGTGTACTGCTCTGAGTATGTGTTAAGGGTGCTACTACCACACCAAAATCTCATGTTAATAGTTGTGTTATAGCCGTTTTATTGATCTCCGTGTTATTTGACTGTGGTGGCCATCTTGAAGGTGGTTGGCTGGACGGATTTTAATCAGCCTAGTGGTTCATGAGGTATTTTGCTAACAGACTGACACAGTTGACTCTAACAGTGAATAGCAAAGTTTTAAAAACAGATGTTGCACGATCAGTTACACTTTGTAGTCTGTGTTGGGAATGACTCTCAGCTTGTAACAGACAAAATCTGAGTTCAATATCAGTAAAATTGTCTCAGTATATTAATTTTTATTTTTTGCTAATGTTGCTTAGCTGTGGCGACCATCTTGAATGTGTCGAGGTATGGGGAAAAGGAGGCGAACCCAGAGCGCAGACTCGTAACGTGAAGAAACAAATTTATTAAACTAAACGATAAACGAAACAAAGGGCTGTTGAGGCAGCAACACAAAAACTAAATCCAAGAACTCAGAGAGAAAACGTACAACCAGGACAGGACCAAGGAACAGACAGAACTACACGATGAACCAGCAGAGAAGCGGAGTAAATGACCGGGTTTTAAACACAGAGGATCATGAGTAAGTGGGCACAGGTGCGTGATAATCCGTACTGACAGGTGGAGGTGGGCGTGGCAGAAAACCAAGTTTTGACTGAGGATGAAAAGAAAAACACAGGAAACAGAGACAGCACAAAAATGAAACCAACAAAGATAACTAACAAAAACCAAGAAAAACACAAAGAAAAACTCAAAACTTCAAAGAATGAGGTCGACTCCAAAAGTTAATCAGTTGTAGATGTACATCCAGTGATTACTTTCCGAGAGTTTCATTAAAATCCGTCCACTCGTTCATGAGATGTTTTGCTAACGCTACAGACAAACGGACACAAGTGCGCCTCCCCACACACACAGACACAAGCAAAAACACTATCACCTCTTGCTTTTGGTGGTAAGAGATCACTAAAACTGAAAAAACAAAATCTGCCAAAATTGTTTTTAAATTTCAAACATAAAATGATAATAAAGAAGCAGAGAAGCATTACTAAGCCACGTTTCCTTCAGCAGAACCCAGCAGATTTTGATGCATTCAGACATAATTTTTTTCCCATCAGCCACCTGGATTTAGCACAAGCATGAGCCAGAATTTTATCAAATACTAATTTTAGTCAGATTATTAGTTGAATCAAATTTTACCAGCAAAGTATTGTTATTTTTTTCATTTTCAAAAAAAGGCAGAATCCTAAAAATATTAATTTCTTAAACTGCTACTGAAGATCTTTATGTATCTTCACACCTCGCTGATGTATTAAAAACTCAAACCTGCATTAGATTTTGCTTCCAAGACTTATTTTTATAACCAGGTGGAAATAGTTGAGTTAAATCAGATTCAAGGATGTATGGATATCAAAAAGACATGTGATCCATGTTCCAGTTGGATTTTGTCAGAGAACCATTTCCTTACAGGAGTTTAAGCTGCATTTTTGTCTCGATCTTCTTTAATCACTGTGGCTTAGCGGTGTGGAAGTCCTCGGGGGACTTTCTGGTCTTTTTATTGTTTTTGTTTGTTTCCACAAAGACTGACTGTCATTGCTGTTTTTGACCACTCTGCCTCATGCAGCGTAAACCCTCGAGCAACTCTAAACCACATCGTCCATTTTCCAAGAGATGAGGGTGATTTGGGTTTTTTTTTTTATTGGGAGGGGTTGGGGGGCAAAGTTGGAGAAATTGTTTTAGAAAAATGACTTGCAGCAAAAGAAATTACAACATGTGGTATGGTTGGGATATTGTCAGAAGAGCAGGGGTTTGCGTCTTGGCCCAGTTTCTCCCTGAGTCGTTGCTCATATTTGGATTACAGGCAGGAGACAGTTTATAATGATGGCGCAAAAACTCTCTGGCCTCAGACCAAAGCATTGTCTTGGATGGGACAGCCAAGTTCTGTAAATGTGTCCGGCCTTATGAGACACAACATATTTGTAAATCTGTGAAAACATAGAGACACATCGGTTGTAGATCTAGAACTATAAAGTAAATTAAAATTAAACAATGGATTGAAAACAAAGACTGTATTCGATGGAGAGCTGCAGTGCTCCCTGGTGTGTGTCAGTGTGTGGCCTTGTAGGTCTGTGTGTCCAACTCTGAGTCTCCATGTGTCTCTGTGTGTCGGTAGCTGGATGGGATTTGTTGACCAGAGCGACGGGAGAACAATACTTCTGTTTCCAGTCTGCGTGTCGCAAGGCTCATTAGTGCAGCGCTGAAAGACGAAGCTCTGCCCACCATTTCCTCCCTCCGAGGTCCGTCTCTCTCTCTCTGTCTGTCTCTTTCTCAAACACACACAAGCAGGCATCTGCCGTCTAACACTGACAAACATCAGTTTTCCATCAAACAATAATCATTATATTCAACTCAAATTAGGTGATTATATAGAGATCTTAATTTCCAACGTGTTTTCCATTCTCCTCGGAGATGAAAAGTTAGCTTGTTTTGTTTTCTTGTAATGTCTCGCACTCAGAAAGTTCTGCTTTAAATAAAGTCCATCTCACTAAAATGACATTTTACATCTGTTAATATGCATTGACATCCATTCTGTGCAATGAAAAATGCCATTAAAAGAAAGAAAGAAACGTTTTCTGGGCCTCGGCAATACAATGATGCGTAATAATGTTTTTTAACTCTCAGAGTATATTGCTGTAAAAGTAAATTGGCGTTAAATCTTTCAAGTTATAACACAGATAGATATATGTCTTTAGTGTAAAGTGAAAATTAGGAGAAAGCATTTATTTCCAAATCACTTGAACTCTGTATCTATTTGACAACCTAATTGATTGATTTATGCTGCAATAACTTGCTCAAATAAGCAAAGCCTTTTCTTGAAAATGTGTAAATAGTGTTCAGATGGATAGTTCACAGATGTGCAAGATGCCCACTCCACATGGACTGATAAAATACAACAACATCCAGGATGATTTAAACCCTAAATGGATAATTCAGATTTCTGAAAGTGGGGTCTGTGGAAAGGTTATAAAGGTTATAAATAGTTAATATCTCACCTGTTGTAGATAGCTCTTTGAACAACCTCAGTTTGGAGAAAGAGTTCATTTTTTTACCGTATTAACAAGCTAATGGCTGGTCTTAAAAATAATTATATTTATACTTGCAAATGCTACCTAATGAACAAATACATCACTGTCAGCTTTGCATTATACAGTTTTTGTGTTGAAAATATTAAGATATTTCTGCTGAAAGCAGAACACCACAACTAACTGCTGGTGCAGCTATTTCAGCTTTATTAAAAAAACTGACTGACTGGTAGTTCATCAGTCTGGTCAGAATTTACCTCTTTTTTTCCAAATCGAGGTCACTCAAAGAGCTATCTACAACAGGTGACATATTAACTGTTTGTAATCTTTCCACAGAACCCCTCCAAAAGGCCTCTTCATGATTCCTTTCTCGTTAGATGAGAAGAAAGGATATTTGCAAATGCACAAAAATATTTTTAGGTTTTGATTCAGGAGACTTCAAGACAATTTTCTAGCGCACCTCAGTCCATCAAGCTTGGACTGAGAGAGGGCAGCTGTGCGCAGATCTTTTCAGCAGGAGCTCATCATCAATAAAAATACCAAAATGTTGATGCTCCAAAGACAATCACAACTCACGTGTGACCAAAAAGGTTTTATTGTTGTTAGACAAGTTTTACTTCACTTTGAAGTCTTAGTGGAACATGGGCATGTCTGAAAGCCTCTTATAGTCTGTGTGAAATATTTGATAAATGACCTTTACATGTAATATAAAACTAACCCATCCATCCATCCATCCATCTATTTTCATTACCCGCTTCTCCATTCCAGGTCGCAGGGAGCTGGTGTCTATCCCCAGCTGTCATATAAACCTAACCATATACACGAAACAGTCTGAATTTGTGGTCAGGCTTCAAAGAGTGCGTGTGTGTGTGTGTGTGTCTCGAAGGGTTTTAACAAAAGCCCACTAACTCTGATACACTCTCTTATCAACAAGACGGGGAATGTGAAGGACTTCATCACAGACAACAGGATCTGTGGCACCACACTCAGCTCCTGCCACCAAAACAATCCCTTTTTTCAATTTCAGCTGCTGCCCCTCGCTACTTTGGCTGCAGACGTCTGATTTTGTTTTAAGACCTTCGGTAACTGCAGCTCGGGCAGGCCTCACCTCCCACTCAGGCGATGACTTGTCTCTGTGCCCTTTGGAGGAGCCTGTGCCCTCCCTGACAACAGCTTCACAGCTCAGCGGCCTTCACGTCGATGAAAACAGCTGTCACCGAGTGAGAGGATAACAGCAGAGACAAGAAAGACTTCAAAGCCTCATGTGCGCCGAGCATAAAAATATCAAACTGGGATTCTGGACATTTTTACTGTTGCTTTTCTTTTGTGCAGTCCTCAGCACCAGCGTGTACTTCTTTAAGAAGCTACATTATTGTTGGGGAAAAGATACCTTTTTTTTTCTTTTTTTCTTTTTAAGAGCAGTGCTTTATCCCCCTTCACCACATGTAGCCTGTATGATTGGATTGTGACAGACTCAAGCTCACTCTCAGCCCAAAAGGAGGCATTGTCCAACACCAGAGGCTGCCATTAAGAATGTGCTTTTTTCCCTCACAAACTCCTCCTGATCAATGGGGCCGGTCCTCTGCCATTCTGAAGAGTTATCGCTCTGTGGGTGCAAGGGATGAGCACCTGGGCCTCATGCAGCCTGGAGAGGAGCGATGTGCTCGTATTGGGAAGCTAGGGGGTAATAATGAAGATCTGTAAAGAGCCCCAGACACGAAGAGCTCCATTATCAGCAGCACAGCAGCAGCAGGGACTGGAGTGCTGACATTGTCTGGGCCTCGGGCCTGAAGGAAGCAGGGAAAAAGGCCGAAGCCAAGCAACGCTACTCATTATCAGCAGACTGGAATCAAGAATTTCCTGTTTTCTGTTTTGTTTTGTTTTGGGGTTTTTTTAAGACATGACATTAAAAGGCTAACACTGATACTTTAAATGTACTTTTGCCTTGAAGCAAAAGCCTGAAGTCAAATCTGGATTGAAGGTATGCTGGAAAAAATAGGCACCATGGTTCCTGACAGAGGTCATTTAGAAAATTTCTGTGCTGCGTGTCATTTCCTGTCTGGTTGCCGTCTCTCACAGAGGCCCTTGCTCATTTATTTTTACAGTTTCCTTTTTCTACTCTTTTTTACTAGCTAGCTTTCCCCTGTAGGGAGGGGCAGGTGGGTTAGCGGATTCAGAACGAAGCAAAATTGTCCCTGTGTATGGCCCCCACCTCCCTACTCAACACACTCTCTCACAATGGGGTCTCTGTAATGCAGGCCCCCAAACGCACTCTCGCCTTCCCCCAAAAACAGGAAACCAGGATTTGCAGAGCTCTTGTTTTTCCACTAATTTCCTGCTATACTGCTCCTTCCCCTGATTATTTTCTTTATTTTTTTTCTCTGGTTCCTCTCAGATTGGATACACTCGATCAACATTTTCTCTGCAGTCGTGAAAATAACTGCTTTGGTGCAGCCAGGAATCTAAAAACACGAGATAGATTTTTATTCTTTTCATAAATCTGTTGTCTTCTGGGCTGCCAGTGAACACCTGCTGAAGATATTTCTTTTGAAACACAAACAGCTTGTACTCAACTTGTACTAGTGACTGACATGGATCTGAACTGTGGATCCAAATGCACCATCATTAGCTGAATTTACAGAAATACCAACATACTTTTACCAAAGTCCAACATTTCCTGAGTTGATTATATGTTTCTATAATCTGCAGCAAGAAGAGATGGAGGCTTTTCTGCCAAGGAAAATGCTGGAACCATTACAGACTCCAGTTTGAGGTTTTTGAGGGGCCAAACTCTGTGGATTTCATAAGACCTATACCAGCAATCAAAGCATTCAGAAAGTTGAGTTATGTATTTAGTGAAACATAAATAGATTTTTACTGTAATATTTGTTGAATTTTCTTTGTTGACCTAAAGTTAAGAAGATCAGTTTTCTGGTTGGGGTTTCTTCCAGTGAAAACTATAATTTTGTCAAACCGAGTCAATAAAACAATATGTTTGAAGAGCAAAGGACAAACTGATACCTTTGAGTCTCGTTTTAATAAAATATTTTCAGCCAGTAGGTGGACTACAGCCTGCAGAGGGTGTCAGATGGGAGGAACAATAAGAGATAGAGAGGGTTGAGAGAACAGAGATGCAGAAAATCAGCGAAGGAGCACAAACGGAAGTGGGGGAAGTCAGTCCAGAGAAAGCTCAAGTTCCTTCAGAGGAAAATGCCATTGAAATCATATCAAGTTTGCCCAAAGAAGTGTGTGTGAGAGAGTTACTGTCATACAGTCTAAAGCATACAATTTGGTAATGGGCTTACGGGGGGGCTTTCTGGCTGTTTCAATAAACCCCCAGAGCCATGACTGAGCTAGGCTTGCAATACAAACACACCCTGTTCCTTCAGTTTATCTGAGAGACACATCTGGAGTCTATCAACTCCAGCAGCACCCCCTTTCTGTTTCCACTCTCCAGCACGCTTAACCCCTTCCTCACCCACTCCACCCCTTCGTGTCACGCAGTCTTATTAGGCCATTGTTGCCTAACCAGGAGCGACTCGACGGTGTGTGTGTGTGTGAAAACACACATTATCACAAATGTTCGTTTTTTTCTGTTACCAAGATGTGTGACCTCCACACCTCCCCTTTGCTTTCTTCGGAGTGGTGGGCTTCGACAATCTGAACCTTATCATTCCCAGATTGTCCTAATCAGAAAGTCCTCTTGCAGTTCCTTTAAATTCATAATTATTTGTACATGCTATAATAATCACAGTTCAAAAAAGACAAAGTGGATGAGAGTACTTTTGTTTTCTCCAGTTCTCCTTCCATTTTCCTCCCTTTCTTTCCTCTAATTGACCATCTGTGGCCGTCTCAGCTCCTCTTCCTCTTTGTCAGATGGTAAAGTTGTTTAAGTTGGACCTCTTCCTAACCCCAGCTGCTCAGAATGGTAGGGGCAATTTCAAGGTTGGCTTAAGAGAAACTCAGTAGCTGAAACCAAGTGGCCACTCTCCGAAAGTAGATGCTATCAAATCAAACCCATACAAATTACTGCAGGCGTTCATAATTGCAGCGTTAACTGAATGTATGGTTTATTGTAAAGTATGTCTGCACATATTCGTGACAAATGAGCACACACTCTTATATGTCCTGCCCTTGAAAGAAGGAAAAACGACTCAACAAGAAAACTGTGATTATCTACCAGGATATTTTGCGCCCATAATCCTTTGCAGTGCATCAGGTAGACTCATTTAATGCACATTCTTACTGCAGAGGTCATTTCTGACTTGGCTTTTTATAAAGTCTATCATAGTGCCAACACCGCAAGCCTCTGAACAGTCCTAACCACAAACCTCACTCCTGCCTCTCAGACCTGTCCACTACAGACACCCCGCTGCTACCTCATCCATCATCAGAACTGCCTTTGCCCCCCACACCCCCACCCTCACTCCCTCTCTCCATGTGGGACGAACAAACCTGATAATGAGGGCCCCTTGTGCCCTTCCCGCCTGTCCCGTGTCCCATAGTGCAATGGGGCCCCGTTGGACAAGAGCCAAACTGCCTCGGCCCTCTTCGCTCATTATTCTCATTACCTTCCCTCAAATCAGCGCAGGACAGGCTGCTGGGATCTGTCCACAACTCATAAACGTCTTGGCTCGTTAGTGCAGCTGCCAGCGAGAGCTCCCGTCACGAAGGGTGTGCGCAGAGGTGGAGGTACACAAATAGGTGCATAAGAGCACTATCAAAGGCCCGATGGTGGATATTAATGTTATTGACCAAGCACAGAGCGGGCACCGCCACAGAAGCAAGGTATGATTAAAGCCGTGCATTCATCCCAGGAGCTGTAATTGCTTGAGGTATTTCAAGATCCAAATGTAGCTGTTGGATGGCAGGTCTATTTAAAAGAGCTACAAAAACACAGTAGTCCAATAAAAGGGCAAAAACAAACAAGCCTAAATTGCTCCTCTGTATTTGGGTGGTTTGGCAGGTTTTGAAGGCAACAGTCGCTTCGAGGAGTTTTGTCCCAATGAAAGGGCTAAGTGTGTAGATTGTGGCACTGTTTGGCCTGTGAGGCCTGAAGGAGGGTGGCCTGCCGAGGAGCTGGATTTTCCAAACAACGGCAGATCACACTGCATTCGACTCTCGGCCGATGTCTGGAGTTGAGATGTGAGTGTGTGTCTGTGGAGAGAGTTACCAGGCTCGTTTGAAAGGAGGGAAACTGCCCATACTAGGAAACACACTCCAGAGTTCCTGTAGAACTCACAACATGAGTGTGTGTGAAAAGTGTGTGCAGTTTGAGGGGAAGGGGGGGAGCAGACTTTGTTTATCCTTGTCACATCGGGGCAGAGATGCAGTGTAATTCCCTGATGTGTGTTTACTCAGCCCCAGTGGGCTGGCCTTTGATTACAGCACTGACCACATCATATGAGTAAGCGTTCACTACTACTGCAAATGACAAGCACATGTAGACGCCATACTGGAAACAATGAGAGGGACCTGAAGAGTCGTGACAGGACGGGGAGACGAAACAAAACTGAAGCATCTCAGTGTGAAGGCGAGGTGAACCCAAACCTTGACTGTAAGCTTGCCACACGATTGATCGCATCAAACCTTTTCCACAACAGGCAGCAATTTTCCTATGAGCTCAGATGTAATTATAAGCTGTGCGGAGAGCTCAATTAAAGGATGGAGACGTCAGAGGGAATGAACAGACCTCCACCGCTGTGTGTCAGAGATCCGGCAGGGGCTGAAGCAGAGGAGTGAAATCAATCCCGTGTGATTTATGTTATCTCCTGTTTTTACACCAGATGCCTGCATCTCTCACTGTGGACCACAACTGTGTGCCTGTCTAAGTTCGTCTTACTGTTCGGACTGTTTCACCCAGATTTTTCATGAAACCTCACCCTGTAGCACCCCCCACCAAAACAGTTCTACTGCTGCACCAGGTACAGAGGCCAGGCTGAGGTTACCTCACCCTTTGACCCTTCAGCGCTATAAGGAGCCTTGTCCACACTTACAAAAACAAACATCATCATCTCACTTTACATCAAATCCTCTAAGCTTCTGCTCTGTTCTGGTTTAACTTTTATATCAAGTATGTCAAGCTGCATCAGGATCCAGTTGTGCTGTCTTCCTGTCAACAGGTTTATCTGTGTCCTTGGTGTGGGTGAGGTGAGAGCTTACATCTCGGCCCTGAAACTACCCGCCCCTTGTGTGCTCATGGAAAAAAAAGAGAGAGGAAAAAGAAAACAGCAATTTCTGCAAAGTTGGCTTTTGTTCTCGGCTGGCACATCTGGTGTGAGCTCCAGTAGGTAGGAACTAACAAGCTAACGACTGCAGCAAATTGCTGTATTTTTCTTTCTTTCAGCGTTTTCGAGAAGCTTGTTAGCTTCATGGGTGGCAGCTCCGAGTGCCATGTGGTAGTAATATCCCTTCAGCATGCCCACAAACCTCCCAACAAAATAAGGGTTGCTGCCAGACTGCGGGATCCACACTGGAGCTGAATGTGTGTTCCTGCGAAAGCTTTACTGGGATTTTTTGCCAGAAAAAAAAATGGTTTGGTGCGAAATAGACAAAACCTAGGAGGATACATGACTTCACAATATTCTTGAAGGTAGCAGCAGTCTCTAAGCTCCAATATGTTTGACCAGAAGACAAGATCTGATATTTGTCTTGAGGGTGTTAACCTAAAAGTTAGAAAACCTGCTTTGCAATCAAAACTACATGAGAGCAAGGAAAGTTTCCACTTGCATTTTTGTCACCAGGAGCCCTCTGCATGATATTAGTCATCTCAGAAAATATCTTGTCTATCACTTGTCTTGCACCCCATTTAAAGAGATTACAGCTCTGTGAAGGAGGGCCAGACTGTCTGAAAGCTGCAGGCAAACCTGCCAACACGAACCTCCTGCCAGAGATCTCTCTTATCTTGTCTCATTGGAGTGGGGTTTACCCAATAATGAAGGACCAGAGCATAATTATGTGAAGTTTTCAACATAACTCCGTGATATCCAGTCTGAGTGGATCATCCTCCCTGCTGGAAAGGAGCCCATCGGTGGATAAATGGACTCAGAGCTGCTTGAAATCAGCTCAGATCTCAGTGATACACTC
This sequence comes from Kryptolebias marmoratus, assembly GCF_001649575.2. Taxonomy (NCBI): domain Eukaryota; kingdom Metazoa; phylum Chordata; class Actinopteri; order Cyprinodontiformes; family Rivulidae; genus Kryptolebias; species Kryptolebias marmoratus. The sequence continues at coordinate 14,232,432 of NC_051430.1, read as the reverse complement.
GGCAAGGCCCGGGCCAGAAGCGAGACGCATTGCATAAATCGAATGTAAACAATATGCATGACAGAAGTGCAAAGCTAAATAAAGAAACAGAATACTCACAGCTTCTCCAGAGAGTTGAGTCCCATGAAGGATCCATTTTTAAGAACACAGATTTTGTTGTGGCTCAGTATCCTGTAATTAAATAAAAGCATATATACGTCAGTTTCACTGCTAGGGGTTCAAATTTAATTAACACGCAATAAACACAAATAAATATATAACGAGAACTGAAAAAGTGTCCACTCTGTGCTACAGTCATGAGGGATTAGCCTGACCAAACACTTTATCCAAGAGGCTTTCAGTGAATGTGGGGACAAAAAAAGGACATCGGGATCAAGAGGGAGCCTGTGATCTTGATAATCATGCTGCATATGTTTCCTACATCTAAAGAATGATTTTGCAGATCAAACAAATGTGGCACAGTTCTTGTTAATTATCTCTTACTAGCAAATCATTTTTGGCAAATCTTCAGGCCAGAGGTCAGAGTGCCGTGGGACACATTGGAATCACAGCTGAAGAATGCTTTGTCCAATATGGTCATTCAAAATGGACATTTTTAAGTAATCACTCTGCTCTGCCAAAAGAAGTGTGTGGAGACTTTCAGTGCTTCCTTTGCAGGAGTTATTCAGTGTTAAGAGCTTATCATTGTCCTTGAAAATCTTTTTTCATGGAAGACTGAAACAATTTTAGCAGAGCAAATGTTTGTCGGCTAAAGGAGAAGCTTAGTTCAGTCACAGCTGCTCAAACCTCAGCGGACCCTTGGTGACATTTTCCAAGAAGAAAATTGCTTGGAAAGAGAACACTGACAGGCGAAAAATTCTTGTTTTCCTTTCCACTCTTATCTCACAAAACACATTTAAGACAGAAAAAGCTTGGCTCCTTTCTTAGTGATTCAGAACATTAAAAAAAAAAATTCAATCTCTGGCATTTCTTGAAGGAATGCATATCGCCCGCTGCCCTGTTGTGCCAGAATTTTAGACTAATATCATCTCATATTGACAAATGAGTTGTAGCCAATTTGGTTTAAAATTAAAAATAACTTTTTATACAATCTGATCCAGTATCCTGAGATGTCACACTCAGGATATGGGTTGCAAATGAATCTTAGCTACTACCACATCATAGTTTAGCTCATTATTGGTAAATTTGACTAAGTTATATTAATTTTAGCGTTGGCTAATGCTGATTATCTATGGAAGTCATCTCGAATTAGGTTGGCTCCAAAAGTTAGTCCTAAATAAACACTGAATGATTACTTTCTGAGAGTTTCATTAAATCTGTTTAGTGGTTCACGAGATATTTTGCTAACAGGGAGTTAAGATTGACACCAACAATTAATGCAAAAGTTTTACGTTAAGATGTTGTGCAACATGTAGAGCTCAGAGTATGTGTTGTGAATTACTCTCAGGTATTACCACAACAAACTTCAGCACAATATCTGTAAAACTCACCAAATTCTATCTATTGATGTGTTTTCTAAAATCAGTTGGCTTTAGCGGCCATCTTGAATTGGGTTAGACCCCAATGTTAATCAGTTGTAGGTGTACATGCAATGATTACTTTCTGAAAGTTTTATTAAAATCCAATTACCGGTTCATGAGATATTTTGTTAACAGAAAGACAGAGTTGACTCCAATAGTTAGAGGCAAAATTTAAAAACTATTTTGTGCAATCAATTAGCTCCTTGACTAAAAGTTGGGGATCAGTCTTGGCTACTAACACACTGAACTGTAGCTCAACATCTGTAAAACTAACTGAGTTAGAGCCAGTTTTGTGTTTTCTCAGGTCAGTTGGTTGTGGCGTATGAAGCAAAAAGTCTGTTTTATTATTTCACTGTTTAGTCATAACCAAAGACCTGCTATATTCCAAGCATTATTTTAGGGAGACGTATTTCCTCATATTTTGGATCCACAGAGTCCTGCCGTGGCTACAGGCGGCCATCATTAACACCCCCTTCAGCTTCACCTCGTCTCTGCTCCCACCACACGGTGCTTAATGGGCTGTCTGTGACATTAAGTGCGTTCTTAATCGAGAGAGCCAAGCTGTGTGAGCGCCTTTAAAAGTGGGAGCTGACTGCGAACAGTCTGTGAGATTCACAGATTCAGCAGCAGCCGTCAGCGCCCCCCACACACCCTCCCCCCATACCCCACACCCCCTGTTTCCTGCCACATCAATAAAAACACTGCCTTCAGCTCTGCGCCTTCCACTTAATGGCCACATTTAATCGTCCAGTCTTGGTATGGTGGGACGAACTGGACTGACTCACCTCTTCACTTTAACTTTTGTCAACAAGCAATTTGAAAACCGAAGAAGAAAAAAAAGAAGGTCAATAAAAATTATTTTATGAGCACTTTATTTTTAGACAAAAATTATGAAAGACCGAGAAATTTATTTTTAAACTGGACTGCAACCATGGGACTGGAGCAGTTCCACTGTTAATGGCTGTAATAATACAATTAAGGTCGTTAGGCTATTTTATGATGCATTTAAGTCCAATTTTCCCTGTAATTCCATCTTTATTATAAATTGCGCTGTAAAGGGTATTTTATCCAAGCATCAGAAATAGAGCTCAGTCCAAATCAGAGTTATTTATGACTAAGAAAAAAAATAGTTCAGAAACCCTCAGGGAGTTTTTTATTTTAAAATAGATCGACGATATGTCTCAACATTTTGGACTGCATGTTAGACAAGAAGAGTCCTTTCGGGGCATAGCCCGAGTTTGAACCCGTGACTCCTGAGCCTTGAAGGTCTTTCACTTGACTTTGGGCTCAGAATCTCTTCTATAAATGGATGCAGGCCCGAGATGAAAGCTACAGAAGACCCGGAACTGCCTGAATAATTCAGTACAGATAGGAGAGGAGAAAGTCACATCTGGCAAAGACACAAGCTGTTTAACTCGACACAGACGGCTTAGATGCAGACAGTTCGTTTTGACTGAGCTTATTGTGCTGAGTAATGATTATTTGCAGGGTACGGCACTAAAAAAAAAATCAGTTCATGTATCGTCAAATATGGACAGATGTGCATATAGGCATGTGTACATTTGGGTTTTATCACTAAAATCTCTCAGCTGTGACATTGCAGCACAGAATTTTTCAATCAGCTTGATTATCTGTATACAAGAACTTGAAAGCTGACTTGTACAAACAAACAAAACGCGCAAAATGAGCTAACCGAATTCTTCCAACGAAACAACAAAAGGCGCAGATTTCCAGGAACACAAAGGAGCTACAGAACCTGGACGGTCCTGCAGAGTCCCCGAAGCCTGATGTTTGGAGCACAGTCGTAGCTGAAGCACATTGTTCTTTCATAAACACCACAGAGAGTGCAGCACTGAGAACGAGAGACAGGCAGAACGTCTGTAAACAGACAGAAATAGTCAGCATTCCCATAAGGCTAAACAGGAAACCCAGCCAATTAGCTGTTTGTGCAGAGAGCGGTCTCGGAGGTCAGGGGTTGTGGAGAGAGCCCTTCCGGGACAGCCATCAGACAGACAGAGCAGCGTCCGGATGGGAGGTGACGGCTGAGGCCCACCAGAGAGCATCTCTGTGTCTCTGCAGCACGTAAAGATCAACAGAGCGTCGCAAGAAGAGAGAATGAGGAGCTCCTCCATCAGGGAGGGACAAATATCAGAATCACAGCCGACTGAACACGAGTGGACGTAAGAAACAGAGAATCTGCCTTTAAGAGCTTTTGAACGTACGCTACGAGACCTGGCCTCCCACTAATTCAGTCAGATTATATTATAGATGGTATAAGCACTGCATTCACCATCTCCTACTTCTTTTAACCCCTTCAGATCACAATGGGCTCTCAGAAATTAGATGAACTAATTGAATCCATCTAATTATGGAAAAAGAAAAAAGAGCACAGCTACATACCAGGCTCCAGGCTCCTGTTCAGCCCGTTTATGTAATTCATTTACAGAGAGATCAAAAAGCAGGAGGTCATATGGAGAGAGACAAATCCCAGAGAAGCACAGACACCGGCTTGTCTTGGGCTCAGAAAGTACAAAGACACAAATACAAAATATATAGAAAACTCGGGCTCTTCTTTTGCAAGGGGAAAATGATTTTATGACATACATGTTTATATAGATATAATAACTGTGTACTTTTCAGCTCTTTTTTTTTTAAATCGTCATATGGTCAATTAAATGTTTTTGAAACTTTCCAAAGCTTCTTCACTTATCTTTAGTGTGACAACGGGAAAGTCTTTAAACAACTCAGTGTAAGTCTGAGAAAGAGGACTTGCAAATTTACACACGTCCAAAAATGTCTCTTAAGTTGTTTTTAAACAACACTGTGGTCCAAAATCACCTTCTGGCCGGCTTTGAGTGTCAAGAGCAACCTTGAAATGGACAAAACACAGATCTGCTGTGAACTGGAAGCTGAAGAAACGTCTGCGTCTCTCTTTAAATTCAAATAAGTCGTAAATTGCTGAAGACGAAGAGGCTGCCGTCCAACAAACGATGTCAGACTGGTGAAAGTTTGCAGCTGGACAAGAGTGTGAAGAAAGCATAACTGAGAAAAACCAAACGAGTCATCGCTCTGAATGACCAGAGGCGAGACTGCAGGAGAAAAAGGGAGACATTTTACCCCAAGAACACCTGAGCAATGGAAAGAAGGACGATGGTGGCATCTTGGCATAGCTGTGCAGCAAGGAAGGGAGAATGGTGGTGGTGGTGGTGGTGGTGTAGATCATTCTGTGGAGCAGCTTTACATCCAATATTAGCTGAACTGAAAATAAGTGTGAAACACACTTGATGCTCTTTCTAAAATCCTATCAAACTAACTTAAATTAACTCTTTGTGGCCAAGAAATGTGGTCAAAAATACAACAAGAAATTTATTAGAAGCTCAAGCACGTCAGAAAAAAACCCATCCTAGATGTCTTCAAGAAACTGATGGCAAATGTCTTACAACACAGGACAGCTCCTCCTTTATTCTTTAACTTCAAACGTCTGGATTTTGTGAAACCAACACATTGAAAGATGTTCTACTCAGAGAGTGAAACTTTGTTAAAGACCTGGCATTCCTTGAAGAAATGCATATTGCTCACCACCTCTCATGCCGTAGGGCTTCTAGCTGTTTTCGTCAAACCTTGAAAACAATATCATTATCTCACCGAATATTGCTCGAGTATGAGTGCGAGAGTGGTGAATGACTTTCAGCCACTACCACGTCACATTTTAGCTCGATATTTGTAAAACTGACTCAGCAGCTCATTTCTTTTTTGTCACTTTGATCCGCGGGCACAAAACCCTTGAAGGTCTTACGGCACTCTGATGATTTGCTCCCCATCTTCCCTCTAGTTTCACTGCGTGACAGTACGACACACCGCCCTGAGCTCCAAGGCCAGGACACGTGTTCACGGCTCCACCTGAGTGTGATGCAAACAGGAACGGCTCATCAAACTCATCCAGGAGCTGCTGCTGCAGGTTCCTGTCAGCCAATCAGCACGGGGGGGGGGGCCAGACGAACAGAGAGGAAAAGCACATCCTCCTGTTGGCTGTCCTGTCTGCAGCTGAAATGTTGTGAACTTAAACACAACAGGATGTCCTGTTAGCTGGCCCCTACCTCTGAGAGTCTGCTGTCAAGATGCTTTCACTCTTCATCCTTCCTCTTTGCCAGACACAGTTAAAACTTTGTTTTGTTTTGGAAGTTGGAAGCCCACAGGAAATGCTCCAGCCTGCTTTGGCATTTAGCGTGGGATATAAATGAGATGCACTTGAATAAAAACGCACTGATTTCAGCTGCCCTCCGCAGGGCTCTAAATATTTAGCCGGACTCATAGAGAGAGCTCCGGGTGAGTTTGCGGCTCTGCAGCAAACCACAAGCAGAACAAAAGGCCTTAAGGAAAGATTTAGATGAAATAAGGATTCATCCGTGGCCTAAGCTGTCTATTCTCATTATTTCTGTAGTATAACTCGCAATTCTTGAATGTCAGCTGTGTTTTCTTTCATTCTGAATACACAGAATTAGTGCAGCCACTCCAGCAGAACCGTTTAAGGTTGGAGGACTAAAAGTGACAAAACAACATGAGTGTTAATTAGACCCTCCGTCCCTCAGCCCGCCTGATCATTGATCTAACCCTCCGAGACGAAAAGAATAGAGGCGCACAAGTTTACTGTGATAAAGTGGGAAAATAAGCCAGTGGCTGCTGTGTCAACATCAGTTTAACTTTGGATTGCTCTCTTACCCTTGAGGACCACACGCAACGTGAAAGACAAGAACCCTTGAAAGAGCCTGGTAATGTGGCAAAAGTCCAATCCTGCAGTTCAACGACCAAAAGGAGGCAGATAATGAAAGGGATTTTAAACGAGGGTCTCAGAGAGTCATTATTGAATTAAGCCTGGTTTAATTACCTGATTTGATTATGTGCATGCTGGCTCTCATCACAGCAGTGCTTAAATTCATAAAAATAAAAATGAAACACAATTAAACCTTATGGGATCTGAACTCTGCTGAAAGCAATTTGATTATTCATTTTTTACACCTGCAGGGACAAACAGCTGTAAGTGCTGCCGGCGGGACACGCTTTGGGCTGGAATACTATGATATTTCTGCTGAAATCACTGTGTAATGTCAAATTTACTGCACTGTTAAAGTTTAAAAGGGAGCATTCACATGGACCACTATGACCTTTTCTGTGTTTTAGATTTGAGTTGTCTTAAGATGACGGCAGTCCACTTGGGTTTTGGTCCTGGTTGGACTAGCTGTTCGCTCTCTCAGTCTGGTCAGAATTAAACACTATTTCTTCAAGCTGAGGTCGATCAAAGAGCGATCCACAACAAGCAGGATATTATATTTGTTCAAAACCTTTGTCCAAACCTCACTTCAATAAATCTGAAATATCCCTTTCATTTTAAAATAAATGTTACAATAAATATGATGGGTTTCCTTTTGAATTCTCAGATTATTGATAATCAGATATGATCATAAAATAAAGTGAAATGTGTACATTCAGGCTGTTATTCTTGCTTGCATTTTTGTTGAGTAAATTACAAAATGTTTAAGACCAAATCAGGAACAGGATCCCAGTTCCATAACAATAAAGTTCTATTCTTTTATAAACAAACAAACAAAAAAGATTCTTACCATAAAAACAATCATAGACGAACACTTGGCAAATAATTGTGCAGAAATAAACAGTATATGTTGCTGCCACCAAACCAGAAGGGGGTAAAACACACACACACACACATATAAAGTACGTCATCATTTGACGGCAAGAAAAATTATTCACAAGCAAAGCCTGTTCTGAATAGCTAACAATCTTTCCAGTGTTGGACCTCCCAGCAAGTTCACCCCAAGTTCAGTCTGAGCAATGCTCAGATTTAAAAACATAACAAAAAAAAAGAGTCAGAGAGCTGCACCCTACAGCACGCCTCACTTAGATGTTAAATGTTAAATGGTACAGGACAGCTAGAAAAGGACTGAAGAAGTTCAGTTTGTTTGGAAGGATTGTTAGGAGAAGCCTTTTCTCTCCAAGAGGAGCAAAGCTGCACGGATTTGAAAAGTTGCATCTGATAAAACATCTGGACCAATATTTTCTGGATTAAAAAAACAAAGTAAAGATGTTTGGCCATATTTAACAGAGACATGTTTGTTGAAAACTCAAACAAAGGACATTAGCAGCATCACCTCACTGTTGAGCACGGTGGTGGGAGGCTGATGATTGGACGATTCCTATTCTGAGCTGGTCGTAACAACACAACTGTAAATGCAAGTTCATTGTGGAATGATGGATGATACAGGGCAGCCGTACAGCACTATTTATTTATTGTTAACAGTATTATCGATCTTAAACAGTTCCTATTGGTGCCAGTGTTAAATGCTTCAGACAAGAGAAGCAAATGGACAAAAATAAAGAAGATAATTACCAACCAGGTACAATCAGAAGTTATGTTAAGTGTGGTTTTTCAAAATTAAACTACAGGGTTTATCTGCTACTGAAACTGGCCTTCATAAGTGCTGTTTCAACAATGGCAATAAATGTATTGTTTTCTTCTCATCAAGTGTTATTACATCGGTAAATATAAACCAAACACCAGCAGTTCTCAGACGGATCTTGTTATATCATTCGTTAACAGTTTGGGATGAAAATGTTCAATCCACCAGAACCGTTTTCTAGTCTAAAACTGTCCCGGTCCTTATACTTTTACAGAACCTTGTATTTTACTAGTATTTTTAGTTTTGGCAGCTCCTGTGTATCATTTAAAAATACAGCAATATGCCATTACATTCAGATGTCATATGTTTGAAATAAAATGTTTCATTCTCTGTTGTGACTGAGGTTTGGCCTGACGAAGCGCAGCATTTGCGTGTTCGTACTTTCGGTAAACTAATTTCTCATTTCAGAGAGTGTGTGTGAATGCATCCTGTGGAAAAAAATAAAATAAAATAAGGATTTTATTGCGGTGCGTCTCAAGTTTAAATTAAAAATGAATGCAAACGCTTTAACTGCGTTTGGGTGAAATTTGGTGGATTTGTTGCTGTTCTGTTTTGTTTTTATGAACCAAGTAAGTGTTTAAAATTATGAATGGTTGCTGCCGGTGTCTGCAGCGCCCTTTAGAAAGTTTGCCCAGTACAGGCCTGGTCCCTCAGTCTCACTAATGGACCCTTTTGCAGAGAAAAGATGAGGACGGCGGACAGGAGATGGATGAAAGAGCATGAGCAGAGCGATCTCTCAGGCTGGAAGGTGGTTGTGTCATCTTTGTTACAATAAGCACTTTATAAGAGGCCTCCAGACTGTGCGGGCTATTCAGTGCATGAATCCATCCAAAGAGCTTAACCCTTTTGTTGGAAAAAGACACAGAGCTACCTACAGCCAGCGTTCCCAGCATTCCCCCACCCCCCTGGACCCTGGGCCTTTCCTCACAGAATTGGTCCAACAGAGAGACTAAATGCCCTCCAGCACAACAGGCACTTTAGCAGCAAACACATGTCACGATGTGAATGTGCCCATTGTGCCTGACCCACCGAAGGGCTTGTCGCGGCCACCAGGGAACGCTGCCAAGCTGCGAGCCCCATTAACCGCCTGTCAGGGAAAGGAGCATCCATGTAATTGCATGCAAAATATTGTTAATGAAATCACCCTGCAGTCCCTGATTGTGCATGTCAGTCATCAAACAGGAGAGGGACCTATATTCTACCGACAGAATGTGGATTCTTTAGAGATTTAAAGACTCTCGACTTGGTTTTACAGTCATAATTTTGTGTCCTGATGCTCGGCGCGGGGAGTGTGCTCCTGCATCTTGGTGCAACCACTCATTACAGAGCGAGCTGCGTTGTGCTTTGGTTAGCAGGCTGGGCCGTGGAGTTAGGCTCTGTGGTTTCTGCCTGCCTGTGTGTGTGTGTGTGTGTGTGTGCAAATTTAGATGCACCAGTGTGTGACCTATCAGATTTATTTATATGGAAAGCCTGTATGTTCAACTCTCAGTGTGTGTGTGTGTGTGTGTGTGTGTGTGTGTGTGTGTGTGTGTGTGTGTGTGCATAAGTGGTCCAAAAGCTACCAGTCTAAAATTAAAATCTGGCTTTTCAAAATGTCTCTAATTAGAGAGGGGAGGACCGAGGTCTATTTTGAGAACTGTGGCGATGCACGCCCTTCCCACATGTGTGTGCACCAGCAAACAGGCTAACACACATGCACGCACTCCCCACGCAAAGAGTAAGTCTTCTGAGACAATTCATCAAGTTTTGCTTACAGTGACTGTCCGTGAAATGTGTTTCTCTACACGGTTTATTACAGCCGAACACTTAGTGACCTGCAGTTGCCACAAATATTAACAACCAGCACACAAAGGCAGCCGCCGCGCTGTAAAACCGCTGTGAATTATTGCAATATTCAGAGTCAAAATCTCATCAAAACAGGCCAAATTGGGACGTTTATAGCTGCGGAGCGGGAATACAATGGTCAGTTTAATCACTGTCTAAAGTGTTTTTACAATTTTAATGAGGCAATTTAAAGAGAAATAGCTGTTTGAGACAGAGGGTGGAATATGGTGGATGCCTGGCTGACATGGTCTCATTGTTCTGTCTCATAACAAGCTTCTGTTTTCTGCTTCTGAGCAAAGATGGCTGGGAAATCAGGCTGCTTTACAAAAAAAAAAAAAAACAACAATGGTCGGCTAAAATCTTTCTGCCAAAGATTGTGTTTTGTGTAATCTTTAAAAAAAAAAACAAGTTCCATTTTTGTTTATAGCCCAATTTAGGTAAATTTTCAGGCTTTTTTTTCTTTTTCTTTTTTAATTTGTAATGAGTGCTCATTACCCATGTTTAACTCAGTGCATGGCGATCCAGTTTCAAAACCAGAGTTTACCACAAATTATTAAACCAAGAGACATGTTAGAAAAACATGGTCGACCAACATGTTTTCCAGAGAATGGTTTGATTAAAGATGAAGAAACACACATTCATATTAGATTTGGTGGTTTGTTGCATCCACAGAAATTTTAATTATTGCTTTGTTTCACAATTTGATGCTTGGATCTCTGTGTGCAAGCACACACATACACAAAAACACACAGTTTATGTAAGGACAAGATAGCTGAGTCTAATATCATGTCGACCAGCTGCTGGTACCTCTAATATAATGCAAAAAATATCTAAGTAAAGTGTTTGCTTGGCAGCTGGATTCTGGATCTTTGAGCTCATGATCAGGTTGAACTGAGTGTCTGAGGGAAATCCACAGTAGTTTAAACTACAGAGCATCTGATCCTGGCAGCAAGCATCAGGAGTGTGTGAGTGATGGCCTCGGATGCTGCTGAAGCTCTTCTTTATCGACAAAAGGACCAAACATGAGCCTCACTTTTCTTACGGGAAAGCTGTCAGTCAACCATCTGGAACGTCTGGAGTATATGTGATTCTTGTCCGCTCTGGTGAATCCCAGTAGCGCGTTTTTGTTTTTAGTTTCAATCAACATGTTTAACTGGTGTTAGAGAGAGAGGTCCTTCTGATTGGCTGTTTAGCAGAACAGGAGACGGTTCTTTCTCAGTTTCAGAGCTTCTGGTCATAAAAACATCAATATCATCCCCACTCCCCTTGATTCTTGTTTGCTGTAGGACTGATTTTGAGATTTTTCTATTACCTGTTGCCACAAAAGATGGTGAATCATGTGCATTCAGCAAAATATCTCTTAATCCACTGGACTTATTTTAATTGAAGTCTCAGAAATTAACCATTGGATGTACGTCTACAACTGGTTACCTTTTGAAGTTGTTCTGATTTAAGATGGCTGCTACAGCTGATCAAAAATGGCTATACCTGAGTCAATGTTACAGATATTAAGCTAAGATTTGATGTGGTAGTAGCTGAGAGTCGTTTCCAACACCGACTCTGAGCATTACCAGCTCACAAACTTTGCTCTGCAAGGTGGCGGGTGATATGCATTCCTTCAAGGAATGCTACTTTCACTTGTTACAGGAATATTCTTCAGATTTATTTTGGTAACTTTTAAGGCTACAAATGGCCTGACTCCAGTTTATTAAAATGAACTTTCACCTCCTTATAGTTTACAGAAAATGCTTTGGTCTAAAAATAGACGTTAGGTCTTAGATGTTTTATGATCCTAACTTAAAATCAGAGGTGATCAGGTCGGAGGGACATTAGAAAATGGTTTCATATGCAGAAGGACAGAGTTGCAAAATGGTCATTAAAATAAATATAATGTGTAAATATGTAGTAAACAAGTGAACACAGACATGGGATCATGAATTTACAGCTGAAGTCAGACGTTTACATCCACTCATCATGAGCAACAGTATCATATTAATTTGGGGCTTTTAAAAGTAATTTGAACCATTTCTTTTTCATTTTTACCCAGGGTGGAATAATTATGCAACCTACAGCTTCATTGATTTAATAAATAAGAACAAGTTGAAATTTATTGTGAATTTTCTGGAATCCACCCAGGGTCAGAATTATATATATATATATATATATATATATATATATATATATATATATATATATATATATAAATGTGTGTGTGTATGTGTTCAAATATATCCACAAATCCATCTACATGTTTTAAGCAGTTGTACTAAACGTTGTCTTTGATGTGAAAGGGCCAAGGCCATTAACTTTTTGTTAGTGATCATGATTGACTGCAGCCTGTAGTTTCTCCATACCAACGCAAAAAAAAAATTTAAAGTTTGACAGCACTTATTGGATTAATGATCTGCCACCCCGAGATGAACTGTAACTGATTAGGATGTTCAGAAGCAACACAGGAACCACTAAAACTGAAGTAAGACACCTTCAAGCTTGATTGAGAAGCCCTTGGAGGAGTCTAGGTGGGGCTTGACTCCTTGAAAGAACACTGTACCAACTGTCAAGCATAGTGATGGTAGCATCATGCTGTGGTATCGGGCCATTGCATGAATTTAAATCATTGACATTGAAAGTTGTATAGTCATTCTTCCCTGTGAAAAGAAAGGTTCAAATCAACCATTTAAAGCCCAAAATTAATATGACCACCACGCCCATGAGTGCATGTAAACTTCTGACTGCAGCTGTAGTTCTCTGTCCTACAGTAAAACTCTTTAAAACTATAATTACGTTATTGTATTTTATAGTTTAAGTTGTTAGTTTTAGCTGCTTTATACGACTCCTATATAAACCTCTAACCCAAAGTATATTATAGTTGTAACGTCTTAACAGACAGATGGTTTTTGTATAGAAAAATTTAAAAGAGATCCTGTTTACTTCAGAAATCATAATGAGTTTTTGAAATACAGTAAATACAGCTTGACTGACTGATTTTTAAGAACAGACGTAGCAGAAACACACACACACACACACACACACACACAGACACATGAGCCACAGGCATTCCCAGTATAGACACCCATTATCTCCATGTGTTGTCGACCCAGAGCAGGAACTCTAAGAGCCTCTGTGGTCAGACACAGGGAGAGGGAAGTTAGCGCTGGCAAAGAAAAGTCCAAGTCAGGCATTTTTGGAGAAAGATAAGAAGAGAGTGGTAAGAAAGAAAAAACTAAAATAACAAAAAAAAAAAAAAAAAACACCCCTCTGGGGGGGATGACTTTACTATGACAACACATGGATGTTATTGCCAAGCTTTAAAACACTGCAGCCTTCCGATCAACAAAACAAGGTGAGAAGTGAAAATACGCATTCATCATCCAAAATAGTCAGGGAGCGACAGCGGCGTAGACCCACCAAGGCCGTGCTCCCTCGACCCATGGAGCACAATAAAATCCAGGGCATGTGTGGCACTGGCAGGTGCTGCAGCTGCGGCCTCAGTCCTCGAGTATCCAGTGTCAGGCCTTTGTTTGCCTTTTTGATTTATTGCTGACCACTGCTCCATCAAACATGTGCAGAGGAGAGCCTGCTCCCCCCCTTCTCTCAACACCTTTCCGCACATAAATAAACTGTATCGCTGCAGGAATGCCTGGGCTCCGGCATTCTGCCTACTATAGGAATTCTTCTCCCTGCTGATAAGATGACGGTTCGGGACATTTTGTCAACATCCTCCCGTCTCAACACATATGAATCAAGAACCCAGCAGAAACCATCAACACAGCTGCGGGTCCTTCAGAACGCAGGGGACACAATGTGGCTCAGAAGACGAAATGATTATTAAAAGCACACAAAGTCATGATACCACTGAGGAGAGGGGGCTCTAAAAGGACATGAATTCACAAAACTCATCAGATGAGGAACAATTAGTTAAACTTTGGTGTACTGTACTTTCTGGAGTGGTATCATGTCAACCTTGTCAATGACCTTCTGCTCATACTCATGCAATATTTCAAAATCTTTCACAATCTGTTAGCAGTCAGAGAACATATTGGGGTTTAGTTTTAGCTACTGACACACCAAGTTTTAGCCAAATGTCTGTAAAATTGACCGAGTTATAGCCATATTTAGTTTTGCTACAGCTGATTTGCTGTGGCAGCTGTATTGAACAGGGTTGACTCCAAAAGCTAATCAGCTGTAGATGTACATTCAGTGTTTACTTCCTGGGAGTTTCATTAAAATATGTCTGCAGGTTCATGAGATATTTTGCCAACAGACAGACAAATCCACCCATACCCACAGAAACAGGCAACATTATCATCTGCTTTTTGCCTTTCAGCAGTGGGGTTATGAAAATCACTAATTATCTTGACAAACATAAGTGGTAATTCTGATTTGCCCTTATAAATGAAGGTGTGTGTGTGCATGCTTATTGTTTCGTGTGTGTAAAAGACAGAAAGAACATTATAATCATTTACGAAAGATTTCAAAGTCAGTATATGGAAGAAAATATCAAATCATGAACCAAAAAGTAAAATACTTCAGTCATTACTCTGTTGAACTTTAAACAGTCATAGCTCAACTTAAAAATGAGCAGCTGCCTAATGAGGGATCAGTTAGACCAACTGACCAATCAGAGCAGGACAAACTCTCCTGGGGGCGGGGCCTTCAGATTTAAGTAATTGGTGCTTAGAAAGTTGGAGAAAAAGATGTTCTGAGGTAATTAACTTAATTTTTTAATAAATAGGGTCATTCCAGTGCGTTGAGCAAAAATAATTTTAAAAAATCCAAACTTCTAATTGATTATATTATGTTTGTTTTATTTTTTTAAACACCTGAAAGCTTAGAAAATAAGGGAAAAAGACACCGATACTGTTTATTCCTAAATAAAAAGAGCACAAGATCCCTAAAGTTTGGGTTGATTTTGAGCAAATAAAGAAACAAAAGGAACAGAATTCTGAACTAGAGTAAGCTGGACACAAAAACCCAATCCTACTTAAATATTAGGTAACCTAGAGAGGACAGAAGTTCACCAGATTCTCTTTAAATCACAAGAAAATCGTCTAATCACTTGCTAATGTCGCTTCCTGTCTGCTGTACAGCTTTGAGTCTGCCATCAAACAAATCAATGTATTAAAGTCCAGCCTGTTCAGCACCTAAACTGTTCGACGCAACTGTTTCTTTACAACCAACAACATTAATGATACCAATATTGTTGCCCTGCTGGGATATTTTTGTCTCGAACTGTGGGGCTGGAGATCCATCAACACTGACCTCCGTTCAGGAATCGTCTGCAGCTGTCTTAAGTGAGGGGGGCATCAAGGCCACGGGGCATGCTGTCGCCCCCACCCAAAGCATCTGTGCCCACTCATTAAGGTTGGCACACACCAGGCCGAGGCCATCCGTCTCTGGCGACGATGACAGCAGAATATGCAGAGGGGAGGAGTACGGTTTTGACTTTGGTAAAAACCACAAGCTACGAAGCACGAGCACATTCACACAGAAACTGCCACTGTACATTCTCTTCATTTGTCTGGTATCCATTAAAACATTAAAACAGACACAGCTGCCACCACACAGCCCTGAGAGAGAGACACTGTTCCCTGGGTTCCCTGAGCCTGAATGTGTGAGAAACGTATTGATCTGCAAGAGCAGCTTTTTTCTTTTCCTCTGAAAGAAAAAAAAAACAAAGTTCCTGCTTCCAATCTTCAAAAGACTAATAATAATAATGCTATAAAAGATGTTGGAAGTGAAACTATGTTGCTGCGAGAGGCGCCTTGCCTCCTCCTCTCGCCTTTCACCCCAGTGCTGAAGATCTGTTAGTCAGAGGCTGGGGAGTTTTCAGTCTCCAGGGGCACATCTCTCTGAACTGCCTGCCAAGCTTATAGCCCCCCCTCTCTCCTTCGTTCTCTCTCTCTCTCTCTCACTCTCTCCCCCCCCCAATTTGGTTTCTCCTCCTCCTCGTGCTGAACTTTCTCCTTCACTTTGACCTCTTATCAACCTCTGTCATTTCTTCCTCTCCTCGCCACCAAAGCGTTTCACGCTGCTCTCGCTGCTTTCTGCTCTTCCTTTCTCTACCCTTCCGCTCCTCTTCCCCCTGAGCCGGCGATCCAGCTCCTTTGCAGCCGTCCATAATTAGGCCTAAACACGGCCTGTGCAGGCTCACATCTGGAAGAGGTTTGGACATGGCAGTTTCCTACCAAGTCGACTAAATATTTAGGTTGAGAGTTACTGCGTGTGGATGAACTCATGATAGAGGGGGTGGGGAAGGGAGGTGGGTGTGTGTGTGTGTGTG